>NC_087365.1:5369090-5672121 GCF_030014295.1 Loxodonta africana | reverse complement strand
TGAATTGCACGGTCTACCTGAAGTCTACTTCTTTTCTAATTAAGCTTAATTTAGCCAGAACCCCCCTTTTCTCTTAGGCACTGGTCCAAGACACCTTGGGCATGGTAGATTTCTGATGACTTATAGGACCAATTGTCACAATTAAAGAACTGGGACGAAAAATATTCGCAAATCTGACAAATAGATTTTGTACAAATAGGGGTTAGCACAATGACGAAGACGACATGAGATCTCTTCAGTTTCACACAGACAATTCTACTGGTAGGCACACAGATCACACATATACAGACTCAGCTACTTGGCTGGCCTCACACTCACTCTTGGCAATCTCAACCTCTCAGACAATCCCTAGAATGAATGACAGAGGTGATCTTGACAGCCTTAACAGTCGCAGCCTCCCAGACCACCCCTAGGATGACAGAGGTGATCTTGACAGCCTCAAGCTCATTCACACACGCGAAAACCAAAACCAAGACTCTAGAGCCACCAAGAGTCCCTTATGCAAGCCTACTCACAGGGTCAGTCATCTGAAGCAGCTCTTGCTTCAGAAACCAAGAGTCTAAGCCCCCTCTGGGCTTATTCTATCTGCCCCAGCCCAGAGCGTGACAGAGAGAAGAATCACAGACTCACCCCAGGGGTTTTTCCTTAGCCAATCTTGCTCCCTGCTTACCTTGTTTCTGCACAGTTAGGGACCGGTGGTGCCGTGGCAAGAAAAAGGACTGGGCAATGTTTCCCTTCTGAGGTAAAAAAAAAAAAAAAAAAAAAACCTCTAGCAGCCGCTTAAGGGTTAAATGGCCAGTCCGAGCCTGGCCTGGGGCCACTGCACCTCAAGCAAAGAGCCCCATGTTGGGTGCCAGAATTTGTTACCGCAAATCAGGATTCAAGCTGCCTGCCACAAAGCCAATACTGAGACAGGAGGAGGTAAGCAGCAAGAGGGCTTTATTGAACACTGGTGTTCAAGAGACAGAGAGGGCTAAATTTCTCTCAAATTCTGTCTAAACCTAGGGGACTAATTGGAGGGTTTTTATAGGGGGAAGGTCAGGGTTCAGAGTTTTCAGGAATGTTGGGTTTTTTTTGAGGTAGACACGATGATAAAATGATCATTTATTGAAGTTCTTCAAGTCTCTTCATGCCATCCTGGAGTCCTGCAAGTCTCTTCATGCTGTCTTGGTTTCTGTCACAAGATGGATCTAAGCTTTGTTCAGCTGCCTCGGTTTTGTGTGTTTTTTCCTTGGGAGAGGAACATAGTTTAATCAACAACTAAAAATTGATTACCTCATTTTTCTTTAAAGTAACAATCATGAGACAGATTTCAGAGCAAGTGACTATGTTTCAAAACTAAAAATTTATCACAGCTTATTGGCACTAGTTTTTTTTTTTTTATGCTAAAACACTAGGAAAATATATTTTCTCTATTCTAATACTAAAACACCAAAGAAAATATATTTTCTCTTTTTCAAAATATATTTTCTTCACTTCCTTCACCACTTGGATAACTTTTATTGACTTTTCTTGCCTAATTGTTCCTGCTAGCACTTCCAGTTCCATGTTGAGTAGCAGTGGTGAAAGCGGGCATCCTTGTCTTGTTCCTGATCTTAGACGGAAAGCTTTCAGTCTTTCTCCGTTGAGTGTTGGTTGTGGGTTTTTCATAAATTCCCATGGTGATGATTTTCCCCTTTTATTTCTAGTTTGCTTAGTGCTTTTATCCAGAAAGGTGTTGAATTTTGTCAGATACCTTTTATGCATTAATTGAGATGATCTTATAATAAAATGAAGGTTCTTTTCATTGCACTTCTGGAATAAATCCCACTTGGTCATGGGGTATAATCCTTTTAGTATGCTGTTGGATTTGACTTGATATGTTTTGTTTAGGATTTTTGTATCTATACTCATAAAAGATATTGGTCTGTAGTTTTCTGGTAGTGTGTTTGTCTGATTTTATCATCAGGGTAATGCTGGCCTTGTAGTATAAGTTAGGAAATGTTCCCTCATCTTCTATTTTTTGGAAGAGTTTGAGCAGGATTGGTAGAAAATTCACCGGTGAAGCCATCTGGTCCAGTGCCGCCCCCCCCCCCCGCCTTTTTTGTTGTTGTTGGGAGGTTTTTTGATTACTGATTAAATATTTTCTTTTGTTATAGGTCTGTTGAGATTTTATATTTCTTCTAGAGTCAATATAGGTAGTTTGTGTGTTTGTAGGAATTTGCCTATTTCATCTAGGTTATCTAATTTGTTGGCGTATGAATGTTCATAGTGTTCTCTTACAATCCCTTTTGTTTCTGTGGAATCAGTAGAATGTCATCACTTTCATTTCTGATTTTAGTTATTTGTGTCTTCTTTTTTTCCTTGTCAGTTTAGCTATAGGTTTGTCAATTTTATTGATCTTTTCAAAGAAACAACTTTTGGTTTTGTTGATTCTATATATTGTTTTTCTATTCTCTGTTTCATTTATCTATGTTCTAATCTTTATTATTTCCTTCCTTCTAGTATCACTGGGCATGATTTGGTCTTCTTTTTCTAGTTCTTCAGAGTCTAAAGTTAGGTTATTGATTTGAAATCTTTCTTCTTTTTAACGTAGGCATTTACAGCTATAAATTTCCTCCTGAGCACTGCTTCCTACAAGATTTGGTATGTTTTGCTTCCATTTTCATACATCTCTAAGTATTTTCTGGTTTCCTTTGTGATTTCTTCTTGGACTCACTGATTGTTTAATAGTGTGTTTTTTCATTACAGCATATTTGTGAAATTTCTGGTTTTCCTTCTGTTATTGATTTCTAGTTTCATTCTATTGCAATTGAAGAAGATGCTTTGTATGATTTTAATCTTTATAAATTTATTGAAACTTCTTTTGTGATGCAACGTATGGTCTTACCTGGAGAATGATCCATGTGCACTGGAGAAGAATGTGTATTGTTCTGTTTTGGGTGGTGTGGCCTCTATGTATCTATTAAGTTTAGTTGGTTTTTAGTGTTGTTCAAGTCTTCTGTTTCCTTACTGATCTACTGTCTAGATTGAAAGTGGTGTATTAAAGTCTCCAACTGTCATTGTAAAATTACCTATTTCTCCTTGCAATTTGTCAGTGTTTGCTTCATATATTTTGGGGCTCTGTTTTAAGGCATGTATATATTTGTAATTGTTATGTGTTTTTGATGAATTGACTCTTTATGTAATGTCTTCCTTTGTCTCTTGTGATAGATTTTGACTTAAAAAGTTCATTTTGTCTGATACTAATATTGCTATTCCAGTTCTCTTTTGGTTACTATTTGTATGGAATATATATACATATATATGTATTATATTCTTTCGCTTTAAATCTATTTGTGTCTTTGGATATACAGTGGGTCTCTTGTAGACAACATATAGTTTGACCACGTTTTCTAATCCATTCTGTCAACCTCTGCTTTTTGAGCAGAGTTTAATCCATTTACATTTAAAGTAATTACCAATAAGGAAGGACTTACTTCTGACATTTTGCTCTTTGTTTTCTGTATGTCTTATACTGCTTATTTTGTGTTTAGTTGATTTTTTGTAGTGAACCATTTTGATTCACTTCTTGTTTCCTCTTGTGTATATTTATTAGATATTTTCTTTGTGGTTACTATGGGGATTATATGTAACTTCCTAAATTTATAATAAAAAAAAAAAATCCAAACCAAAACCTTTGCCACTGAGTTGATTCTGACTCATAGTGACCCTATAGGACAGAGTACAGCTACCCCCACAGGGTTTCCAAGGAGCAGCTGATAGATTCAAACTGCCAAACTTTTGGTTAGCAGCCAAGCTCTTAACCACTGCACTACCAGGGTTGATACCAATTTAGCTTCAATAACATACAATTCTATTCCTATATCACTCCTCCCCCTCTTTATGTTGTCATAAATTACACCTTTAAACACTGTGTGCTCAATAACATACATTCGTGATTATTTTTATGCATTTATATGTTAACTCATGTAGGATATAAAAAGTGGAGTTATAGCTCCAAAATACCATAAAACTGGCTGCTATATTTATACATGATATTAACTTTACTTGAGATCTTTTTTTACTTCTACAACTTCAAGCTACTCTATATTTTTTCACTTCTATTTGAAGAATTCCCTCTAACATTTCTCTTAGGGCAGATCTCATGGTAACAAAACCCCTCAGCTTTTATTTATCTGGGAATGCCTTAATTTTCTCCTCATTTTTGAAGCACGGTTTTGCTACATACAGAATTCTTGATTGATAGTTCCTTTCTTTCAGCACTGTAAACATATCCTTCCACTGCCTTCTGGCCTCCAGGGTTTCTAAGAAGAAATCATTGCTTAGTCTTATTACGGATTCCTTGTATGTCCCAATTTGCTTCTCTCTTGCTGCTTTCTAGATTCTCTTTCTTTTTGGTTTTCAATAGTTTGATTATAATGTGTCTCAGTGTGGATCTCTTTGGGCATTTCCTACTTGGAATTTGTTGAGTTCTTGGATATGTAGATTAAATTTTTTTTTTGTCAATTTAGGACGTTTTTGGCCATTATTTCTTCAAATATTCTTTCTGTTCCTTTTGCTATCTCTTCTCCTTCTGGAACTCCCATGATGCATGTATTGGTCTACTTGATGGTGTCCCACAAGTCTCTTAGGCTCTGTTCACTTTTCTTCATTCTTTCTTTTTTCTCCTCAAACTTGATAATTTCAATTGTCCTGTATTGAAGTTCTCTGATTCTTTCTTCTGTCAATTCACATCTGCTGTTGAACTCCTCCAGTGAATTTTTTTGTTTTGTTGAAAGGAAGGGCAAAGCTTCTATATTTCTGTTTAGTTCCTTTTAAAATTTCTCTTTATTGATATTCTCATTTTGTTCCTGTATCATTTTCCAGATTTCCTTTAGTTTGTGTTTTCATTTAACTCTTCAAGACTATTTAATGCTGCTGTTTTAAATTCTTTGTCTAGTAAATCCATTAACTGGGCTTCCATGGGAATGGTTTCTGCCATTTTATTTTGTTCTTTTGAGTGGTTCATCCTTTTCTGCTTCTTTGTAAGCCTTGTGGTTTGTCGGTGAAACTGGAACATTTAACTATTATAATATCCTAACTTTGAAAATAAGATTTTTCCTCTTACCCAGGGTTTGCTGTTTTGTTTTTTCTTTCTTCTTCTTTTTTTAAATTGTTGAGTGTTGTAGCTGTCCATTTGTTTAGTGACTTGCCCTAACTATTTTTTCAAAGACTGTCTTCCTGAATATGCATGGACACTGAGGTCTCTGTTTCTTAACTTGTGTTCAGCTAGTTTTGACAGAGATTTCCTTAAACACTAGGGAAAAACAAACAAAAATGAAATGAACAGCAACAAAAAAAACCCTCTCCCAGTCTTTGCAAATTGGCTCTGTTCCTAGGGCCTCCTCTGACACTTAACTAGGCCTGCACTAAGCCTAGTAATAAGTCTGAAGTGAAAGAGTAGGGTCTCTTCAGCTAATTATGAGTATGCATCTTGTCCTGAGCATGTGTGTGGCTTTCTCAGTGGCCTCTTATATGTGGTATCTTTGAAAGGATTAATTTCTAAAAGAACTTCCCTCTTCAGCCAGTCTTTAGGTGCTATTGTATGCATAGTGGCACTATTTAGTCCCAGGCAACTACAGGTAGTCACAGCCTTTGGCCATTGCCCACTGCCCCTCAACTCTGAGTGATCTCCAAGACAGGTCACAACAAGATGAGCACCTTATTTTAGTCCTTCAAGCAACCAACCCTCAGGTAGGTTAAATCATACATACATAGTAATTTGCAAAAAAAAGTCTGCTCTCCTTCCTCTATAACCAGAGGCCAGGTGCCCTCTCTGGAAGTGTGGGCCTTTTCCACTTCTGGATGGCCATGTCCACCAGGGAGCAGATGAGGCACAGGTGAGTAGAAAACCAAACTTTACTGCCATTTATATGTTGTCTTTTTCTTGATTCGGTATTTGCTTAGTTGCTGTAACCCTTTGATCAATTTCCAGAGTTCTGACAAAGTTGGTTCTGCTAGTTTCTGCTTTTGCTTGTGTGTAGGGCAGGGAGATGGGACACAGGAGTATGCAGCCGCTCAAGCTACCATCTTGCTCCATGACATGTAAGTTTTAAATAACTCATAGATCTTGGGCAGCCATGATTGTTTCATAACAAGTTCTTTCTTAATGCCTTTTATATTTTAAGGTGGAAGATTCCTGAATTCCCTGTCTTCTGGGCAAGCAACCCTCACCATTTGATCAGGTTTCTCCTGGGAAACCAAGCAAAGAGTAAAGTACTCAAATGGAGCACGGATATTCAGAGTCACACTGGAACCAGGCAAATCAGAAGCTTGTGGCCACCTTTGGTGCATTCTTAGTTGCGTGGACAGCAAAATGCAATATCCTTTGGAAGAAGGTTCAAGTTAATAAACGTTAAAACAAAAACCCACAAATGGAGAAACAAATAGCACATTTTAAAATTTCCTCATTTAAAAAATTGTACATTATTCATTGTCCAGCTTTCACATGCATATGATGTGATGGAAAATACCATGGCTATTGGGTCAGGCACACCTTAGTCTTCAAGGTGACATCTTTGCTCTTCAACACTTTAAAAAGGTCCTTTGCAGGAGATTTGCCCAATGCAATGTGTCTTTTGATTTCTTGACTGCTGCTTCCATGGCTATTGATTGTGGATCTAAGGAAAATGAAATCCTTGACAACTTCAATCTTCTCCACTTATCGTGATGTTGCTCATTGGTCCAGTTGTGAGGATTTTTGTTTTCTTTATGTTGAGGTGTAATCCATACTGAAGGCTGTGGTCTTTGATCTTCATTAGTAAGTGCTTCAAGTTCTTTTTCAACTTTCACCAAACAAGGTTGTGTCATCTGCATAACATAGGTTGTTAATGAGTCTTCCTCCAATGCCGATGCCCCATTCTTCTTCATATAGTTCAGCTTCTCGGATTATTTGCTTAGCATACAGATTGAATAGGTATGGTGAAAGAATACAACCTTGATGCACACCTTTCCTGACTTTAAACCAATCAGTATCCCCTTGTTCTGTCTGAACAACTGCCTGTTGATCTATATAAAGGTTCCTCATGAGCACAATTAAGAGTTCTGGAATTCCCATTCTTCCCAATGTTATCCATAGCTTGTTATGATCCACACAGTCGAATGCCTTTGCATAGTCAATAAAACACAGGTAGATATCCTTCTGGTATTCTCTGCTTTCAGCCAGGATCCATCCGACATCAGCAATGATATCCCTGGTTCCACGTCCTCCTCTGAAACCGGCCTCAATTTCTGGCAGTTCCCTGTCGATATACTGCTGCAGCTGTTTTTTAATCATCTTCAGCAAAATTTTGCTTGCATGTGATATTAATGATATTGTTCTATAATTTCCACATTCGGTTGGATCACCTTTCTTAGGAATAGGCATAAATATGGATCTTTTCCAGTCAGTTGGCGAGGAAGCTGTCTTCCATATTTCTTGGCATAGACGAATGAGCACGTCCAGCACTGCATCTGTTTGTTGAAACATCTCAATTGATATTCCACTAATTCCTGGAGCCTTGTTTTTCACCAATGCTTTCAGAGCAGCTTGGACTTCTTCCTTCGGTACCATTGGTTCCTGATCATATGCTACCTCTTGAAATGGTTGAACATCGACTAATTCTTTTTGTTGTAATGACTCTGTGTATTCCTTCCATCTTCTTTTGATGCTTCCTGCATCATTTAATATTTTCCCCATAGAATCCTTCACTATTGCAACTTGAGGCTTGAATTTTTTCCTTAGTTCTTTCAGCTTGAGAAACGCTGAGTGTGTTCTTCCCCTTTTGGTTTTCCATCTCCAGCTCTTTGCACATGTCATTATAATACTTTACTTTGTCTTCTCGAGCCACCCTTTGAAATCTTCTGTTCCATTCTTTTACTTCATCAATTCTTCCTTTTGCTTTAGCTGCTCGATGCTCAAGAGCAAGTTTCAGAGTCTCCTCTGTCATCCATCTTGGTCTTTTCTTTCTTTCCTGTCTTTTCAATGACCTCTTGCTTTCTTCATGGATTGTGTCCTTGATGTCATTCCACAACTCGTCTGGTCTTCAGTCACTAGTGTTCAGTGTATCAAATCTATTTTTCAGATGGTCTCTAACTTCAGGTGGGATATACTCAAGGTCATATTTTGGCTGTCGTGGTCTTGCTCTGATTTTCTTCCGTTTCAGCTTAACTTGGATATGAGCAATTGATGGTCTGTTCCACAGTCGGCCCGTGGCATTGTTCTGACCGACGATATTGAGATTTTCCATAGTCTGTTTCCACGGATGTAGTCAATTTGATTTCTGTGTGTTGCATCTGGTGAGGTCCATGTGTATAGTCGCCATTTATGTTGGTGAAAGAAGGTATTTGCAATGAAGAAGTTGTTGGTCTTGCAAAATTCTATCATTCGATCTCCAGCATTGTTTCTATCACCAAGGCCATATTTTCCAACTACTGACCCTTCTTCTTTGTTTCCAACTTTTGGATTCAAGTCACCAGTAATTATCAATGCATCTTGACTATGTGTTCGATCAATTTCAGACTGCAGCAGCTGATAAAAATCTTCTGTTTCTTCATCTTTGGCCCTAGAGGTTGGTGCATAAGTTTGAATAGTAGTCATATTAATTGGTCTTCCTTGCTCTGGCTAGGACTTCTGATACAACATTGAATAGAAGTGATGAGAGCGGGCACCCTTGTCTTTTTTCCTATTTTAAGGGGAAAACTCTCAGTCTTTTTCCATTAAGTACAATGTGGGCTCTTGGCTTTCCAAATGTGCCCTGAATCATACTGAGAAAATCTCCCTTCTATTCCAATCTTCCTTAGTGTTTTCATCAAGAAAGCTGTTGGATTTTATCGAATGCTTTTCCTGCGTCTATAGAGATGATCATATGGTTCTTTTCCTTGTTCTATTGATGTGATGTATTACACTGGTTGATTTTCTAATGTTGAATCACTCCTGCATTCCTGAGATAAATTCCACTTGGTCATGGTGTATGATTCTTTTAATATGCTGTTGGATTCTTTTCACTAGTATTTTGTTGAGTATTTTTATATCTGTGTTCGTAAGAGATATTGACCTGTTGTTTTGTGTCTTTTGGTGTCTTTGTCTGGTTTAGGTATCAGGGTTATGTTTGCTTCACAGATGTGAATTAGGGAGTATACCTTCCTTCTCTTTCTTTTGGAATACTGTTTCTTTAAACAGTATTGCTGTCAATTCTTCTCAAAATGTTTAGTAGAATTCCCCTGTGAAGCCATCTGGTCCAGGATTTTTTTTTGTTGGGAGGTTTTTAATCACTGATTCAATCGCTGATTTAATCTCTTCACTGAATCTGTTGAGACTTTTTATTTCCTCTTGAGTCAGTCTGGGTGGTTGTGTGCTTCTAAGAATTTGTCCATATCATCTAGGCTATCCAGTTTGTTGCCGTACAGTTGTTCATAATATTCTGTCGTAATTCTCTTTATTTACTTCAGGTCAGTTGTAATTCCCCTCTTTCATTTCATTGTGGTTATTTACATCTTTTCTTTAGTCAGTCTCGCTAAAGGTTTGTTGATTTTATTGATCTTTTCAAAGAAGCAACTTCTGGTTTTATTGATTCTCTTTATTTGCTTATTTATTTTGGTTTTTGACTTTGTTTATTTCTGCTCTGATCTTTGTTATTTCCTTTATTCTGGTACGTTTAGGCTTAGCTTGCTCTTCTCTTTTAGTTCCTAGAGTTATCAAGTTAGGCTGTTGATTACAGACCTTTCTTCTTTTTTCATGAAGGCATTTATAGCTTTAAGTTTCCTTCTGGGTACTGCTTTCACGGCATCCCTTAAGTTTTGTTATGTTGTGCTTTCATTTTCTTTTGACTCGAAGAAATTTGTCATTTCTTTTTTGATTTCTTCCTTGACACATTGGTAGTTTAATAGTGTGTTGGTTAATTTCCATATGTTTGTGTATTTTCCAGGTTTTTTTTTCCTGTTATTGATTTCTAGCTTCACTTTGTTGTGGTCAGAGAAAATACTTTGCATGATTTCAGTCTTTTTAAAATTTATCAAGACTTACTTTGTCACCTAACATGTAATCTCTCCTGGAGAATGATCCATGTGCACTGGAGTAAAATGTGTATTATGGTGTTTATGGGTGAGGTGTTCTATGTATGTTTGTTAAGTCAAGTTTGTTTATATGTCATTCAGGTCTTCTGTTTCCTTTTTCATCTTCTTTCTAGATGTTCCGTCCAATATTGAAAATGGTGTATCAAAGTTTCCAATGATTATTGTAGTGCTGTTTGTTTGTTCTTCCAATTTTATCAGTGTTCTCTTTATATATTTAGGTGCTCCAATGTTGAGTGCATATATATATTTGTGATTGTTAAATCTTCTTGATTAATCAAACATTTTATCGCCACATAATGTCCATCTTTATCTCTTATAACTGATTTTGTCTTAAAGTCTACATTGTCTCATATTAAGATTGCCACCCAATCTCTTTTGGTTATTATTTGCATGGAATATATTTTTCCACCCTTTCACTTTCAACCTATTTGTGTCCTTGGATCTAAGTTTTGTCTCTTGTAAATGGCATGTAGTTGAATCATGTTCTTTTTTAATTGATTCTGCTATTCTCCGCCTTTTGACTGGAGCATTTAATGTGGTTACATTCACATGTAAGAAGTGATTTACTGCTGCAATTTTGTTATTTGTGTCTTAAGCCATCTTTGTCTTTATCCTTTACTACTGCTTGCTTTTGTGTTTTGTTGGTTTATTGTAGTGAGCTATATTGGTTATCTTCTCCTTTTGTGTATTTTTTAAATGTATTTTCTTAGGGGTTACCATGAATATTACATTTAACAGCTTGTATTTATAACACCCTAGGGTAAGTTGGTACCAACTTTAGTAACATATAAGAAATTCTATACCTATACTATTCCTTTCCCCCTTTTGCTGTTATTACTAACTACATCTTTATATTTCCTGTGCCCTGTAGCATAATTTTTTCCCCAATAACAAATATAAATTATATTTTTATATTTGTTATTAAAAAACGTGAAGGACAAAACAATTAGAATTATCAAACATGAATATCTTATTACTAGCCTTTGTACTTGTCCATGCAGTTCCCTTTATTAGGGATTTTCTATTTATATCTAGACTCGAATTATATTCTAGTTTTTTTTTTTTTTTTTCCTCATCCATCTACAGAGCTCCCATTAGTATTTTTTGTAGAATTGATCTGTTTGGATATGAACTCTCCTAGCTTCTGTTTGGGAAATTTTTAATTTCACCCATTCTTTGTGTGTGTGTGGGGGGGTGGGTGCTTTAGGTGAAGTTTTACAGAGCAAGTTAGTTTCCCATTTGTCTTTGTCACCTAGTGCTGCTATAACAGAAATACCACAAGTGGGTAGCTTTAACAAAGGGAAATGTAAGCGCATCCAAAAGACGCACTATTCTGGGTCTTGTTTCTTGGTGGTGTTAGGTCCCCCCAACTCTCTGCTTGCTTCTTTCTTTTATATCTCAAAAGAGATTGACCTAAGACACAACCCAGTCTTGTAGACTGAGTCCTGCCTCATTAACATAACTGCTGCTAATCCCACCCCATTAACATCATAGAGGTAGGATTATACAACACATAGGAAAATCACATCAGATGACAAAATGGTGGACAATCACACAATACTGGGAATCATGGACTAGCCAAGTTGACACACATTTTTGGGGGACACAATTCAATCCATGGCAAGATTCAATAGTTTATACACAAATTGTACCCTGACATTGGTTGCAATCCCTGCAATGCGTCAGCACTCTCTCCATTACCACCCTGAGTTCCCCATTTCCATTCATCCAGTTCTCCTGCCCCTTCCTGCCTTCTGGTCTTTGTTTTGGGGCATATGTTTCCCTTTTGGTCTCTTGTAGATGATTGTTCTAAGGAGCACTTACCTTACATGTGTCGTTGTTTATTTATAAGCCTGTCTGTTATTTGGCTGAAAGGTAATCTCTGGGAATGGCTTCAGTTTCAAGTTAGAAGGGTGTCTAAGGGCTATAGTTTTGGGGGTTCTCCCAGTCTCTCTCAGTTCAATAAATGTGGCCTTTTTTATGAATATGAATTTTGTTCTACATACTTTTTTTTCCCCACTCTAACCAGGACCTTCTATTTTGATCTTCGACAGAGTGGTCAGTAGTGGTAGCCAGGCACCATTTATTTCTTTTAATCTCAAGCCGGTGGAGGCTGTGGTTCCTGTGGTGCTTTAGTCCTTTGGACTGATTTCCTGAGTCTTTGGTTTCTTTCACTCTCCAGATGGAAAGAGACTAACAGTAGTATCTTAGATGTCCATTCACAAACTTTTAAGAACCCAGACGCTACTCATCAAAGGAGGATGTAGAAGGCTTTCTTTATGAACTATGTTATGCCAATTGACCTAGGTGTACCCTGAGACTATAGTTCTTAGTGTTAAAACCCAGTAACTCAGTCCCACGGGGTGCTTAAATATGTTCAGGCTGTTTCTATGACTGTGGACCCGGTGTGCTCTATTATATGTATGAGTATATTTGGAGCATATACAAATGTGTATGTAGAAATATCTACAGCTAAACCTATGTATGAATGTGAGTGTACTGACATGTGCCCTTCCACACCTATTCAGCATACATATCTACCAATGTATCCAGTCATAAATTGTTATTTGTTGTTACTGTTGTCCCCCACGTGTCTGTCAGCTTGTCGTACTGTGGGGGCTTGCATGTTGCTGTGATGCTGGAAGCTATGCCACCAGTATTCAGATACCAGCAGGGTCACCCAAGGAGGACAGGTTTCAGCTGAGCTTCCAGACTAAGACAGACTAGGGAGAAGGACCTGGCAGTCTACTTCTGAAAAGCATTAGCCAGTGAATACCTTATGAATAGCAGCAGAACATTGTCTGATATAGTGCTGGAAGATGAGCCCCCCAGGTTGGAAGGCACTCAAAAGATGACTGGGGAAGAGCTGCCTCCTCAAAGTAGAGTCAACCTTAATGACGTGGATGGAGTAAAGGTTTTGGAACCTTCATTTGCTGATGTGGCGCAACTCAAAATGAGAAGAAACAGCTGCAAACATCCATTAATAATCAGAACCTGGAATGTATGAAGTATGAATCTAGGAAAATTGGAAATCATTAAAAATGAATTGGAATGCATAAACATTGATATCCTAGGCATTAGTGAGCTGCAATGGACTAGTATTGGCCACTTTGAATTGGACAATCATATAGTCCACTATGCTGGGAATGACAACTTGAAGGGGAACGGTGTTGCATTCATCGTCAAAAGCAACATTTCAAGATCTATCCTGAAGTACAATGCTGCCAGTGATAGGATAATATCCATATGCCTACAAGGAAGAACAGTTAATATGACTATTATTCAAACTTACACACCAACCACTAAGGCCAAAGATGAAGAAATAGATTTTTATCAGCTGCTGCAGTCTGACATTGATCGAACACATAGTCAAGATGCATTAATAATTACTGGTGACTTGAATCCGAAAGTTGGAAACAAAGAAGAAGGATCAGTAGTTGGAAAATATGGCCTTGGTGATAGAAACAATGCTGGAGATCGAATGATAGAATTTTGCAAGACCAACGACTTCTTCATTGCAAATACCTTCTTTCACCAACATAAATGGCGACTATACACATGGACCTCGCCAGACGGAACACACAGAAATCAAATTGACTACATCTGTGGAAACAGACTATGGAAAACCTCAATATCATCAGTCAGAACAAGGCCAGGGGCTGACAGTGGAACAGACCATCAATTGCTCTTATGCAGGTTAAGCTGAAACTGAAGAAAATCAGAGCAAGTCCACGACAGCCAAAATATGACCTTGAGTATATCCCACCTAAAGTTAGAGACCATCTCAAGAATAGATTTGACGCATCGAACACTAGTGACTGAAGACCAGACGAGTTGTGGAATGACATCAAGAACATCATCCATGAAGAAAGCAAGAGGTCATTGAAGACAGGAAAGAAAGAAAAGACCAAGATGGATGACAGAGGAGACTCTGAAACTTGCTCTTGAACGTTGAGCAGCTAAAGCAAAAGGAAGAATTGATGAAGTAAAAGAACAGAACAGAAGATTTCAAAGGGTGGCTCGAGAAGACAAAGTAAAGTATTATAATGACATGTGCAAACAGCTGGAGATGGAAAACCAAAAGGGAAAAACACGCTCAGCATTGCTCAAGCTGAAAGAACTAAGGAAAAAATTCAAGCCTCAAGTTGCAATAGTGAAGGATTCTATGGGGAAAATATTAAACGATGCAGGAAGCATCAGAAGAAGATGGAAAGAATACACAGAGTCATTATAACAAAAAGAATTAGTCGATGTTCAACCATTGCAAGAGGTGGCATATGATCAGGAACCAATGGTACCGAAGGAAGAAGTCCAAGCTGCTCTGAAAGCATTGGTGAAAGACAAGGCTCCAAGAATTGATGGAATATCAATTGAGATGTTTCAACAAACAGATGCAGCACTGGAGGTGCTCACTTATCTATGCCAAGAAATATGGAAGACAGCTTCCTCGCCAGCTGACTGGAAAAGATCCATATTTATGCCTATTCCCAAGAAAGGCGGTCCAAACGAATGTGGAAATTATAGAACAATATCATTAATGTCACACGCAAGCAAAATTTTGCTGAAGATGATTAAAAAACGGCTGCAGCAGTATATTGACAGGGAACTGCCAGAAATTGAGGCCGGTTTCAGAGGAGAACGTGGAACCAGAGATATCATTGCTGATGTCAGATGGATCCTGGCTGAAAGCAGAGAGTACCAGAAGGATGTTTACCTGTGTTTTATTGACTAATCAAAGGCATTTGACTGTGTAGATCATAACAAATTATGGATAACATTGAGAAGAATGGGAATTCCAGAACACTTTATTGTGCTCATGAGGAACCTTTATATAGATCAAGAGGCAGTTGTTCAGACAGAACAAGGGGATACTGATTGGTTTAAAGTCAGGAAAGGTGTGCATCAGGGTTGTATTCTTTCACCATACCTATTCAATCTGTATGCTGAGCAAATAATCCGAGAAGCTGGACTATATGAAGAAGAACGGGGCGTCAGCATTGGAGGAAGACTCATTAATAACCTGTGTTATGCAGATGACACAACCTTGCTTGCTGAAAGTGAAAAGGACTTGAAGCACTTACTAATGAAGATCAAAGACCACAGCCTTCAGTATGGATTGCACCTCAACATAAAGAAAACAAAAATCCTCACAACTGGACCAATGAGCAGCATCATAACGAACGGAGAAAAGATTGAAGTTGTCAAGGATTTCATTTTATTTGGATCCACAATCAACAGCCATGGAAGCAGCAGTCAGAAATCAAAGGACGCATTGCATTGGGCAAATCTCCTGCAAAGGACCTCTTTAAAGTGTTGAAGAGCAAAGATGTCACCTTGAAGACTAAGGTGTGCCTGACCCAAGCCATGGTATTTTCAGTTACATCCTAGGCATTTGAAAGCTGGACAGTGAATAAGGAAGACCAAAGAAGAACTGATGCCTTTGAATTGTGGTGTTGGTGAAGAATATTGAATATACCATGGATTGCCAAAAGAACGAACAAATCTGTCTTGGAAGAAGTAGAAACAGAATGCTCCTTAGAAGCAAGGCTGGCGAGACTGCGTCTTATATCCTTTGGACATGTTGTCAGGAGGGATCAGTCCCTGGAGAAGGACATCATGCTTGGTAGAGTACAGGGTCAGCGGAATAGAGGAAGACCCTCAAAGAGGTGGATTGACACAGTGGCTGTAACGATGAGCTCAAGAATAGCAACGATTGTAAGGACGGAGCAGGACTGGGCAGTGTTTCATGCTGTTGTGCATAGGGTCACTATGAGTCGGAACCGACTCGACAGCACCTAACAACAACAACATTACTGTTGTTGCTGAATTGTGTATGCTAGAGTATTTGCTTTCGTTGCCTTTTATTCTTGTGTACCTCTCAGTGTCTTCCCTTGCCTTGGTTATAATGTGCTGACTTTCCCCATATTGTGTACTGCCTTTCCCATCACCAGAGTTAACATGTGTCTGCTCACTAGTTAGTGATTTTCCCTCCCTCCCCTTCCCATCCTTGGTAACCATGAAAAAATGTTTCTTTCTCTGTGTAAACCTTTTCTTGATTATTTATAATAGTGGTCTCATATGATATTTGCCCTTTTGTGACAGAATTATTTCACTCAACATAATGTCGTCCAAATTCATCCATGTTGTGAGATGTTTCGTGAATTCGTTGTTATATTTTGTATTCCATTGTGTGTAGGTACCACAGTTTTTCCATTCATCCATTGGTGGATATTTAGGTTGTTTCCATCTTTTTGCTATTGTGAATAATGCTGCAGTGAACATGGGTAGGCATGTCTATTCTTGTCACAGCTCTTATTTCTCTAGGATATATAGCTAGGAGTGGGATTGCTGTATCATATGGTATTTCTATTTATAGCTTTTTAGAGGAAACCCTGGTGGTGTAGTAGTGAAGAACTATGACTGCTAACCAAAAAGGTTGGCAGTTGAAATCCACGAGGTGCTCCTTGGAAACCCTATGAGGCAGTTCTAGAAGGCCATACCATTTTCAAAGTGGTTGTACCACTTTACATTCCCACTAGCTGTGTATAAGAGTTCCAGTCTTCTCACAACCTCTCCAGCATTTGTTTTCTGTTTTTTTGATCAGTCTCAGTATCGCCAGGGCGGGATGGTATCTCTTTGTCGTTTTGATATGCATTGCTGTAATGGCTAATGATCGTGAGCATCTCTTCATGTGTTTGTTAGCCACCTGAATGTCTTCTTTGGTGAAGTGTCTGTTCATGTTCTTTGCCCATTTTTTAATCTGGTTGCTCGTCTTTTTGTTGTTGAGGTGTTGAATTTTTCTATAAATTGTAGATCATACACCCTTGTCAGTTATGTCATAGTTAATGATTTTTTCCCAGTCAGAAGGTTCTCTTTTTACTCTTTTGGTGAAGTCTTTTGATGAACGTAAGTGTAATTTTTAGGAGACCCCAGTTATCTAGTTTGTGCTGTTTGTGCATTTTTAGTTATGTATGGCATTCTATTTATGCCATATATTAGGACTCCTAACGTTGTTCCTATTTTTTCTTCCATGATCTTTATAGTTTTAGATTTTTCCTTTAGGTCTTTGATCCATTTTGAGTTAGATTTTGTGTATGGTATGTGGTATGGATTTTGTTTCAGTTTTCTGAAAATGGATATCAAGTTTTGCCTGCACCATTTGCTATACAGACTATCTCTTCCCCACTTAATGAACTTCAACCTTTTGTCAAAGATCAGCTGTCCATAGGTGGATGGATTTACTTCTCTCAATTCTGTTCTATTGGTCTATGTGTCCATGGTGGTACCAGTACCAGGCTGTTTTGACTACTGTGGCTGTGTAATAGGTTCTGAATTTGGGAGGTGTGACTTCTCCAACTTTATTCTTCTTCTCCAATAATGCTTTGTTTATCTTGGGCCTTTTTCCTTTCCATACAAAGTTGGTGATTAGTTTTTCTATCTCCCTAATAAATGATGTCAGAATTTGGTTTGGGATCATGTCTTAGGCTGGGTTCTCTAGAGAAGCAAAAGCAGTAAATCATATATAGGTATGTATAGAGAGATTTATATAAAGGAAATAGCTCATGTAGTTTTTAGAGGCTGCATGTCCCAAGTCTATAGATGCAGAAAAGAGGATTCTCCTGATTTATGTTGCCACGGGGGCTGATGAACCCAATATCGGCAGGCCAGAGAGCAGAGCTGTAGCAGCCTGTGAAGATCAACAAATCTCAAGATCAGCAGGCAATCCACTAGCTCAAGTCCCAAGAACTGGAGGTCAGATGAACAGGAGCCAACTGCAGGATCTAGAACAAGCAAAAACCCAATAAAGCAAGCAAAAAGGAAGTAGGAGGAGGAGAGTGAAGAGATGAAGGCTGTGGGGCACTGAGTCACCACAGGCCCTGGCCCTACCGGTACCACTCAGCAGATTCCATCATGGGGGTGATCATGTATCGAATTTCAACAGGGAAGTGATCACAACATTATGCAACTGCCAAAACACTGAGAATCAAGTTGACACACAATCTTAACCATCACAGATTGCATTATATTTGTAGGTCACTTTTTTGGGGTAATATTGACATTTTCACAGTGTTAAGTCTTCCTATCCATGAGAACAGTATGTTTTCCATTTATGCAGATCTTTTTGGTTTCTTGCAGTAGTGTTTTCTTTGTGTAAGTCTTTTACGCCTCTAGTTAGATTTGTTCCTAAGTAATTTATCTTTTTGAGGGCTATTATAAATCATATTGTTTTCCTGGTTTCCTTTTTGGGGCTCCCTTTGTTGGTGTAGAGGAATCCAAATGATTTTTGTATATCGATTTTGTACCTTGCCACTTTGCTGAATTCTTCTGTTAGTTCCAGTAGCTTCTTTGTGGTGTCTCTGATATTTTATATGTATATGATCATATCATCTGTGAATAGGGATAGTTTTATTTCTTCCTGACCAATTTGTATGCCCTTTATTTCACTTCCTTGCCTTATTGCTCTAGCTAGGACTTCCAGTACAATATTGAGTATGAGTGGTGAAAAAGGGCATTCTTTTCTAGTTCCTGTTCTCAAGGGGAATGCTTTCAGTCTCTCTCTTTTGAGAATAGTGTTCCTGTTGGTTTTGTATACCCCCCCAAAATCAAACCCATTGCTGTCGAGTCATTTCTGACTCATAGCAACCCTATAGGACAGGGTGGAACTGCCCCACAGGGTTTCCAAAGAGCGACTGGAGGATTCCAACTGCCGGCCTTTTGGTTAGCATCTGAAAGCTTAACCACTGAGCCACCAGGCTCCGGGTTTTGTATATATGCCTTTCATTATGTTGAGGAATTTTCCATTTGTTCCTATTTTGCTAAGAGTTTTTATCAAGAATGGGTGTCGGGATTTATCAAATACCTTTTCTTCATCGATTGAGATGATCATGTGGTTCTTTGTTTTATTAATGTGTTGGATTACATTGATTGATTTTCTAATGTTGAACCATTCTTGCATACCTGTTATGAATCCCATTTGGTCATGATGTATTATTTATATTCTCTTGTATTCTTTGGCTAGAATTTTGTTGAGAATTTTTGCATTTTTTATAGGTCTATAATTTTCTTTTTTAGTGGTGCCTTTGGTTTTGGTGTCAGGATTATGCTGGCTTCATGAATGAATTTGGGAGTATTCCTTCCTTTTCTACGTTCTGGAATAGTTTGAGTAGAATTGGTATCAACATTTCTCTGAATGTTTGGTAGAATTCTCCGGTGAAGCCGTTTGGGCCAGGGCTTTTGTTTGTTTGTTTGTTTGACCTCTTCAATTTCTTCTTTGTTATGGGTCTGTTTAGATTTTCTATCTCAGTTTGTATTAGTTTGGGTAGGTATTGTGTTTCTAGAAATTTGTCCATTTCTTCTAGGTTTTCAAATTTGTTGGAATATAATTTTTCATAATATTTTGTCATGTTGTTTTTATTTCAGGTTCTGTTGTAATATCACCCACCTCATTTCTCATTTGTGTTATCTGCATCTTTCCTTCTTGTCTTTTGTCAAGTTGGCCAGTGGTTTCTCAATTTTATTAATCTTTTCAAAGAATCAACTTCTAGTTTTGTTGATTCTTTTGAATGTTTTTCTGTTTTCTGATTCATTTATTTCTGGTCTAATCTTTATTATTTCCTTTTCTGGTGGCTCTGGGCTTCCTTTGTTGTTCTTTTTCTGTTTATTCGAGTTGTAGGGCTAAGGCATTGATTTTGGCCCTTTCTTCTTTTTTGATGTATGAATTTATTGCTACACATTGACCTCTGAGCACTACTTTTGCTGTGTCCCAAAGGTTTTGGTATGTTGTATTTTCATCCTCGTTTGATCCTAAGAATTTTTTTATTTATGTTTAATTTCTTCTGTTGTTGTTGTTGTTAGGTACTGTTGAGTTGGTTCTGACTCATAACAATCATATGTACAACAGAACAAACCACTGTCCAGTCCTGCACAATCCTCACAATTGTTGTTTTGCTTGAGCCTGTCGTTGTAGCCACTATGTTAAGCCATCTTATTGAGGGGGTTCTTCTCTTTTGCTGACCGTCTGCTTTATCAATCATGATGTCCATTATTTCTTCCATTCACTTTAGCCACTCTGCATTCAAGAGCAAGTTTCAGAGTCTCTTCTGATATCCATTTTGAACTTTTCTTTCTTTCCTGTTTTTTTTTTTTTTTTAATAACTATTTGTTTTCTTCATGTATAATGTTCTTGATGTCATCCCACAACTTGTCTGGTCTTTGGTCATTAGTGTTCAATGCATCGAATCTATTCTTGAGATGGTCTCTAAATTTAGGTGGGATATACTCAAGGTCATACTTTGGCTCTTGTGGACTTGTTTTAATTTTCTTCAGCTTCACCTTGAACTTGCACATGAGCAATTGATGGTCTGTTTGTGGTCGGCCCCTGGCCTTGTTCTGACTGATGATATTGAGCTTTTCCATTGCTTCTTTCCACAGATGTAGTCAATTTGATTTCTGTGTTTTCCATCTGGTGAGGTCCATATGTGTTGAAAAAAAGGTATTTGCAATGAAGAAGTCATTAGTATTGCAAAATTCTATCATGTGATCTCTAGCATCGTTTCTATAACCAAGGCTATATTTTCCAACTACAGACCCTTCTTTGTTTCCAACTTTTGCATTCCAATTGTCAGTAATTACCAATGCATCTCGATTGCATGTTTGATCACTTTTAGACTGCAAAAGTTGGTAAAAATCTTCATTTTCCTCATCTTTGGCATTAGCGGTTGAAGCGTAAGTTTGAATAATAGTCATATTAACTGGTCTTTGTAGGCGTATGTATACTATCCCATCACTGATAGCGTTGTACTTCAGGATAGATCTTGAAATGTTGATCTATCAGCACTTGATTGCAATCTTGAATGAAATGTCATTCCTCTTCAATTTGTCACTCCTGGCATAGTAGACCATATGATTGTCTGATTCAAAGTGGCCAATACCAGCTCACTAGTACCTAGGATATCAATCTTTAATCATTTGTTTTAGTTATCTAATGCCACTATAACAGAAGTACCACAAGCAGATAGCTTTAACAAACAAATTTATTATCTCATAGTTTAGGAGCTCAGAAGTCCAAATTCAGGGTGCCAGCACTGGGAGAAGGCTTTCTCTGTCGGTTCTGGGGGAAGATCCTTGTCATCAATACTTCCCTGGTCTGGAAGCTTCTCAACACAGGAACCCCAGGTCTCTTTCTCTTTTCAATATTGTTATAGTTTATTTTATGTATTCTGGAGAAGTGTCATTGAGTGTGTAAATATTTATTATGGTTATGTCTTCTTGGTCAATTAACCCTTTAATCATAGTATTGTGCCCTTTCTGGTCTCCTATGTTGGATTTTGCTTTAAAGTCTATTTTATCAGAGATTAATATTGCCACTCCTGCTCTTTTTTGTTACTGTTTGCTTGATATATCTTTTCCATCCATTAATTTTTATCTTTGTGCCTAAGATATGTCTCTTGTAGGCAAGATATTGACGGGTCATGTTTTTTAATTCATTCTGTTACTCTCTATCACTTGATTCATGCACTTAACCCATTTACATTCAGTGTGATCATTGATAGGTATAAATTTACTGCTGTTATTTGTGTGTGTGTGTGTGTGCTATGTACAATTTCTTTGTTCCACTTGCTTTTCTGTACTGAGTTTTTTTGTTTACGGATTTTCTTTTCACTTCCTTCATCATTGTTGATTTTGCGTTTACTGAGTCTTCATGGTTTTCTTATTTTTGTTTTGGTGAGTAGGTTTATTGATTTTCTTTGTGGTTACCCTGAAATTTACATTTATCTTTTTAAAGTTTTAAACAGTCTGTTATATCTTGATATTGCCTTGGCTTCCTCTCCATATGGAAGTTCTGTAAATACAGTATTTATTCCTCCTTTTTATCTTGAAGTTGTCATAATTTACAGATTGACATCTTTGTTTCCCTGTTTTCAGTCTTGTAGCTTTATTTTATTTTTGACAATTTTTTGTCTTGCCTGGCGTCTGGTTGATGTTGTCATGTGTCTTAATCTCAGGTTGCTGTCTGATGTTGTTGGCTCTCTGTGCGAAGGACCCCCTTTAATATTTCTTGTAAGATTGGCCTGCTTTTTCCAAATTCCCTTAAGTTCTGAGTATTTGGAAATGTCTTAGTTTCGTCAGTTTTTCTGGATATATAATTTTTGGTTGGCAGTTTTTTTCTTTCAGGGTTCTATGTATGTCATCCCATTGTCATCTTGCCAAGATGGTTTCTGCCAAGAAATCAGAGCTTATTCTTATTGGTTCCGCTTTGTAGGTGACAGTTTGTTTTTCCTAGGCTGCTCTCAAGATCCTTTCTTTATCTTTGGTTTTGCAAAGTTTGATTATAGTATGTGTGTCTTGGTAAGTTTTTTTTGGGGTCTATCCTGTTTGGGGTTCATTGAGTTTCTTGGATGAATATCTTCTTGTCTTTCATGATATTATAGAAATTTTCTGCCAGCAAGTCTTCAAAAATTTTCTGTGGTTTATTTTGTCTCCTCCTGTTTTGGAATTTCTATTACACAGAAATTATTCCTCTTGACGATGCCCCACAGAACTCTTAGGCTTTCTTCATTCTTTCTTTTCTGAATGTTCCTCAGACAAATTAGTATTGAGGGATTTAGCTTCTATTTAGCTTATTTTGTCTTCCATTGATTCAATTTTAATCCTTCATCCTTCCATTGAGTTATCTGTTTCTAAAATTTTATTGTTAATCTTCTACTTGCTGTTTTGTATGGTTTCTAAATGTCTATTTATTTTGTCATTTTGTTTTGTACTGTTTTCCTGAATTATTCTAGAGTTTTGTCTGTGTTTTCCTTGATCTCTGGGAGGACTCTATATACAAGTTTTTGAATTCCTTTTCAGGTAGTTCTATTCTCATTTTTTCCTCAGGAAATTTTTCTGGCTTTTTATTTTGGTCACTTGGTTGAGCCATCTTGCCCTACTCCTTTATGTGATTTGATATTGTCTGTTGTCTCCGAGGCATTAAGGTGTTATTATATCCACTTATTTATTTAGTGTATGTTTGTTTGTTTAGTCCTGATCTCTTGTTTTGTTTTGATAATTCAAGTGGGCTGGGTGGGCTTGCTGCTGTGGTCGCTAGTCTGGCAGCACTGGGGTATTCATCACCTTTTTCTAGGTGGGTGAGACAGCAGCTGGGAGTGTGAATGCAGCTCTCTATTTGCTGGTTGTGCAGGGCAGCTGAAGGTGGGCCAGGTGGGTCTTGGTTGCCATTTGTCATTGATCCAGGGTCGCAGGAGCAAGTCGTTGTATTTGCCGAGCGGATGGTGGGGCAAGTGTGGTGGGTGTAGTGGGCAAGTGGGGCACACAGTCATCACTGCTCACTGAGTGAGGGGAGACATATGTGGCAGGTGGGTGCCTCTGCATTTGCAAGGTTGCTATTGCTCACCATTCGGGGAGAGTGGTGGCCATGCACACACATGTGCAGTTGGTTGCTGCTGCTCACCAGGTCAGGGGCATGTGGGTGGTGGGTGGGCACACATGCAGTCACCGCCACTCGCTGGTTCAGGGAGGGAGGAAATGGTGGCAGGCAGGCGTGCACATGGTCCTGCAGTCACCACTGCTTGCCAGTTTGGGGGGGCAAGCAGCAGGTGATCACACATACCGTCGCGGGTTTGCTGTTGCTTGCTGTATGGGAAAGGAGTGGGTGGCAGGTGGGTGCATGTGTGATTGCATGTATGCGAGTTTGCTGTTTCAGGGAGTGGGAGTGTGGGTGGCAGGTGGACATGCATGTGGTTGTGTGGTCATTGCCACTCACTGTTTCAGGAGGGCTGGGTGGTGGGCCGTGCACACGCCGTTGCACAGTCGCCACTGCTCACTGAGTTGAGGGGGTATGGGAGGCGGGCCAGTGAGTGTGCAGAAGTGTGCGTACTACTGCTTTTCAGGTGCAGGGGGAATGGTGAATGGGGTTCCATTGGGGGGGACTCATATTATGGTCTCTGTGCGGGATGGTCAGGGTATGGGACTGTCTGTCACTTCTTGTCAGGAAGTGTGCTTTTTTGGCTAGCATCATGGGTGTCCAGGTACTTCCCATCTGCAGCAGCCAGCAGTTGGGACTTGCCCCTAATAAAGTGAGGGCGGGGTGGACCCAGGGTCCAGTTAGGTGGGGGATCTTCCACTGATACTCCACTGGTCCAACACCTTGTGTATGTCACCCCCCCCGGAGGTCAGGGACTGCCACTCTTGAGTATATCTGATCCTGGATCCTGGCTCCCTACTCTGTGGACAGCAGGATCCCTGGAATTCTTGCCCTCCTTTCTGAATTTTCCTTCCTTAGATTTGGATCCTGATCTGCTCAGCTTGTTTCTCTCCGGGTGTGTTTATATGGTTTCTCTGTCTCTTATGGGCATGCCGTGAAGTTGCCTTCCTGTGCTTCATATCTGGGGCTGCTACTAGCTTTGTCTCAAGATGGCCACATTGAGCCAAGACAGCTAGTAGAGGCCCTCTGCTCAGTTTCACTCCTCTTGTGCTGCATTCAGTTTTTTCTTCCAGTTAGTATTTGATTCAATCCTTTATCCTTTTTGATGTTCAGGGTCCCAGAATCATTATCTACAACTGCTTCACTTGGTTTCTTGGGTCCTTGCTGTAGAGGGAAGTACGGTGCATCTGCCTAGTTTGCCATCTTGGCTCCTCCTCTTACCCTCATTCTTTTTTTAATTGTTCTTTCGGTGAAAGTTTACAGAGCAAATTAGTTTCTCGTTAAATAGTTAATTCACAAATTGTTTTGTGACATTGGTTGCCAACCCCACAATGTGTCAACACTCTCCCCTTCTCCATCTCAGATTCCCTGTTTCTATTCATCCAGTTTTCCCGTCCCTTCCTGCCTTCTCATCTTTGCTTTTGGACTAGTGTGCCCATTAGTCTCGTATACATGATTGAACTATGAAGCACATTCCTCACGTGTGTTATCATTGCCCTATAGACCTGTCTAATCTTTGGCTGAAGGGTGAACTTCAGCAGTGACTTCAGTGCTGCGTTAAAAGGGTGTCCAGGGGCCATACTCTCAGAGTTTCTCCAGTGTCTGTCAGACTGGCAAGCCTGGTCTTTTTCTTTTTTGTGAATTTGAATTTTGTTCTACATTTTTCCTCCTGCTCAATCCAGGACCCTCTCTTGTGATCCCTGCCAGAGCAGTGGGTGGTGGTAACTGGGCACCATCTAGTTGTTCTAGGCTCAGACTGGTGGAAGTTATGGTAATTGTGGTTCATTAGTCCTTTGCACTAACCTTTCCCATGTGTCTTTGATTTTCTTCATTCTCCTTTGCTGCAGCCAGGACTGGACCAGTAGATGCATCTTAGATGGCCACTTGTAGGCTTTTAGACCCCAGATGCTACTCACCACAGTCAGATGTAAAACATATTTTTATAGACTATCTTATGCCAATTGAGCTAGATGTCCCCTGAGACCATGGTCCCCAGCCTTCAGCCCAGTAGCTCGGTCCCTCAGGGTGTCTGGAAGTGTCTGTGAAGCTTCTGTGACTTACCCTGGTCAAGTTCTGCTGACTTCCCTGATATTGTGTACTGTCTTACCTTTATCAAAGCTACCACTTATCTACTATCTAGTTAGTGTTCTTCCCTTCCCATCTCCCCTCCCTTTTAACCATCAAAGATTGTTTCTTTCTGTATGGTAACATTTTCATTTGTTTTTGTAAAAGTGGTCTCATACAGTATTTGTCCTTTTGTGGTTTTGTTTCTCAATTCTCTATTTCATTTATTTCTGCTCTGATCTTTATTTTTTCTTTCTTCTGGTGGCTGTGGGCTTCTTTTGCTGTTCTCTTTCTCTTTGTTAAAGTTGTAGGGCTGTTTTAATTTTGACCCTTTTTTAAAAAATAATTTTTATTGTGCTTTAAGTGAAAGTTTACAAATCAAGTCAGTCTGTCACATATAAACTTATATACACCTTACTACATACTCCCATTTACTCTCCCCCTAATGAGTCAGCCCGCTCCCTCCTTCCAGTCTCTCCTTTCGTGACTGTTTTGCCAGTTTCTAACCCTCTCTGCCCTCCCATCTCCCCTCCAGACAGGAGATGCCAACACAGTCTCAAGTGTCCACCTGATACAAGTGACACCTGATACCTGATACACTCTTCATCAGCATCTCTTTCCAACCCATTGTCCAGTCCAGTCCATGTCTGATGAATTGTCTTCGGAAATGGTTCCTGTCCTGGGCCAACGGAAGGTTCGGGGGCCATGACTGCCGGGATTCTTCTAGTCTTCAGTTAGACCATTAAGTCTGGTCTTTTTATGAGAATTTGGGGTCTGCATCCCACTGTTCTGCTCCCTCAGGGGTTCTCTGTTGTGCTCCCTGTCAGGGCAGTCATTGTTTGTGGCTGGACACCATCTAGTTCTTCTGGTCTCAGGATGATGTAAGTCTCTAGTTCATGTGGCCCTTTCTGTCTCTTGGGCTCATAGTTATCGTGTGACCTTGGTGTTCTTCATTCTCCTTTGATCCAGGTGGGTTGAGACCAATTGATGCACCTTAGATGGCCGCTTGTTAGCATTAAGACCCCAGATGCCACACTTCAAAGTGGGATGCAGAATGTTTTCTTAATAGAATTTATTTTGCCAATTGACTTAGAAGTCCCCTTAAGCCATAGTCCCCAAACCCCTGCCCTTGCTCCGCTGACCTTCGAAGCATTCAGTTTATCCCAGAAACTTCTTTGGTTTTGTTGACGCTTCTTTTTTGATGTGTGTGCTTACTGGTATAAATTGACCTCTGAGCACTGCCTTTGCTATGTCCCAAAGGTTTTGGCATGATGAGTTTTCATTTTCATTTGATTCTAGGAATTTTTTTATTCCATCTTTGATTTCTTCTATTATCCAGTGGTTTTTAAGCAAGGTGTTATTTGGTTTCCGTCTATTTGGTTTTTTTTCCTTGCTCCTCCTGATATTAATTTCTACTTTTATGGCATTGTGATCAGAGAAGATGTTTTGTATTATCTCAATGTTTTGGATTTTGTTGAGGGTTGCTTTGCGGCCTAAGATATGGTCTATTCTGGAGAATGTTCCATGTGTGTTGGAAAAGAATGTATACTTTGCTGCTGTTGGGTGGAATATTCTATATATGTCTGTGAGGTCCAAGACGGTTGATCGTGGCATTTAGATTTTCTGTATCTTTGCCGAGTTTCTTTTTGGATGTTCTGTCCTTTATTGAGAATGGTGTTTTGAAGTCTCCTACTATTATTGTGGTGGTGCAGTGGTTAAGAGCTCAGGCTGCTAACCAGAAGGTCAGCAGTTCAAACCCATCAGACACTCCTTGGAAACCCTATGGGGCAGTTCTATTCTGTCCTATAGGGTCACTATGAGCTGGAATCAACTTGACAGCAATGGGGATTTTTACTATTATTGTGGAACTGTCAGTTTCTCTTTTCAGTGCTGTTAGAATTTGTTTTATGTATTTTGGAACCCTACCGTTGGGTGCATAGATGTTTATTATGGTTATGTCATCATGGTGGATTTTCCCTTTAATCATTATATAATGTCCTTCCTTTTGTTTTATGGTGGATTTTGCCTTAAAGTTTATTTTATCTGAGATTAGTATCGCCCCTTCTGCTCTTTTTTGGTTGCTGTTTGCTTGATAAATTTTTTTCCATACATTGATTTTTAACATATTTATGTCTTTGTGTCTAAGGTGTGTCTCTTTTTAGTGATTTTGAACATATTTACGTTTTTGTGTCTAAGATGTGTCTCTTGTAGACAGCATATTGATGGATCATATTTTTTAATCCATTCTGTCACTTTCCGTCTCTTTAAGGTGCACTTAAGCTGTTTACATTCAGTGATTATTGATAGGTGTGAGTTTATTGCTGTCATTTTTTAGTGCTTTTTTTCCTGTGTGTGGTGCTGATGTTTTCTTTGTTCCTCTTACTCTTGAGTGCTGAGTTCCTTTTGTTTGTGAAATTTAATTTATTCTGTTAATGTAGATTTTGTGTTTACTGAGACTCTGTGTTTTTCTTCTTTATTTTGATGAGCAGGTTTGTTAACTTTCTTTGTGGTTACCTTGAAATTTACCCTTATCTTCTGTCTTAGTCATCTAGTGCTGCTGTAACAGAAATACCACAAATGGGTGGCTTTAACAAACAGAAGTTTATTTTCTCACAGTAAAGTAGGCTAAAAGTCCAAATTCAGGGTATCAGCTCCAGGTGAAGGCTTTCTCTGTCAGCCTTCTCATCAGTCTTCCCCCGGACTAGGTGCTTCTCCACGCAGGGACCCTGGGTCCAAAGGACGCGCAGTGCTCTCGGCACTGCTTTCTTGGTGGAATGAGTTCCCTACAATCTGCTTGCTTCCCTTTGTGGTGCAGACCACACCCCAGGGAAACTCCCTTTACATTGGATCAGAGATGTGACCTTAGTAAGGGTGTTAAAATACCACCCTAATCCTCTTTAACATAAAATTACAATCACAAAATGAAGGACAACCACACAATACCAGGAATCTTGGCCCAGCCAAACTGACACACACACATTTTGGAGGACATAATTCAATCTTTGATATCTTCCTAGATTTGAACCAGTCTTTTATTACTTGATATTGACTTGACTTACTCTCCATTTCAAAGTTCTGTAACCTACATCGTGTATTCCCCTTTTTATTGTTCTTACGTTTTCATCATTTACAGATTGACGTCTCTAGCTCCCTGTTTTGAATCTTTTAGTTTTGTTTTATCCATGAAAGTTCATTGCATGGATTGGTGTCTTAGTCATCAAGTGCTGCTATAATAGAAACACTACAAGTGGATGGCTTTAACAAAGAGAAATTTATTTCTTCACAGTAAAGTAGACTAAAAGTCTAAATTCAAGGTGTCAGCTCCAGGGGAAGGCTTTCTCTCTTTGTTGGCCTTCTCACCAATCTTTCCCTGGGCTAGGAGCTTCTCCATGCAGGGACCCCAGGCCCAAAGGAGGTGCTGTGCTCCTGGCACTGCTTTCTTGGTGGTCTGAAGTCCCCAACTCTGTTTATTTAGAAATATCCTAATTTCTCCATTATGTTTGATCAAGAGTTTTGCAGGCTATATTATTCTTGGTTGGCAGTTTTTTTTCTTTCAAGGTTTTATATATATCCCACTGCCTTCTTGCCTGCATAGTTTCTGTCAAGTAACCAGAGTTTAGTCTTGTTTTTTCCCGTTTTCATGTGACTTCATTTTTCTCCAGCAGCTGTCAGGATTCTTTCTTTGTCTTCGGTTTTGGCGAGAGTGATTATATGTCTTTGTGACTTTTTTTTGGAGTCTATGCTATATGGAGTTTGTTGAGCTTTTTGGATGGTTAGCTTTTCATCTTCCATGATATTAGGAAAGTTTTCTGTCAGCAAATCTTCGATGATCCTGTGTTTTCCACTTCTGCCCCTGTTCTAGAACTGCAATGAAACCCAAAATTTTTGCTCTTGATTGCATCCCACATAGTTCTTAGGTTTTCTTCATTGTTTTCTCTGATTTTTCTTCAAAGTGGCATCCACAGATTTGTCTTCAGTTTCACTGATTCTGTCTTCCATTGTTTCAGATTTGCTCCTAAAATCTTCCAATGTGTTGTCTATTTCTGAAATTTTGTTGTTCATCTTTTTGTTTTTGTATGATCTAATTGTTCATTTATTTTGACATTTTGTTCTTGCATTATTTTCCTGAATTCTTCCATTGCTTTGTCTGTGTTTCGCTTGATTTTGGCTATGCTTTGGTTGGTTTTGTCTGTGTTTTCCATGATTTTGTCTGTGTTTTCCTTGGTCTCTTTCCTAATCTCTTGGAGAGACTTGAATATTTGACTTTTGAATCCCCTATCAGGTAGGTCCAGTGCCTTTTTTTCTGCTGGAAGGTCAACTGGTGCTTTATTTTGGTTGCCTACTGGAGCCATCTCGTCCTGTTTTTTATACGTTTTGATATTGTCCGCTGCCTTCGATACATTCAGGTATTATTTTCTTTATTTACTGTAGGTTTGTTTGTTTTGCCCTGCTCTTTTGTTTTGTTTGGTTATGTCTGGGCCTGTGGGCCAAACGTGCTTTGTTGCTTGCTTGTCTGTGTACATAATAGTTCTCGTCACTTTGTCTGGGTGTGCAGGGCCAGTTGCTTAGCTATGGTGCAGCAGGGCAGGTCCAGCAGTGGGGGAAAGGGCGGAGATGGGTTCTTTTCTGCAGCGTGGTCTGGCCAGGGGGCTGGAGTGGAGCTGTGACAGTCAGTGGGGGCATGGTAACAAGCCAGTGGAGATGGGCTTGGGTTCTAAGCCAGGTCCCCTCAGGGCTGCATTGGTTGGTGGGGGGTCCAGAGCTGGCAGGGAGGGACCTGGGGTCTAGGCCAGATCCCACGGGGCCATGGTGGCAAGCAGGAGGGGTCCAGAGCGGGCAGGGAGGGGCCTGGGATCTGGGCCAGGCCTGCAGCTGGCAGGGTGAAGGAGGTAGGAGGGGGGCGAAGGCAGGGACAGAGGGGGCTAGATGAAAGAGGGCAATAGGATGCATTGGTACTGTGGTTCCCAGCAGTCAGGGTTGCTGGGATGGGGCAGTTAGTGCCACTGTTCACCAGAGGGGTGGGGGTTGTAGGAGCATGCTCCCATGGTTACCAGGTGAAAGAGTGTGGGCTCCTCCTTGAGTTGCAGTCAGAAAACATGGTCTTACTTAGCCCTGGGTATATCTGCCCTATACTTCTATGCCCCATTGGGAATTTTGTGGAGGAGAATTCTGTGTGCAGCGTTGCTGGTTTTATTCCAAGATGGCCACGCTGAATGATGCTGCTTGGCCAAAAACCTCCACTCTATAATCTTTATTCCTTTCCTGTTTTCTGTCAGTTTCTTCTTCTCCTTGGTGACTTTCGATCTAATATGGTGCATGGTTCCAGGATTGAGTCTGTATCTACTTTACTTGGTTTCTCGGGTCTTTGTTGCAGCGGGATGACTTAGTGCATCTGACTAGTCCACGATCTTGGCTCCTCTCACCCTCACTCTTAAAGGACAGTTTCACCGGGTAGTATTCTTGGTTTACAGTTTGTTTTTTTTTTTTCTTTCAGCACATTACATATATTATTCCATTGCCTTCTGGCCTCCAGTGTTTCTGAGGAGAAATTGGCACTGAATCATATTAACGATCCTTTGAGACTATTTGCTTCTCTTTCACTGCTTTCAAGATTCTCTCTTTATTGTTACTCTTTGAGAGCCTAACTATAATGTGTCTTGGTATAGATCTCTTTGGATTTATCCTACTTGGGGTTCCTTGAGCTTCTTGGATGTGTAAATTCATGTCCCTCAACAGATTGGAGAAATTTTCTATCATCGTTTCTTGAATATTCTTTCTAACCCTTTGTCTCTTCATCTCCTCCTGGAACTCCCATGATGTGTATATTAGGTATCTTGTTGTTTTCTCATAGTTCCATTAAACTGTGCCTAATCTCCATGAGCCTCCATTCTTGTGGCTCTTCAGCCCCTGTAATTTTAACTCATCGTTTAATTTGCTGATTCTTTCATCTTCCTGATTAAATCTGTTGGTAAGTCCTTTTATTGTGTTTTCCCTTTCAGTTATTGTCCCTTTCAGTTGCTGCATCTCTTTTTTTAGGTCATTTTGTTCTTGCATTCTTTTTTTTTTCTTTAGGTCTTTGTATTTTCCCTTAGGTCTTTAAATATGTTTAACATTATTTTCTTCCATTTTTTTTCATTATTTGGTTGTTTCTAGATGCACTTTCGCTCCTTCATCTTGTTCATTTAGACGGACCATTGTTTCTCTGTTCTTTGTGTGTCCTGTGATTTTTTTGTTGGAGCACTGGAATTTTTGAAGGTGTTAACTTTCTCATTTCTCCCTAGTATTTGGTGTTTTTGCCTGCAATACTGTCTGTAAAAAAAAAAAAAAAAACCCAGGCAGGCAGAGCCTTTTGCCTTTGCTTACCATTTCCACTCCTTCTCTGCGATAACTCCTTCTAATTTCCTGGTTTAATTAGTATTCAAAAGTTTCAGATCTCAGTTTTCAACTTTCAGCGTCTCCCCAAAACACAGAGAACACATTGGTTAATCTGTCCGCCATGAGGCACCAGGGGACAGACTGCACAGTCCTTTCTTTCTCTCTCTATCTCTCTAGTTATTACTGCCTTCCCTACTCTGTTTCTCTAACCACATTTTCAGTTGGAAAACTCACTCCCAGTGAGGACCCTTCAGGGCTGGGTGTTGCCCTCTAGTTTTTTCCAAGGCTTCCTTCCTTGTTCTTTCAGGGCTGCTTATTTGTTTATACCTGAGCAGGCATTCAGGTAGACTTCCCTCCATTCCAAGAGAAGGAAGGGCTGGCATTCCCCAGAAGGACCACTGAAAGATCTGTCTTGTTGGTTTCAGAGCCCCAGTGGCCCTGTGGTGGTGGAGGGAGCAGTCTCCACTTAGGTGACCCTTCTGGCTCCACCGTAGGGAACTTTCTGTAGGAGTTTGTATCAGTTCAGCATCTGACAGTTAATGGGTGGGGAAGATGTTGTCATGCTCAGAATGAACACCCAGGGAAGTCTGCCTTGTTGCTGTCAGAGCCCACCCCATAGTATGTTGGCTGTGGGTATAGCTTTCACTCAAGATGCCTGCTTCCCAGTACACAGCAGCTTTAGTTAGCAGTCCTCGGTGCTGACCAGAAGGGGGAGCAGACAGACCTAAATTGATCCCCAAGGAGGTATGTCCTGTTGGTTTCAGAGGCCTGAGTTGTGGGGTGAACAAGGAGGCAGGTAGAGTGCTGACTATGGGAGCAGACTCTACTGCAGGAGCCTTCTATAACAATTTTCAGCATCCTGGCAACCAACTGTTACCAGCTGGGAGAGGGCGTGTCACACTCCAGTCAGATCCTCACGGAGGTCTGCCTTGTTGCTATCAGAGCCCCTTCCCCTGCCCCCGTAGATTGCTGGCTGTGAGTGTAACCTCCACTAAAGATGTCTGTTTCCTAGCACATAGATGCCTCAGTCAGCAATCCTCAGCACCAAGTGGAAATGGGGGTAACCTAACTCAAGTTGACCCCCAATAGATTTGTCCTGTTGGTTTCAGAGGCCTGAGCTATGGGGTGCACTGGGAGGCAGGAAGAGTGCTGGCTATGGGAGCAGAGTACACTGCAGTGGCCTTCTACAGCAATTCACACAACTGGCTTCGAGGTAACAGTGTCCAGGTGGGGAGGGGTTGTTATGCCCTGAATGGACCACAGGGATGTTTGCCTTGCTGTTGGAGCCTACCCTGTATTATGTTCGCTGTGGGTGTAATCTCCACTCAAGATGCCTGCTTCATAACACATAGCAGCCTTAGTCAGCAGTCCTCAATGCCGACCAGAAGGGACAGACCAGACCTGACTCCCCAGGAAGTTTTTCCTGTTGGTTTCAGAGGCCTGATCTATGGGGTGTGCAGGGAGGCAGGTAGTGTGTTGAATATGATAGCAGACTCTACTGCAAGGGCCTCTGTAGCAATTCACAGTCAGCTTGCAGCCAACAGTGTCCATGTGGGGGAGGTGCTAGCACGCTCCAAATGGACCCCCAGGCAAGTCCGCCTTTTTGATTTTAGAGCAGAAGCTTGGAATCCTGTCTTTTTGTACAGCCAGGGGATTTGGTGATTAGGGAAGCAGGCTTTTTTGCTAGGGCCACTTCCCCATGTGTCTGGGGTAAGGGCAGAGATGGTGGGAGAAGCTATTTTCCTACAGTATGCAAATCACTGTTGATTCATTGATTCTTGCCTATCTGTAGTTTCCTGCTGCTTTTCTCTGCTCCCCAGTTTAGAGTCCTTCAAGGCCAAGCACTGTTTTCTTGTTGTAGTTCTTGTTGTATTTGGGGGGGAAGATAGAAATGATGGTCCTTTTACACTGCTGTCTTCCCAGAGTCCCCAGTTGGTCTTCTTGTCTTCAGCTTTTCCAGCAGTCCATACTCGCTCTATATATTGCATCTACTAAATATTCCTAAATACAATTCTATACATCTTTTACTTTAAAAAGTTGAATGGCTCCTCACTATCTACAAAAATATATCAAGTTTTTTGGCATGGCCTAGGAGGCCTTCCCCCGTTGGATGCCCACCCACTCTCCATCCATTCTTCTCACTACTTGCCTCTGGCAGCATTCTGCCTTAGCCAAAAAAAAAAAAAAAAAAAAAATTTTTTTTTCATCTGTCCTAAATTTGGCACTTCTTTCCTGCCCTAGTGCCCATACTTCTAGGTTCCTTTTGGTTGATAGCACTCATCTGCTCCTCAGCTAAGCTGGCAATCACTTAAGGTAGGATCTCAGAGTCTCCTTCGAGGTAAGCACTCTATCAGTGTTTGCTGTTGCTGCTGAAATAAAATGGGGAAATTCTGTAAAACCCACCGGCATGGCAGAAATTGAAGGTACCATTTGAAATGTTACTTTTACATATATTATTAATCACCACATGATTAAAGAACTCTGAAGTGCCTCAGCAATGAGTTCAGGATTCTACTAGATTTTCCATCTTTTTTCCTGGCATTTGTCACCTAGTAAACCTTAAATGTTTAGCCTGTGATAGTCCTAGTTTAACATGAGTCCAAGCAGTACACCATGCTCAGCTGGCCCAGAGAAACCAGTAGGAAAACAAAATACACTCTTTAAAACATGTTGGACCAACTTTGTGAAAAGAGAGGAGTTTCTCAAGCAATGAAATGCACACTTTTTCCAGTCTCCCCAGGTGTGAGTCACCTGAGTAAATCTTAAAACCTCTCCACCAAGTTGTATGAGCCTTCATTTATTTTGCTTTCTGGGTTTAAGACAGTTTTAATCAAAGAAAATATCATTAGGTTTCCTATGATGCTTCCAAAAATCCAGACTTGGGATATTCTATGACAAGTTGTCAGCTGGACAAACATAATGCACTTCCCACACAGCTATAATTATTTTTTGGAATACACTAGTGTATGTTTACTTTCACTGAATTAAACAATGATATATTTCATCACTGGGGCAAGCTTTACTTTTTTTGGTGTTTCAATTGGTTCCTTCAGGTTGGAAGAATCTGTTTTAAATAGTTCCATATTACAATTCTTTTTTTTTTTTTGAAGCACAACACTAAAGAAGATCCTTCCAATACTGCAATTTTATGGCTTCACATCTGCCAGTCCAAAGAAACCTACCAAAACAACTATTATATTTGGAGGCTTTTTGTTGTGAAGGACACTTGAATTTTTTTCACTTTGTATTTTGAAATTATTTTAGGCTTATAGAAAGCTGAAAAATTCATTCAGAGTCTTTCTGTCTACTGTCACTCAGATTCCTCTAAAATTAACATCTTACATAACCATAGTATGATTATCAAAACAAGAAAATTAACATTGGTACAGTGCTCCTAACTACATTTTATTTGGATTTCACCCATTTCCCCACTAATCTTTTCTAGTCCAGTATCCACTCCAAGATTACACTATGCATTTAGTTTTCATGTCTCCTTACTCTCCTCCAGTCTCTGAAAATTCCTGAGTCTTTCCTTGTCTTTCAGTTACCAGTAATTGTCTTTCATTTTGGGTTTTTCTGACATTTTCCCATGACTGAGATTGAAATTTTGCATTGTTTTGCAAGAGTGATGTTGAATTCTTTGCAGGACATGATATTAGGGGATACACGATGGCACTAAGGAGCCCTGGTGGTACAATGGTAAAGCACTCAGGTGCTAATCAAAACATTGGCAATTTGAACCCGCCCAGCAGCTCTAAGGGAGAAAGAATTGGCAGTCGGGTCCCATAAAGGTTATAGATGAGAAAACCCTATGGGGCACTTCACTATGTCATATAGGGTTGCTATGAGTCAAAAATCAACTCAGCAGCGTCTAAAAAGAAGTTGATGTATCTCTTATTACTGGTGATATCAACCTTGATCACTTGGTTAAGTTGGTGTCTGCCTGATTTCTCTGTTATAAAGTTATTGTATTTCCTTTTGTAATTAAAAAAATATCTTGGGCGCAGCTACTTAGACTGATTCTAGCATCCATCAATGAATATTGCCTACAGCAGTTATTACTGTGGTGTTGACCTAATGGTGATTGTGTATTTCCACATTCAGAAGGACACCTTTGAACACACTTGCAGATATTTCAAAACAAGGCTCCTAACAGCACAATATACATTCTACTACAGTGAACATGGATCATTCTCCAGGATAGACCACGTTAGATCACAAAGCAAGCCTTGATAAATTTTAAAAGATTAAAATCATGCAAAGTATTTTTTCTGACCACAATGGAGCGAAGCTAGAAATCAATAACAGAAAAAAATAACTGGAAAATACACAAACATACAGAAATTAAACAACACACTATTGAACTACCAATGGGTCAAGGAAGAAATCAAAAGAGAAATGACAAATTTCTTAGTGTCAAATGAAAATGAAAGCACAACATACCAAAACTTATGGGATGCAGTACTCAGAAGGAAACTTAATGCAATAAATGCCTACATGAAAAAAGAAGAAAGATCTCAAATCAACAGCCTAACTTGACAACTGTAGGAACTAAACACAGAAGAGCAAACTAAGCCTAAACCTACCAGAAGAAAGGAAATAACAAAGACCAGAACATAAATAAATAAAATCGAAAACAAAAAACAACAAAGAGAATTAATAAAACCAGAAGTTGGTTCTTAGAAGAGATTGATAAAATTAACAAACCTTTAACTAGACTAGGAAATCCCGGTGGCATAGTGGTTAAGTGCTATGGCTGCCAACCAAAAGGTTGGCAGTTCGAATCCACCAGGCGCTCCTTGGAAACTCTACGGGGCAGTTCTCTCTGTCCTATAGGGTCGCTATGAGTCAGAATCGACTTGATGGCAGTGGGTTTTTTTTTTTAGCTAGGCTAACAGAAAAGATGCAAACAACCAAAATGAAATGAAAGAGGGGAATTGAAACTGAACCAATATAAATAAAGAGAATTATGGCAGAATATTAGGAACAACTGTACAGCAACAAACTGGATAATCTCGATGAAAAAGACAAATTCTTAAAAGCACACAACCTACCCAAACTGACTCAAGAGGAAATAGAAAGTCTCGACAGACTCATAACAAGTGAAGAGATCGAATCAGTGATCAAAAACCTCCCAAGAAAAAAAAGTCCCAGACCAGATGGCTTCACTGGGGAATTATACTAAACATTTAGAGAAAAAATGATAGAATACTGTTTAAATTCTTCCAAAAGAAAGAGAAGGAAGGAATATTCCCTAATTCATTTCTATGAAGCAAACATAACCCCAATACCTAAACCAAAGACACCACAAGAAACAACAGGCCAATATCTCTTATGAATGTAGATGCAAAAATACTCAACAAAACACTAGCAAACAGGATTCAACAGCATATTAAAAGAATCATACACCATGACCAACTGGGATTTATTCCAGAAATTCAGGGGTGGTTCAACATTAGAAAATCAATCAAACACCACATCAATAGAACAAAGGAGAAGAACCATATAATCATCTCTTGGATACAGGAAAAGCATTTGATAAAATCCAACACCTTTCTTGATGAAAACACTAAAGAAGGTTGGAATAGAAGGGGGATTTTCTCAGTATGATTCACAGCATATATGGAAAGCCAAGAGCCAACATTATACTTGATGGTGAAAGACTGAGACTTGAAAGTGGGAACACGACAAGGGTGCCCACTCTTACCACTTCTATTCAATATTGTATTAGAAATTCTAGCCAGAGCGATAAGACAAGAAAAAGAAATAAAACGTATCCAGATTGAAGAAGTAAAATTATCTCTATTTGCAGATGGTGTGATCCTGTAGGAAACCCTGGTGGTGTAGTGGTTAAGTGCTATGGCTGCTAACCAAAGGGTCGGCAGTTCGAATCCACCAGGTGCTCCTTGGAAACTCTATGGGGCAGTTCTACTCTGTCCTATAGGGTCGGTATGAGTAGGAATTGACTCGACGGCACTGGGTTTTTGGTTTTGATGATCCTGTATATAGAGAATCCCAAAGAGTCCACAGGAAAACTTCTAGAGCTAATAGAGGAATTTAGCAAAGTTGCAGGGTACAAGGTCAACAAACAAAAATCAGCTGGGTTTGTATACACCAGCAATGAAAAATCTGAAAGGAAAATTAGGGAAATGACTCCATTTATAATAGTATCTAAGAGAATAAAACACCTAGGAATAAATTTAATCCAGTAGGAGGACTTCTACAACAGAAACTATAAAACCCTGCTGAAAGAGATTAAAGAAAACTTAAATAAATAAATGGAAATCTGTTGCATATTCATGGATTGGAAGACTTAATATTGCTAAGATGTCAATACTACCCAACACAATCTATACATCCCAACAGCATGGAAATACCAATCTTCAACTTTATATGGAATGGCAAGATGCCTCGAATAACTAAAGCAATGTTAAAAAACAGGAGCAAAGTAGGAGGACTCACACTTCCTAGAGCTACAGTATACAAAAAGCCTGTTAAAACCTGTTAAAAAAAGCCTGTTACTGGTATAAAAATACACACATAGACCAATGGACTAGAACTGAGAGTCCAGAAATAAATCCACACATCTATGGTCAACTGATTTTAGACAAGGGTGCTGAGTCCATTTGATGGGGGAAAGAAGAGTGTCTTCAATAAATGGTGTTGGGGAAATTGGATTTCCACATGCAGAAAAGTTAATCAGGATCCACTCCTCACACCATACACAAAAACAAATTCAAAATTGATTAAGGACCTAAATGTGCAAACTAAAACTATAAAATTCTTAGAAAAACAAGCAGAGGCAATGCTGTCGAGCCTAGCTTTTAACAATGAATTATCTAACATAATAACAAAAGCACAAACAGCAAAAGACAAAATAAATAAATGGGACCTCATAAAAATTAAAAACTTTTTTTCATCAAAAGACTGTACAAAAAAAATGAAAAGAGAAGCTACCAACTGGGAGAATATCTTTAGAAACCATATATCTGATAAGAATCTAATAACCAAAATATACATAAGACTTCAACAACTTAACAAGAAAAAGACAGCCCAATCATAAAATGGGCAAAGAACTTGAATACACATTTCACCAAAGAGGACATTCAAATGGCCACTAAATGCATAATAAGATGCTCAAGGTTATTAGCTATCAGAGAGAGGCAAATCAAAACCACAATTAGATACCATTTCACTCCAACTAGGATAGCTAAGATTAAAAAAAAAAAAAAAGAAATAACAAATGTTCGTGAGGATGTGGGGAAATTGGAACTCTTATCCATTGCTGGTGGAAATACAAAATGGTACAGCCATTGTGGAAAACAGTGTGGTGGTTCCTCAAAAAACTAAATATAGAGCTACCATATGATCCAACAATTCCACTCCTAGGTATATACCCAAAAGCCTTGAAAACAGACTCAGAGACTTGTATACCAATGTTCACTGCAGCAAAGCACACTAATCACAATAGCCAAAAGATGGAAACAGCCTAAATGTCCATGAGCATATGAATGGATAGACAAAATGTGGTACATAGACACCACAAAATACTACTCAATCAGTAGGAGAAAAAAAGTCTTGATACATGCTACAATATGGATGGAGCTTGAAGACATTTTGCTGAGTGAAATAAGTCAGTCGCAAAAGGACAAATATTGTATGACCTCACTTATATAAAAAGATAAGAAAAGGCAAATGTATAGAGACCAACATTTATTAGTGGTTACCAGGGGCGAGAGGGAGGGAGCAAGAGAGGGTTAATGGTGATGGAAAAATCGCGTTGATTAAGGGTAGGGTTGCACATCCAATTGCAATTGCTGTCAAGAAGTTGTACACCTATTCATATTCACAAAAAAGACCAGACCTACTGGCCCCAGGACACCTTGCTAACTCAGAACTGAAGCCACTCCTGAAGTCCACCTTTCAGCTGAAGATTAGACAGGCCTATAACACGAACAATAACACACGTGAGGAATGTACTTTCTAGTTCAATCAGGTATATGTGATTAAATGGGCAACACCTGCTCAAAGACAAAGACGAGAAGGCAGGAATGGACAGGAAAACTGGATGAATGGACACGGGGAACCTGGGGTGTAAAGGGAAATGGGCAGAGTGCTGACACATTGTGGGGATTACAACCAATGTCACAAAACAATTTGTGTATAAATTTTTGAATGAGAAACTAATTTGTGCTGCTGTAAACTTTCACCTAAAGCACAATAAAATTTTTAAAAAAGAAAAAGAACCATCCCTGGGCAGCTTGGAGATCAGCAGAACTGTTGAAAGGAGCATGGGGAGCAGAGCAACCTGGGTCTCAAAGGGTGAGGCCACAGCTTCTGGGGTCTGAAAGAGTGGGGCCACGGCTTCCTAGGTTTCAAAGAGTCAGATCTTCACCATCTCAATTCCAGAGTGTGAGGGTGTCATTCAGTTTGGTCAAGAGGATGGGGCTGCTGCTCAAAGCTGAGAGGGCAGGGCCATGTGGCAGATGAATGGGACCCGCCAGGGCTGAGGGGTGGGGTCACCACTCAGATGGACTAGGAGAATGGGGCAGCCCAAAGCCAAGGGAGCAGAGTTGCCATCCCAGTGGGCCTGGAAGGCGGAGCTGGAGCCCAGGGCTGAGGGGCCTCCACCCACAATCCAGAGGGCATGGCCAATACTCAGAGTATGGAGGGCATGGCCGTTGCCCATATGGTCTCAAAAAACAAAGGGTTATTTTCAAAACTTGAGAGCTAATGTCATTTGTTTTGCTGGGTTTTGGAGTTGCTTGGTGACTGGTATCCCTTCTTTTCCTCCTACCTTGTGCCTGTTCCACCACTGTGCTTTGGAAACAGATAACTTGTAGTCTAGATTTCACAGGCTCACAGATGAAGAGGAATTTTGCCCCAGGATGGAATATGCCTAAAGTCTCACCTATCTTTGATTTAGACAATTCAGAAGATGAGATTTTGGACTTGGAGATGATTTCAGACTTTTGGAATGATATGAGGGGGTGAATGTGTTTTGTATGTGGCACTGACATCAATTAGGGGGTAGAGGGTGGAATGTTATGGATTAAATTGTGTCCTCCCAAAATATGTGTTGTAAATTCTGACCCCTATATCTGTGGTTATAATCCCATACGGGAATGTGTTTTCTTTGTTATGCTAACGAGACAGAATTAAGAGTAGGGCGTCTGAAGTCAATCTCTTTTGAGATATAAAAGAGATTAAACAAGCAACTGAGAGAAGCAGAGAAGGGGGAAGACACATGCCAAGTCACATGAAGATCGCCCAGGAGCAGAGGCTCAAAGGGACAAAGACCTTTCTCCACAGCCGACAGAGAAAGAAAGGCTTCCCCTAGAGCAGGCACCCTGAATTCAGACTTACAGCCTCCTAAACTGTAAGAAAATAAGGTTCTGTTTGTTAAAGCAAAAAAAAAAAAAAAAAAAAAAGAGTTGTACACTTGTAAAACGTTGCATTGGCAAAAGTTATGTGATAAATATATTTAAAATGACCAGAAAAAAAGTACACTTGTAAAATGTTGCATTGGCAAAAGTTGTGTGATAGATATTTACAATGACCAAATTAAAAAAAAAAAAAAGAAAACCTGCGGAGACTGCTTATGCACAACCGAACACCTCATGGAATTTGGTTCCTTGGTTTGGAGGTTTACGGTCATGGTTTCATGGGACATCCCAGTGAATTGTCCTAATAATGTGTGTAGTGCTTCTGTTCTCCCCCCTAGCTTACATAGTGCCTGGGGTCTTGACAAGTTGCAAGCAGCCATCCAAGGCACAACAATTGGTCTCTGTTCACCTGCAGCAATAGAGGAAGACTGAGAGTCAAGAACAGGAGGGGGACATGGAAGGTGTGGCTAATTGCCTCCATGAACAACTGCCTCCTTTGCCGTGAGACCAGAAGAAATGGAAGGCGCCTAGCTACCATTTCTGAACATTTTTATCAAAAATTCTATAGAGAAATCCTGTTCAATAGGGGAAAATGCAGAACAGAATTTTAAATTCTCACACACTCCAGACTTTCTGGAGCCATGAAGGCTAGATGAACCCCGAAATGATTGCCCTGAGAGATCTTAAACCTTAAACGAAAAATTTCCCCTTAAGTCTTCTTAAAAACAAACAATAATTTAACTAGTGAAAAATGTCTACCCTGAGTTCTTTTAAGAACTACATGGGATCAAATTGACAACAGCAACTCAAAAGATTAGACAGGAACCTTAGAGGGCAGTGAGTTTATGTTAATGAGGGATGAACAACTCAGAAAAGGAGGACGAGAGTGGTTGCACAACTTGCAGAATGTAATGTGTCACCGAGTTGTACATGTAGAAAACTACTGAATTGGTATAGGTTTTGTGTATATTCTCAACAACAAAATTTTTTTTAACTTGAAGGAACGAAAGAATGAATGTTTTACAAAAAGCATTTTTCCCAGCTGAAATATTTTTGTTAAAATGTGTATGAAACACAGATGATCACCAAGAAAAAAATAAAACCATGGATAAACCCACCATGTATAGAAGAATACCCCTGGTAGCTTTTACCGATAAACAGCTAATATCCATTGAGAGCTTACTTCCCAGGGTCCTGCACAGGCTGTATATGCATAATCACATTGACTCCTCCCGGTATTCCTAGGGAATAGGTTACTATTATGCCCATGTTACAGACCAGGAAAGGGAGAGTTAGGAATTTTGAGTGGAGTAATATCACATTGACTCCTCCCGGTATTCCTAGGGAATAGGTTACTATTATGCCCATGTTACAGACCAGGAAAGGGAGAGTTAGGAATTTTGAGTGGAGTAATATCACATTGACTCCTCCCGGTATTCCTAGGGAATAGGTTACTATTATGCCCATGTTACAGACCAGGAAAGGGAGAGTTAGGAATTTTGAGTGGAGTAATATCACATTGACTCCTCCCGGTATTCCTAGGGAATAAAAAAATTTTTTTTTTTACTATTATCCCCATGTTACAGATCAGGAAAGGGAGAGTTAGGAATTTTGAGTGGAGTAATATCTTCCCAAGGTCACAAAAATAAGTTTGACTTAAACTCAGGCTAGTTGATCACAGAGCTGGAATTTTTAACCAGCACTCAACTTTCAAATGATGATAATGGCAGTAAGAGTAACAGTGACGAGGAAAATGACCATGTATTAAACATCCATGGCAGATGCCATTCTAGGTGCTTTGCACTTATTTGGTCCTGGCATCGGGATTGTCTTCGTATCTTCAAGAATGCGGACTGTGATGATAAAGACCTGGGGTAGTATGCTGGGAATACGGCTGGGAAAGAAGCGATTGGAGCTGTGTGAATGTGGACACTCCTTAGGAAGGAGAAGAGGGGCAAACCATTACGTCAGGCAGGTGTGCCTGACGAGAATGACACGTCACTGAGAGGGTCTGGGAAGGCCAAGGGGACAGCAGTGGGGAAGGAAGATGGAGCATTTTTTGCTTTCAGTAAGCTGGGGACCAAGTCTTGGTCTTACCAAAAAAAAGAAATAAAAATGGGAGTACCCATTAAAAGAAAAAAGGGGTGAACGTCCTTAAATTTTATCTAAGCAGTGTTAGCTACAATTTTTGGAGCAGGGATTAAGTTATAGGTGATCTTTAGTAAATTTGAAATTATTAAGAATAAATAATCCAATTAAAAAAATGGTAGGTGTTAGTAATGTCCAAATTTTAATTTTCTGAAGTCTGATATAAAAGGGAGGAATTTTTATTCACATAAAAAATCATTTGGGATAGTTGGAGAATATTGTCTTAGATTATTGCCTTTTGTCTTTCTACTCAACAAACCTTTAGCTGCTCTTACCATCATTATTAATGTTAGGGTTATTACATATGTAGGAATAAACAGCTGAGCAGTAGAGAAGGTACAAAGTGAAAAGGTAGACTGTCTCCCCTCCCACAGCCCTGACATACTGTATTTGATCATCTCTGTTTTAGTTGTGGTGGTTATTCACTATGCACCGAAGTTATTCATTTACCTCAGAAAGGCACCTATTCTGAATTAAAGGTTGAATTGCATGTAAAATGGTATGACATATTGTACCACTCTTGCATCCATCCCACTCCTCGCTAAGAGGAATTGGCCTATCACACCTTTTAGAAACAGATTTTATTGACATTTTTCAGCAGAGAGCTCTAAAATGTTGATATTTAATGTAAAAGTATGTTTTTAGTACCTAACACAGCTGTGAACAGCCCCATTCCAACCATCACTAAACATGTATTAAACTATTCATGTAAATTCTATATGAATAACTTCCATGCCTTGTAAAATCTGAAGAACATTTTGAATTGATGTGGTGTAGAATGTTTAAAGAAATTAATTTGCCTTTAAGACCAGCTTCATCAGAATCCATGAAGGTTATATTGTGACATAAATGTACATACTAGAAATGCTGGGGGAACAAAAAGAAAAAAAGACAGTCAGAGAGTGGAGAGATGACTGTTAGATCCAGTGTTACCGGTTTACTAGTTTGGGGTCATTATTACAGCATTTGTTAGTGTTGTCTTCGCTTACTTTTCAGCCACATAGTTGAATTCAATCGGCGTGATCTTCCAACTTCACACTTGTTAAAAGTAAGGATTCAGGTAAGGATGGATTGCCTTGTTTATTTGGCACTATCTGCATTTCAACTCTCTGGGTTACTGGTGCGAGATGAATTTTTATCCCGTTTCCTCATTTGATTAATTAACCCAGCTGTGATAATTGTCTGTGTTCCCCCGCACACACAGCCTCTCCAGCCTTATTGACCAAGTCTCCATTAGCGGCCTTTCATTTCAGCCAGCCAATCTGGGCAAGGCGCTTGACAGCAGTGTGCATAATTGCTTTGTCTAATTGCATAGGACCAGGGTGGTAAACTTTAAAAGGGTGTTTGCATCAAGAGTGGTATTTCAATTTGCCTTGTTAAATTATTTTCTCCTGTTGTTGATATCATGCCTAATTTTATGAAATGTTATTATGCCTATAGAAAGGAGTGAAATTGGAGTGGTGAAGGGTTAACATGGGAGCAAATGCTGCAGCCCACCTCTTAGCTCCTTGCCCAGCCTGCGTGCCCCACTGAGACCAAAATTCTACCCCCAGCCACTGCTGCCCTCTGAGACTGTTATTTCCACTGTCTCACCATGACGTAGTCCAGGGGTGACTTCAGAAACCCTTTTCCGGCACAGCAGGTAGTCTTTCCACCTCCCAACTTCATACCTTTGGGTAGAAAGCAAGTCTTGGTTGGTACTCTCTTCTCCAGATTCACCCTAAGGTGGCAAAGAGGGCAGCTGGTGGGGGAGGGGTCAGAGGTGGCTAATCAAAGGGACTATGTCCTTCTGCTTAGAATAAGGGGTTCTTAATCTGCAGTCCCTGGTGCCCAAGGGATGGAATGATATTTCAATCTAATTTCCTTTACAACCTAAGTTCATTCTTCTGAGAAGGGCTCTATAGGATTCACCAGCCTGTCAAAGGGGTCCTTGGTGCACAAAACGTTAAGTACTTATAGAAGGAGGCTGTATCCCTCCCACACTGAACAGTAATCAGCCTTTCTGAGTGCCCTCCATCGTGGCCAGACATATAGCCAGGAATCAACCAAACTTTAATATTTAAAAAGCCTGTCTTTATTATTTATGGAATTTCATCCAGCCTAAGGCATTTGTGATTGAGGTTATAATGGACGTGTAAAGGAGTATACATCCCGCTCTCTCTCCCTTCACTTCCCAACCCTTGCCACTGTTGCTATTCATTTCAAAGCAAACTGAAGGTCTCATAAGACCAGATGAAGAACTGTGAGTGGTGGTTAATCGCAGTGGTCTAGGTCTGTGCTGTCCAATACAATAGCTACCGGCCACTTGTGGTTAAATTTAAATTAATGAAAATTAAATAAAATTTAAAAATCAGTTTCTCAGTTACACTAGCCACATTACAAGTGCAAGAGCCACGTGTGGCTAGTGGCTGCCTTACTGGGGAACACAGATACAGAACGTTCTCATCACCACGGAAGTATCCGCTGGACAGCGTGGCTCTAGTTCTTCCCTGGATTCACCCACTCACTTCAGAACCTACCCTGTGCCTGTCGCTCCGGCTTCCTCCCTCCGCCTCCGATCTCCTTGGTCTCCCCTACTCACCAATTCTCTGAATGTTTGACTCCCCGCCTGTGTCACCTCACCCAGGTCCTTACCAGCTGAGCTCCACCGTTTCCAAATGGGTCAGCATGGTAGTTATCTCCTTGTGATGCCCCTTGGATTGGGAATAGCAGGTATATCCTTTTTTTTTTTTTTGAACCAGTGGTGAAACAGAGGGTCAGAGAGTATAGGTAACTAACTTGTCCAAGGTTCCACATGGATGCAAGCCATCTTCTGATGTCTGGCACAGTCTTCTCATGATTTGTGCTTTTAAAATAGGTATTACTGTCACATGGTTTTCATTTTAAAGACAGGTGAGTTCAGCCTCTAGCAGGGTCTCGTCATCATGGAAAGAGGTTTGGATGGGGGCAGGGAGGGCTATCTCCTGCCTCTGCCAAGACCTGGCTGTGCCACCTGGGCACACTGTTTTCCCTTCTGGGCCTGGCGCTCCCCACCTGGAAAATTCAGGGAGGGAGTTGTTACAAAATGATGCTAAGATTTCCTCTGGCTCTACAGCCAACGTATATTTTAGATTACTTTTTACTCATATGGCTTTTATTTATTTCTAAAATGACTCGGTAACCATTAAATAAGGGTCCCTTGCCCTTGTTTTGTAGTCCTGGTGGCACAGTGGTTAAGCGCTTGGCTGCTAACAAAAAGGCTGGCAATTTGAATTCACCAGCCACTCCTCGGAAGCCCTGTGGGGCGGTTCTACTCTGTCCTGTAGGATCGCTATGAGTTGGAATCAACACAATGGCAACAGGTTTGATTTTTTTGTCTGTTTGTTTTGGTTTGGCCCTGTTTTCAGGTTGGCAGCCATTCTAGCAGGCTTCCTATTGTTAATTCAACAGAAGGTCATTATCATGGATTGAATTGTGTCCCTCCAAAATATCTGTCAACTTGGCTGGGCCATGATTCCCAGTATTGTGTGATTGTCCACCATTTTGTCATCTCATGCAATTGTCCTATGTGTTGTAAATAAGATGTTAATAAGGTGGGATTAGCAGCAACTACATTAATGAGTCAGGACTTAATCTACAAGAGTAGATTGTGTCTTAAACCAATCTCTATTGAGATATAAAAGACAGAAGGGAGCAGAAAGACATGGGGACCTCATATCATCTAGAAAGCAGCACCGGGAGCACAGTGTGTCCTTTGGAGGTGGAGTTCCTGTGCAGAGAAGCTCCTAGACCGTGGGAAGATTGATGACAATGACCACAGCCAACAGAGAGACAGTCTTTCCCTGGAGCTGGTGCCCTGAATTTGGACTTTGTAGCCTACTAGACTGTGAGAAAATAAATTTCTCTTTGTTAAAGGCATCCAGTTGTGGTATTTCTGTTATAGCAGTGCTAGATAACCAACACAGTCATCTCTAGTAAGACATCTGGAATTGTCCTCTAGGCCCTCACTATCCAAAGTGTGGCCCTGCACTGGTAGCATCAGCACTCCCTGGAAGCTGTTAGAAATGCAGACTCTCAGGCCTGCTGAATCACAATCTGCATTTTATCCAAATCCCAGATGATTCATTTGTACCCAAAAGTTTGAGAAACTCTGATCCAGGCCCTGTCTATAAACCTGCTTTATTGGAACCATGCAGACACAGGGAGTTTGTTCATCGTTCCCAACCCTCCAAGCCACACTGGGACGCATGCACTTACCTCGGAGTTTTTCCAGTTGAAGTTTGATCTCCTTCCCCGAGCAGAGTTATATCCTCGCTTACATCTGTTTCCTTTTGTATGGAAGATTCTTGAGAAACATGGAGAATTTGTGGTCAACGCTTTTGTCTCTGGAGTCCACCTGCTTAGGGATTCACCACCTGCCCTTACGACCTCTTCCTCCATCTCATTCATACTCTAACCGAAGCTCTCTGGCTTGGAGCCGCCTCTTCATGTACATCCCATGGTCCTGAAAGACCTTCAACACTGGGAATAAAAATATTGGTTCTATGGAATATGCTTGGAGTTAGGTGGACTTTGGATATTGTGGCCATGAGGCACTGGATGGCTCAAGGGAATGGCGGCTTGATGTCCCCAAAGTCCACTGGAGGCCTAGAGAAGCACAGTTATCTCACTCTGAGGGAAGGACAAATGTGATTTCACCATATTAGAACCTCGGCAGTTTCCACTTAGAAGAGGGGACAAGGTGCCTTCAGGATCCAGAAGTCTAAAGCTGAGTGAAATTCAAGGTAGAAAATGTTCAGGCTGGGAGACTCCAAGTACCCCCATCTCCTCAGCTTCCCTGAGGAATGGAGGTGGCTTTCTGTATGCAGTTGTCACCAGTGTCTGTGCCATGTGTCCCTGTGCCCTGTGTGACCAAATTGGAGGGCACTTGCCTGACGCAGTCAGACTCTCCCTCTTGGGAAGTAGGACTGTGAGCTGCACTCAGAGAAGATGGGAGCTTCTTTTTGATGGGAAAAGACCAAGTTACTGGCCTGCAGGGTGGGTCCTGGGGACTGAGGGCCATAGTTCTTGACCTGCATGGGGCTGGCTGTATGTTCCAGGATTGGATGGAAGGAGCAGCGTGACTGGCCAGATGCTGGCTAGTCTTCATATCCCTTGTCACACAGTTGCCTGGGCCCATTGCTCCCGTGCCACTGAAAACTCTTATTAGTACAGAAAGATCCATCAATGGTGGAAATTCCCAAGGAACACATCAGGGGAGAGGCCACTGGGATAGCCACTGGTCACAGGTGACCCCTGAGAGACCAATGCCAGGCCCAGGACAAAGGAAGACTTGAAATCTCAAGCATCTGTGTCTTAGTTTGGGCTCTCCCCACAGCAGACACTGAGACGAGGATTAATTAGGGAGATGATCCCAGAAAGTACCAACAAGGAGGTAAGGAATTAAGACAGAGAAGAGAAGGAACCAACACAGGGTATGTTAATGAGCAGACTGCCACTTAGAGAACTGGCACTCCACCCCACTGCGGAGGTCAGGGAGATGGTGTAGAGTCCACCTCCAAGTCGTTGCCCTCAGGGTTGTGGAAGCTGAGCTATGTATCCATCAACCTCCACTTGAAATTGGTTGAGGGCTCTTTCCCAGCATTTCCTGACTCCCCTGAGATCTAGTGCCCTCCTGCTCCTCCTCCAGGCACATACTTGAAGGTGATGGCAGTAGGAAGCTACAGGCACATACAGGAGCTGGATGTGGGCACAGGGCTGACGGTGCCTGTTGCCTCTGTGCCAAAAACTTCCTCTTAGCCAGTCATAGCAGCAGAAGTCCAGGCAACTCTTTCCATGGCTGGAGGAGTTGGCTGTGATAACTCGTGGAGAAGGACTTCAGAAGGTGTCTTTGGAGTCAGACCGTCAGGTGTCCAATCCTCTCTCACAGACTGTCCATTATCTCAGAAAGGTTGACCGAGTTATCTCTTAGCTTTATCTTGCCTAGACCCCCCTCAAAGACCTGAATCATTTGGATTTACCTTATAAATCAACTCTTCCCTTTTTACATCCACTCTACACAGTTCAGCCTACCCTACAGGCACCGGTGAAGCACTCCTTTTATTTTGTAGCTAGCAGAGTTAAAGAGACCTGCTCATTAACACAGCCTATACTGACCCCCTTCCCTTCTCTGTCTTAATTCCCCACCTCCTTATTGGTACCTTCTGGGATCATCCCAGTAATTAACCCTTGTCTCGGTCTGCTTTGGGGGGAGCTCAAACTAAGACACAGATGCTTGAGAGCTTGCTTTCTTCCCTTGTCCTGGTCCTGGAAAGTAAATACTTAAAACTGCTGTTTAATAATATCTGTAAATTTCTCAAATTAGGGATCATAGCACTGTACCCCCCAAAATGGTTAAATGATTTCCCTTTCCCCCACATCAGGTAAAAGATAGGTAATCACTTAATCAAACATATAGGATCAATTGGCAATTGAACATCTATTTCCTTGTATCCTTAATTATCCTGAGGAGAGACGGAAGTTGCTTTTGTCACCAGGAACAAGGAGAAGGAAGGCCTCAAGCCCAGGAGTGAGAGCAGGCCTCAGGGTATACCCCTCAGTTGGCCCCCTCAGTTCTCAGGGAACACTTGCTGGCCCAGGGTTACCATGCATTACCAGTAGAAGGGCTGGATGCAGGCCTCTTGGAAGATGGCAAGGGGCTGACACAGCCTGACCAGCAGACCTCTGTGGAGCAGCCTGCCACCCAGCTGTCTTCTGCAGAACAGGAGGAAGGCTTTGTCCCACCACCCCACACTCTTCTCCCGAAATAGGCTAGGACACCCGAGTAAATCCCACCGAACTTTCTTCTTGTGAGAGCACTGCCTGGTCTGTATGTGCAGAGTGCTTCACTTCTCTGAGACTGTTCCCTCATCTGTAAAAGGGGTAACAGGGGTGACCGCGGCAGGTGCTGGCCGCGGTGGGTAAATGGTGAGAGTCTTCACTGTCCTCCAGGTATGGGGCTGAGGACTGTGCCCTCAGAGGACTTGGCTCTCCACCATTTTATGAGTGAAGGCAAAAATATCACAGGTGAAAACAAGCAGCAAGTAAAGGGATGGGATTTTTCATCTAAGGCTTTCAATTGACAGCTATAAATATTAGGTTATTCATTAGAATAAAACATATTCTGGTGGGAGGGAGCATTTTGAGGTGATGGCAATGTCCTGTGTCTTGTGGTGGTGACGGTGACACTAGTGTCAGCAACGGCAGTGGGAAGAGGAAGAAAGACATCTTTAGCCCCCAGCATCACATTTCAGGCTCCAAGTTCAAGGGCAAAAACAAAACAAACCCATTGCCATGGAGTTGATTCCAACCCATGGGGACCCCATATAGAACTGTTTCATATGGTTTTCTTGGCTGTAATCTTTATGACAGCAGTTCTGCAGGCCTGCCTTCCGTGGAGCTGCACGTGGGTTCAAACTGCCAACCTTTACGTTGGCAACCTATGGCAACCCCCTTGCCCCACCCTGGCTCCCTTAGTTCAGCGGCAGAAAGTTTTCATTCTTTTTGGATTTCTCCAAAATAAGAGGACAATACTCGCACACACACGCCTCTAAACAGAGAAAGGTCTTCAGCCCTGGTGTACAGGACATCTCACCCAGACATCTCTTAAATTCTGAAGGCGTCCGACCTGCGCTCCCAGCCCCAGGACAGCCCCGACGGGTACATCTTTTCTTATCCAATTGCGCCACCACGCGGACAGTTCGGGCACTGCAGACATCCTAGCGTGACACGCACCTGCGGGCCTGGAGGCGAAAGTTTAAGTAACCAGGCCCACGTTTGGAACCAAGAATGCTGTTCCACCTCGGGCATCCACGCAAAGATCAACGAAACAACTTTGTGTTGCGGGATACATTTTGGCGGACGTTGAGGACCACTTTACGAGTTGAATCGAGTTGAAAACATGGGGCGACGCCGGTAACTCAAATTCCTAGAATCGAGCCTTTTAGGCCCCTAGTCCGTTGCCGCAGACGCATCTTCTCGGAAAGACACCAGAGCGGGAGTATGGGTAGGACAGGTCTATACTCCAGAGCTTTTTCCACTCTCGAATACTTCTGGGCACCAATCGAGGCCTCAGAACAGGGTCGGGGCTACAACGGGTGCTTTCAGCTGGGTTGGGTGGTTCTTGCCTCCTTCGCCCAAGCCCCGGAGCCCGCTGTTGGCGCGGCATCGCCCCCTGGTGGTCAGACGGCAGCACTGCCTGGCTCGCTCGTGGCCTGGGAAAGGAGCGAGGTTCTCTAAAGGCCCTTCACTCGCTGTCAGCAGCGTCCGCACCTGATTGGGATTCCGGGTGAGCAGGAAGGCTGCAGTCCTGCTTCGGTGGCGGGCAGGGGCTCTCGAGCGCCCTCCAAATCCAGACAAAAATCAGAATCTCTGCTCTGCACCTCTCCTGCACTCCCTGGACCGCTCCTTGGCACACAACCTGGGCACTCACTAACCGCAGCCTTATAGATCTGCCCGCCTGCGCTCACCCAGAAGGGCAGAGGACGCTCCCTGCGTCCGTGGGTTTGTGCAGGACCGCGAAGACCGCGCCCTGGTGCCATCGTGGAGCCACTCCAGCGGCTAGCAAGCGCCTGGACCCGTTCGCTGCCGTTTATCACCAACATGATCGGCGAGGACGCGAGGTGGAACCTCCGTGGAGTGAGAAGTATGGGAGAAAGTAACAATCGAGGAGGCGTGTCCGCAAGTGCAGATGCCCCCCTGTGGTCGTGCACTTTCCAGGCCGCCTGCCCTCCAGCAAAGAGTGCTCGGCAGTGAGCAGCCGTCTGGCTCACACCATCTCACCCTCCTCCACTTCTCCCCTGCTCGGGCCCGCGGCCGCGCGCCCGTGACACTGCATCCGGGGCCTCCGGCACAGGACTCCGTCCTCGCGCTCCCCTCGGGCTAGACCCGGCGCGCCGCGGGGCGGCTGGAGCGCAGAGCTCGGGCGCCCCCTGACGGCGGCAGGGCGTGGGAGCCGCGGTTCCACCAGCCCCAGCGCGGCGGGAGGCGCTGGAGGTCCGGCGCGCGGGCGGGTGTCCGCCATTTCCCCAGGCGCTCGGAAGGCGGCGCCGAGGCCTGCTGGCCTCTTTATTAATAACGATGCACCGGGAGGGGAAAAAAATTAGAGCCTTTACAAAACGGACAGGGTGGGAGGTGTGTGTGTGTGAGAGTGTGTGTGTGTGCTGGGGAGTTGGTGAAAGCAATAAAACTCAGATCGCTTCCTTGGCGAGATAGCGGTGGTTATAATGCGCCGGGCGGATCAGGGGTTTATTCGCAGATCCTGGATAAAAGATGATATATCCGCACGGCTTAGAGTGTCAGTGCGCCTGGCCTCTCAGGAAGCCACAAGTACATATTTCCTGAAATATCGCCCAAGACAATGTCTAATCCTACGCTATTTAAGCATGGGGAAGGAAACCCCAGCATCACACAAGTTCGCGCCGCGCTCGGGGGTTCTGGGAGGGGAGGCCCAACGCTGGCAGGGTCGGTGCTTCTCCACGTCCCTCCTCTGGCCTTTGTCTTCGGTTCTAGTAATCACTTAGTGATGGGTCTTAATAAATACGTCTGAGAACTGTTCTTATGCTCGGTAAATATTGGATTAGCTTTTCAATGACCAGGCTCTTGAAAAGGCTGGAGAAATCCACACCAGGTCTCAACTAAGCACAATAGTCAATAACCAGAAAGCCAAACCCACTGCCGTCGAGTCGAGTCGATTCCGACTCATAGCGACCCTATAGGACAGAGTAGAACTGCCCCATAGAGTTGCCAAGGAGCGCCTTGCGGATTCAAACTGCCGACCTTTTGGTTAGCAGCCATGGCACTTCACCACTAAGCCACCAGTGTTTCCCAATAGTCAATAAAACAGTCAATAGGTAAGGAAAATCAGTTACTTCTCTAGCAGGGGCGGGGGTTCCCACTCTTAACAAGTTACCGGATTCCGCTAAACAGGAGAGTAGTACTAACTGGGGAAAGAAAGGGGGGCAAAGCCTAGGATTCGCTGAAATTTCCGCCATCTCTGTTGTGCTCGGTAAGGACCGAAAAATTTTGTCCTGGGGAACGCGTCTGGGTCCTGTTTTTGTTTCTGCAGCGCTCGGCATGAACTCTTTTGTTTCACACAAATTGGTGGTTTGTTGGGGGCTGCTTATGGGCGTTTTGACCCAGCTATTTAAGAATTAAAGAGAAAGTCCCACCTCGCTTCAACATGGGGAGGGGAGACCTTTGGAGGAGTTTCTAGACTCGGTTCCCGACGCACAGAGATGCCAGTGAGACTCCCAAGCATAAAACGGATGATGCTGGTGTTGGTAACCGAGTGGCCGGGCCAGGCCGGAACGGCCTCCGAACCGACTGCGGCCGAAACGGAGCTGGGCCCGGGCATGAAGGTGCCTGCGGCAGCTCAGAGCCTCTTCTGACGTGCGAGAAAGGGCAGCTCCTTGCACTGAGACGTGGGGACGCGTCTCAGGCGGGAACAAGGGAGCTGGAGCCGCAAAGCCCATGGAGGACACTGCGCCCCATAGGCCCTGGGCACCCCGGGCCATCTCCTAAGCCCGGACACGATCCGGTGTCTTCAAAACGGAGCTCCCAGACGAGAGAAGCCTAGCTGCCAGCGCCAGAGCACAGGAGCGTGCAAAGTGGGCGCACTGAGTGGATGGCTCCCAGACTCGGACCGAGCATTAGATTCGGCCGGCCACCGCCCCGAATGCTAGAGCCAGTATTTGGTAGGGGAGGGAAAGAGAGAGAGATCCAGCTCACAGTGTGTCACGGGGCCTAGGCGGGGCAAGCGCCCTCTGAAGCCATCAAAGACAGGGGTGGCTTTTTTTCCGTCCTCCAGCCCTCTCCCCCCAATAGATATAGCACGAATTTTTAATGCGTCTTCCTTTCACAGACAACAATACAGGGTTTGAAAGCCGGACACAATTTGGGTTTTGTGTGGGTCCCTCCTCGCGCTCCCTCGGCCCAGCTGGCCATATGGAATCCAGCATGGAGCCTGTGGATGACAAAGGGACCCAGTGACAGGCCCAACAAAACCCCAAGGAGACTTCTGCCTGACTCCGGGATTCACTGCCCGAGATAAGCGCGCTGAATGGTGCAGGGGGTTGGGGGGGACAGGCCTCTTTTCCCTCTGCCCCTCTCTCTGTCCCCTGCAAGCCTTTCTCTGTCCCTCCTTAATATGCACGCCTCTAACATCCCCTGCTCCCAGCACTCCCATTGTGCGGTTTTGTGCGGCCCGCTGTAGATTGGGCGAAGATAGACTGCCCAAGCTGCCCCCGCTCCGGGTGCGCTCCCAGGGCGCTGGGGTTAGGGCCACACAGGGCTCTGCGGGCACTTTTATTGACTCCATGGGGACCCGAGGGCTGAGAGAGGCGGGTGCCGGCCCACCTCCCAGTTCCCCGCCCCAGCAAGCACACACCCAGACTGCAGGCCTAAATGCCCCTTCTAAGCATCCTCTAAGCCTGCAAGAGTATGGACCCTTGTTGCCGCTCCCTTCCTCCTGCAGGCCTGGCGGGCTTCTGCGAACATTCTTGGACCCGGGAAAGCCCCTTAGCTTGATACTGTCAAAGTCAACTAGAGTCCCTTCTGACAACCGCACTCCAAACGGAATCTCGGGTTACAGGAAGTTTCCCTAGTGGGATGTTGGGTGGTCAGCACCAGGGCAAGCTGGGTATTTGATGATTGCACAACAAACGAATTGGGCAGAATTTGCAGACCTTTCACAACAGAAAGAAAAACTCCCAAACGTTTCCAAGCTACTGTGGAGAACAAGGGGAGACTTTTCAGCATTTAGTAAAACCACTCCTACAAACCTGGCGAAACCTGGAGAAGGGAAAAGACATTCAGTGAGATATTGGAAAGACTCCCGCTCCTTCAGTTATCCTGGGGCGGGTGCGCGACGCGGGAATAACGTGTAATCACGTCCTGGGCGTGTGGCGCTGAGTGCTATTGACGCGCAGACTTGGTCACACAGATAATCATGTTTGCTTTAGATATTGAATTAAATCTGATCATCATACTAGAAGGAGCAAGGAAGTCAGCTGGGACTGCTCCCTTGCCCGGCCTCCTTGCCCCCGCCTTCGCCCTCACTCCCAGCCCTGATGGTGGAGCTCGGAAGAGAAGAGAGATACAATTTCCGAATGGGAGGCGCCTTTCAATCCCAGGGAGTCTCCTAGCGCCCCCTGGGCTCTAAGCAGCAGAATCCGGGTATTTTCGGAAACCTGCGAGATGGAGAAGGGCCGGCCCCTAGGCCGCCGGCCCCCTAAGACACTTCGGGAGCTATCAAGTGTGCGACAGCATCCGCCAAGGGATCTGCTCTCAGCCATCAGCACAGAACGGAATCGGTTCCCTACTGGAAAAGGCCCGATCGCCCTCCTCCGGGAGAGCGGAGCTGCTGCTCACTTTCCGCTAAGCCCCAGCCCTGGAGGTCCGGGAGCCCCACCCCACTTCTGTACTTCCAAGCAATTCACCCAGCCCCGCGCCGCCAAAACCGGGGAGGAGAGGGGACACCGGATACAGCCCGGAGATCCAGGGCTGTAACCTGGGAGGAGGGGCCGAAGGGTTCGGGGATGGCTTGGCTTGCAGTGACCACCGCTGGCTCTCGACCCCGCTCCACGACTCCCCAAAAAGCCGGGGCGGGGGCGCAGAGCTTTTCCCCTCCCCCCGTTGCTCAGGTCCCCACGTCCCTCTTCCTAGCCAAAGCCTCGGCCGCGAAGCACACCCCGCCCCACTGCGACCTTGGCGCCCTCTCCTAGGCCGCAGATTTTGAAAGGGATGGGGAGGAGAGAGAAAAAGCCGACCAGCGCCAACCTCGCCCCCCTTCTTAGCACGAGGTAAATCAAACCCAACAAAGTGAAAGTCATCGAGTGTAGTGGCTTCAACAGCTTCTCAGGCTGAAGGAGCCACTCGTAGATTTGGGCGAGCGAGGGGGGCTTCCTCTCCTCGCCTAGTCGTTTCCCAAAGTCACTTTTTTCTCCCGAAGTCGGGCCCCTGCTGCCGTGGGTTCAGACAGCGCGCGAGGCCAGGGGACAGCCCGGGTGAGGGCGGGAGGCCCCGGGCTCCGGGCCGACAGCTCGCAGGCCCCAGGCCTTGGTGAGGCCTGTTCGGGGAGCCCCTCCAGCCCGACCGGCGCCCCTGGCCTCGCCTGGAGAGAAAGCGCCGAGTGGCGCGCAACTTGCGGCCTGGCCCTACTCTGGCCAGGCGCAGGGCGACAGTCAGACAAACTGGAGGGCCGGGCTGGGTTTTTTTAAACACAGGATTTTTATTAAAATTCTTATTTAAAAAAAAATCGAAAGCTTCCAGTGCCCGGCACTCTTGGGGAATCGCACAGAACTGCTGAGCTCCAAATTCCAGGGCTCAGGACCTGGAGGAAAGGGCAGGGGGCTTCTTGCCTACACATTTTTTCCTCTTTCATATTTGAGAAATATTTGCACAGAACAAAATTTAAAAACAGAAGGAAAGTGAGAGTCACTTAAACATAAACAAAACAAACCACAAAGAAAGGAGTCGGGCTCCGAGGTCGAACAGGCCCGTCCTGAAGGTCATATTGGCAACAATCACCACCGATATTTACAACGAAAAGCGAAATTTGCCACCAGCTGTCAGAATGTTTACATGGCCATAAATACTTAGCGTTTTCTTATTAAAAAAAAGAAAAAAGAGAAAGAAAAACTCATCTATATTTTTAAAGTGTTCTCCACTTGCTTTAGAAGAAGACGACTGACGATATTGCTACTCACACAAACATACTTTACAAAATCCACGACAGGGGGTGGTAGTCTTTCTCGTTTTCAAGTGACAACGGTAACGATAGGACGGTTTGGTCTCCCCCCCCTCCCCAGGGAGAGGCAAAGAAGCGAAGCTGCGCAAACATTCTGTAAACACGGCTTATAGTTCAGCCCTCTCCAAAGGTTCAAAGAAGAGAAGGACCGAGCAGAGCCGGGGGGGATAGAATCTGCCGCTCCAATGAGGCCCAGGCAACCTCCCGGCACCTCCCAAGCTGAGCCGAGAGTCAACTCGACTCCAGAGTACCAATAACCACAGTAAGGACAGAGTTCTCCTCGCCACCGCCGCTAGGGTGGTGACTGGGCCTGGGGCCGCGAGTCTCTGCGGGGCCGGCGCTCACCAAGTCCACTGCTGGGCCTGTACTAGAGGGTGTGCTGTCGGGTACTGGGGGGTGCTGGCCGAGCTGTACTGGGCGTTGTATTGCATGTGCTGCAGCGACTGCGCGCTGTAGGCTGAAAAGGGGATGCCTGCCTGGAAGGTGGCAGCTGCCAGGTCCTGGGCTTTGAGCGCGTGGCACGGTTTGCCGTCCCTGACCAAGACGGGCACAGCCACCCGGCGCGGAGAGGGCAGGGGCGTCACCTCCATACCTTTCTCGGCCCGAGCACGCTTCATCTTGTAGCGGTGGTTCTGGAACCAGATCTTGACCTGAGTGGGCGTGAGGCGGATGAGGCTGGCCAGGTGTTCGCGCTCCGGTGCCGACAGGTACCGCTGCTGCCGGAAGCGCCGTTCCAGCTCGTAGGTCTGCGCTTTGGAGAAGAGCACCCTCCTCTTCCGCTTCTTGCCGGCGTCCCCCCCGCCACCCGGGGTCTCCTTGTCATTGTCCGGTGACTCGTCGGCCGAGGGCTCCGGGGATTTGGAACTCGAGTCCTGAGGGGCTGCGCCGGCCGCCAACCCGTGCACTGGGGAAGAGAGAAGCGCGTCAGGCGGCTGGAGGTCGCGCGCCTTCTGGGCCAGACCCTGAGCGCCCCAGATCCTCCGCTGTGCGCCCCGGCCCTTCGCGTTCCGAGAGCCGCCCGCAGCCGGGCCCTGCTGCCCGGGGTCCCCAAGGGGTAAGAGGAGAGGAAGCAGGGGTGGGAGCTTGGGGCTCGCGTTTCTAGAAATTCGCACAGTGTGAGTGCGGATTTGAGAGGAGTGGAGCATGGAGAAAATCTTTGCGGGTTAAGGGCTCCAGCTCCTTAAGCTGTTTCCTCTCTCGAGAGACGTGGGCAGATTTTAAAGAAAAAAAACCACAATCCCGGCATTGATCTGCTCGGCCACTTGAGGCAGGTTTTTGGGAGTTTCTTTTTTGCTTTCGGGGTTCTGGACACCCTCGGCGCTGCAAAAAGCATCGAGGCAGGGCAAGCTATTTATACCCGGGCCACCCCGAGCCTCTCCAGATCTGACCCTATCCGAGAATCCATAGCTCCGGGGCAGTCCTCAGGGTAGTGGAGTCCAGGAGCCCCTGGCCGGGCCATCTGACCCGGTTGACAACTGTAACCAGCCCTTGGGATGCACCCCCTTTCCCCCCCCCGCCCCAATTCCTTGCGTTGAAAAAATTTCGAGACCAAGTCTCTTTCCGGGATTAGAGGGTCTTGATCAAGAGAAAACAGGGCATCCTAAAAGAGTGTTCAAATCTTTCTAGCGGCCTGGGATGGGCTTAAGTGGCTCCTTCCCTTTCTCCCCCAGCTCTAGTCCCGCAGTAATGGAGCCGGCCGCGTCGCCAAGTTTCGCTACTTACGGGAGTACTGGAGGCCCTCGGTGCTGGCCAGCCAGCGCGTATATGGGTTGTCGCTGCTGTCGTAGAAAGGATTCTTCAGGGGCAGGCTCTGCACTGCGTCCAGAGCGCCCTGCCCCAGCGGTCCAGCCCTCTTGGCGGGGTCGGGCCCCTCACTCTCCTCCTCTGGGCCTTCGGCCACTGAGCCTTCCTCATCATTGGTGTCTGGCAGGTCCAAGATGTCCTTGACCGAAAATCCCGTCTTTGTGTTGGTCAACGACATGGCTCGGCCCCCGCAATTTATGCTGCAAAATTGTAACTTCAGTAGGTCAATTTGTGGCACTCCCCAGCCCAGGAGGGCAAGGGGGGGGGCAGGGGAGAGCGATTGGGGGAAGGGACTTAATTATTCGGATAATTATTATTACTATTAAAAAAAAAAAAAAAGCGGTAGAGAGAGAAAAATAAAGCCCAGCCCAAAGAGTCTGTCTTCTCTGCAGCCAAGCGGAAATGGCCGGAGGGCACCGGGAGGCCTGCGCGGAGCGCTGCAGGCCTGGGGAAGTAGTTGTAACTCCAGGACGGGTGCCAAGGCGGCGTTAGCGCGGGCTCAGGCGGCCGCTCCGCGCGCAGTGGCGGCTGGTGGCGAGGAAAAAATGGGCCATTGCCCTAGCGATCAGTCCATATAAGGCTGGGCTCCACTCACGAACCTGGGGAGAGGGGGGGAGAGGGGGAGAAAGAGAGGGAGGGAGGGAAGGACAGAGGGAGGGAGGGAGGGAGCGAGAGAAGGGTGGAAAAAAGGGGGAAAGACATTAAAAACGCAAAGGTTGGCCACGTGTGGGCGGGTCTTGGAGTCAAGTGGATGAAGACAGTATTCGCAGATGTGAAATTGTGGGTTTTGGGGGAGCTCCGCGCTCCCAGTTAACGGCCCTCTAGAGCAAGATGAGAGGTGTAACCTGTCAATTAATTGCAAAGTCGGGGCGAACCTTTTTTATTTTAACCCAGTATTTACATACAAAGGACCACCACGTTGCTGGAGAGTCCACACACTTTCTTGAAAGGGCCGTTTTAACAAACGGCATCTTAAAAAATAAAAGGGGGGGGGGGACAAAACTGAAACCCGAGGAAGAAAAAAAAAAAATCCCTCTTCAACCTTCCCGGATTCCCACTTCCCCGCGCCCGGCGTCCGCCCCCAGCAAGCCGGAAAACTGGCGATTTGTGGCGCGTTTGTAAAAGGGGGAGGGTGCGAAGGCTGAGCCGCGGAAATCTCTCCTTCCCATCGCTGGTAGTTCCCTAAACAAGAGCCGGTTCAAATGGCAAGAGCCCAACTTCTGTAAGCCTCCTAGGTCAATATTTTGGTTGAGGCTTAAGGATGAGTACCAGAAATGACAAGGCGAGTAATTGATTCTAGTTAGCGCCGAAAGAGCCCGAGACCCAGAAAAGGGCTCGGCTCGGCCGGCCGGAGTCACACCAAGCGCTCCCCCACCCCCCGCGCCCGCCAGTCGCCCTTTATTTGCTAAAAACTCCTGTATTTCCTTCACTCCGCTGCCCTTCCCCCAGTCCCCACCCCCCCCTTCTCCGCGGCAGAGGAGGACGCGCAGCTCACTTGCAGCTTTGCGGGCGTCCGGGGGAAGGCGGGTGGGGAGCCCTAACTTGGGTCCGATCCAGCCCGGCCCCGCCGTTCTCCGGCCGGGGCAGCTTGCGGGTCAGCGGGAGGGGAGGGCCAGCCGTCGCGCGCCCTGCCTGCCCTCACTTAGACCTTCCAGGCCTTCCCTCTCCAGCCGCCAGCTCGTTGGGGGGCGGTGGGAAGGGAAAGGGGAGGAGTTGCAGGGGGCGTTGCGTCTCCAGTCCGGGTAAAGACCCCGAAAGTTGCGGGGGAGGGGATCGCTGGGGGAGCGGACGAGGCTTCGCGGTCTCCCAACCCTTCCTCCCCCACGCGAGGTCTTTCATTTTGGCTCCTTTTGGGCGCTCTGGGGGCGCGTCCCGAGCAGGCGCTCCAGGTTCCCAGCCTGGGTAAGGTTTGTGTCCGACCTCGGCCGGCCTGGGAAGCGAACTTTCCAGGGCAGAGCCTCCAGCTCAGTGCTGGGGAGGACAAGGCTACGCCGCGCTCCCCGCCCCTTCTTTTTCCAGCTTTCAGTTTTTCCGCGAGGAAGTTGCTACCTGCTGCTGGTTCAGAGTCAGGGAGGTGCTTTGCCTGGGGGCGGGGAGGGCAGAAGCGGCCTGTGGGGCCCGGGTCTCCCTCTCCGCCCCTCCCCCCGGGCCGGCCGCCCCGGCTCGAGCCGAGGGCAGCGCGCCGGCGCCCTGTCCTCCTGGCCCGCAGCTGCGGCCACCGCCGCCCGCGGGCTGGCAGCGCCCGGAGAGGGCGCCTCTCCCCGAGCCGCACGGCGGCTTTCTGCCGCCTTCACTGCCTCGCCTCCAGTATGTGACGTGGGTGACAATGGCCCAGGTTAGAGCGAGCCCCTCGGCGGCGCGTCCTGGGTGGTCGGACCCGGGCAAACACAAATACAAACCGATTGCTAAGCTGCGGACAATGAGCGAAATGTAGACAAATGTCCCGCTCCCGTTGGAAGCCTTTGTCCCGGCTCGGTTTTTGCATTTATTTCAGTGGCGAAATAATACATGATTGACGCTCTCTTTCAATGTGTCCTAACTGTTTGGAATAAATCTAAGGTTGTTCCTAGTTGTCATGGCATTCAACCCTTTTCAATGGACTATCTCTTCATTCATTTCTGAATCCGTCCACAATATTAAGGAAACCCCTTCATGTCGACGGTCCCCAATTCCTCTCTTTCTCCTACTTTTTCTTTTCTTTTCTTCCCCTTCTCCCCCCATTTTCCCTGCAAGAATTAGAAACTGGTTTGAATCCTGTTCCTCGAACCTATTACTTTTCAGGCCTTTTTTTTTTCCCTCTCTCTCTTTCCTGTCTCTGTCTTTCTCAGCCTCTCTCCCGGTTGCCTCTCCCTTTCTCTTTCACGTGGGAGCTCACTGCCCTGCCTTGTGGAGGGGGAAAACTGGGGTTCCAGCAATCGGGGAGGCTCAGAGTTGGCTGTGGCAGGGGTGGGAGTGAGCCTGTCCTTGCCATTGCCACCCAGCTGCTAAATAAATAACTGGAGGGAAAAAGTCCCTCCACATAAGCTTTGCAGAAAAGGCCCTCTTTTTGTCCTTCCTCTTTTCCCTCTGCCCCAACGAGCAGGTCTCCTGAGGACCAGGGCAGGCTCCAGGGATGGGGCCGGAACAGTCTGACAGGCTGGGCCAGTTCTTGGGTTGGGTGAGAAAAGCACCCTCTGGTAAGAAGTACCCCTTTCCCATATTCTCAGAGCCATCTTTGGGGGAAGGGCTGCCTTCTAGACAGTTCCAAGGAGCCTGTTTATTTTCCTCAGCTTGGAGCCCCCATTTAGTTCCTAATTTCTCCCTTTTCTCCGAGCGCACACTGGGGCTTTTCTTCCCAGAATCTAAATCAGCCTTGCGGCTGTTGACCACGTCCTATCCTCTTGCCCCCGGAAGCCTGCAAGGTGCTTAAGGCACCTGACAGGCAGCTGTTTTCCTATGGGAATCGGGCTCCTGGGAATTAATCATTGGGAGGGGGATGCTGACAAATGTGCACTGAGAAGGAGGCCCCCAGCCCAGGCCACAAAAGCTGAGCTCCCCCAGCGCCTGCCCCTTGGTCTCAGTCGGCTGAAGCCCACCCTCACCTCAGTTCGAAGGATGTCCTCCAGGGGCACCTGCCAGGCCACACACTGTCCCTGCCCCCGCAGGCCACCGCCTGGGACTCTGCCCCTCTTCTACCCTCCCCCAGCCTGAGCTCCCGTTTTTCCGCACCGACCTTGGGGCAGCCGGGCAGGGAAGGAGTTGAAGAGAGCCGGGCCCTGCCTCCCGCCGTCTCGCTCCGCGTCTCTCTCCCGCGACCTCGCGAGTCCATTTTCCCCATTGCTTCCTCGCCCATTGGGTTTCCCGCGTCCTCTTCCAAAGTGCTGACATTTGCAATTGAAAAGACGCAGGGAGACCGCTGGGAGGCCCGTAATTGAAGGGGAGAAACTGGGCTTGTTAGAGGAAGATCATAAAATATAAGTCCCCCGGGAGAGGCCTGAGAAGCCGCGTGGGCCCAGCTGGTGGCCGGGGCAAGTCCGGTGCCGAGAGCACGCCCCAGTGTCACCCCGATCTTGCGGTCCCGGCTTGCTGCCGGAAAGAGCAAGGGGCCAGACGCCAAAGGCAAATTTTCCACCCCCATTAAACAGGTTATTGCTCCCTGAGCACTCCGGGAGAGGCCTCCCTGTGAGCGGTACGGCCCGGGCTTTTCCAGCCCGGGAGCTCCTGTTCGGCTGGATTCAGCACACCCCGCAGGCCCGGAAGGCCTGGTCCTCAGCAGGCCCTTAGTCTCCCCAACTCGGGATTCCTCAGTAATTATTTTCAGGTCCCATCTTGCAGCCAGGAAAGGCCAGTGTCCTCTATCCCATCAAGTCCCGTGTGGGCTTTGGGCTGCAGAGCGCTCTGCCATGGGCCTTCTCCTTCCCCCGCACACTAGTGGGACTACACCCACGTGGTGCTGCAAGTTCTGGGCCCAGCCTGCCCTGGGACGGAGACCTGTGTGGCTCTCTTTGGTGTCCCGAACACCATACACCTCTGCACAGGTCACAAAAGTGGCTGGTGCCCCCCTAACCCTGGTCTTTCTTCTCAGCATTGGGGTTCAGTTCTCTTACACTTCTCTTTAACTGTATCCATTTTTTAGGATGGGAGCAAAGAGAGCTGCAGGCCCCAGGAGAGGTGGAGGAGGGAGGAAGAGAACCTCTCTCCCTGAAGAGAGCTGGGCGGGGTACTAGGGCAGATTGAAGCCAATGGAGGCCTCTGAAGGGGCAGCAGGGTAGCTAACAATCACCACCAGGCCCAGGAGGGGAAGTAAATGTACACAGACTAAGTGGCCCCACTCCAGGACAAGTAGCCCTCCAAGGCAGCCCAGTGTTTACATGTTTACTTTTCCAGGTAGCTCAAATACTAGGGCCTTTCTGGTGCGCCTGCATCCCCAGCTTCCATTTCCCCAACCACAAGCTGTATACCCCCTGCTGGGGGGGGGGGGTGAGCTATAAAAAGCAGCAAACAAGGCAAGAAAGAAGGTACTTTGGGAAAATGGGTAGAAGCCTGGCAGATCCCATGCAGGGAGACCTCGGCTTAGTGCACCCCTGTGGGTGAAATAAGCATCCTAGGGGGTGACCCCCACACCTCTCCTTCTCTTCTCTGGGTTTGCAGGCCTCTTGGAAGATGCTCTGCTTGCTTCCTTCCCTTTTCAGGGTGGCCACAGCTTGCTGGAGAGGTGTGTCCTCCAGCGGAGTTCAGGGCAGCAAAAGTCCTGGGCAGCGGGGCTTGGGGGCTGCTCTAAAGGTGAGGGTGGCCTTGAGGACCCCAAAGCTTTACACAGGCCTCCACGGCATCCCTTGCCCTCCCCACCCACAGAAATGCTTCCAATCATTAAAAATGCAAGGTCTTTCCCTTTATTTGGAAACACTGATTTGTTTGACTTCATTTCTTTTCTTTCTTTTTTGGAATAAAAAGAGGTTGAAAAGAAACCCCTTCCCTGGTACAGCATGTGGGGCTGTGTGCAGCCCCCACACATCCCAGCTCAGATAACAACCTTCAAGTGGATTAGTTTATTGTCTGGTTAGCGCCAAGGTGCAAGCGCTTGTCTTCATTCACTCCCGAAACAAAGCGCGTTGCACCTTCCTGCTCTGGCGAGGATTAGCAGCGCGAACACAAAGGTTTTGTCTAAGGGGGAAGGTTTATTTTATCTCTGTTTGGAGACTTTGAGTGTGGCGTGCACTCGAAATCAATGAGGAAGGAAAACATCACCCAATCTGGCCTCTGAGCATGCCAATAAAGACCCTCACCTTAGAGACACAAACCTCCAAACCAGCCGGGAAGGCAGCTTCCATTGAAGGTCAGGGAGCAGGGGCTGTGGGAAGCGGGGGTGTCAGCTCCAGTGTCCTGGGTGAAGGAAGTCAGGGTGCGAGGCTTGGGCATACCACCACACGTGGGAACCTTTCTTAACCAGAAAAGGGAAAGTCAGGCGTGTCTCCCGTCCCACCAGTGCCAGTTGGCAAATCCTTCTGTCCACAGGCAACAGAGTGGCGTGGGTCAGAGGTGCCCAAAGCTGTGTCTGTTGCAAATTTGGGGAGGCTGGACCATGACTGGGCAGGTCTCTGGCAGGGGAGACCCACAGCCACTGGACAGATGGACCAGAAAAGTGGGGGCTAGTGGGAAGGTAAAGAAAATCACAGCTACTCTGAGTTCAAGCCTAAGCTGAGTTTTTCCTCTTTTTTTGGAGTCAATATTGTGGTGTTAACTCATACAATTGCTCTAGGAAGGGAAGAATGGTGGGTGTCTCGCGTATAGACAGCTCCCAAGCCACGGAGGGGGTGTTGGGCAGATCAGGAGTTTTCCAGGGCCAGAGACTGAGTTCTGGCTCTTCTTCTCAGAAAAGCCACCTCTCCTCTCCTCCCAGCCCACCCTCCCCCCAACAACAGGAAACTTGGAACCCTGGAAAGAAGTGATGTTGGAACCCAGAGCCTGGAATCACTGGCACAATCAATTGTGGGTGCAAGACGCAGGCATCTGAGTGAGCTACCTCGCCCCTATTTTTTTTAAAGGTGAAATATACACTTTCCCAGTTATCTTAAAAAAAAAAAAAAAAGGCAAACATCTCCTGAGGACGTAAATTGTAATAGAAATTAGGATTTCTCTATTAATCAGCCTCATTGTGTACGGCGTAAGACCCCGAGGGCATATGTTAGGACTTTGATAAATGTACTTTAATGAGATCTTTGAAAATGCATGCAATAAAATAAAAGGCGAGAAAAGCCGTTTAACTTTCATGGTTGTTAAATTGAACACGAAATGTGGCTCCAGGCACGCTACAAAATGGAACCAGCCTCCCTCCAATATTTTCTTTAAAAACGCAGTTTTAAGCCCCCCTCGGGCCAGAGAGCCTGTCCCAGCCAGTCCATTATCACCGGTTTACTGGGGAACCAAACGCCATGTCCCCGCCGGGCGAACCCTTTGCTTTATTCGTTCACAGTGCTCTGATGATTAAATATGTTACAATGAGATTATGCGTAGTCAGTCTCGCCTTCAGGAACATTCTCCCAGCCAAGCCTAACCTTCCCCTGATAAGGACGACTTCAGTGCGGGAGATTTTGGTTTCTCAAGGAAGCATCGCGCTGAAAGCACTTTCTTATCTGAATTTACTTGTTAACACGTGACTAAATCATTTCCACCAGACTTCTAAAAACAAGCAGCCTCTCCTACGGGGTTTGCCGTCGGCACTTAAAGCGGGGACGGGGTGGCGGATGTAAATGTAGTCGTCCTGGACGCAGAGAAGCCGAGCTCTCTGCTTGGGCCGAGAAGGGTTGAGTCCTAGACGCACCAAGAACTGGCCCGCGCGGTCCCTCGAGTGGGACGGGCGGGCGTTTCTGAGGTATCTCTCTCGGACTTCTCAAATCTGGGCACCAGAGGCCCACAACCCTCCCCAAACGCCAAAAAGACGAGAAGGCACGCCAAAGGGCTTTCTCGCACTTGGGGGTGTGGTGGTGGCGGAGCGGAGCCGGCACCCCCGTCGCCCCTCGGCGGCCGGGACCCCGGCAGACCCCACTGAGGTTCATTTCTGATCCTCTGGCGATCTCTACTGACGCAAACGAGAACTGTCCGGTTGGCCTGATGACACTGCCTCCCAAACTCCGAGTTTGAACCGATGCCCAGCGACCCCTGCCCACTGCTCGGGTCTCCACCCTGGGCCTTGCCGGCCTGTGATTCCTGCCACTTGCCCACCCACCTCTCCCCCACCTCGTGTCCCAGTTCCGAGGGAGGAGAGCCCCCCCCCCCTTCTTCACTAGGAGCGATCTCCAAAGCAACTCCCGGACTCTGCCTGCGCCTCGACTCCCGACCCCTCCGCGCGGCGTATGGGGGACACTTACGAGGCGGAGATGGGTGCAGGGCGGGCCCTCCAGACAGCCGTCCGGCCGAAGCGCAGGCGACACCAGGCGGCGCGGAGGGGCCTACGAGGCGCGCGGCGCGCCCGCTCCGCCTTCTGCTCCCCGGCGCGGCAGCCACAGCCACAGCCACAGCCACAGCCACAGCCACAGCCACAGCCACAGCCACAGCCACAGCCACAGCCACAGCCACAGCCGCGCCGCATTTCCAGGCGCTTCTTTATCTAGCCCGCCCCGCCCCCACGGCGCGCCCCCCGGGCGGGGCGGGAAGAGCTCGGCGCTCGGGGCTGACGGGGCCGCGCTCGGCGCCCGCTCTCGTCTTCACCCCGGTCCCCCGCACCTGTCCAGCCCCAGGATCCCTGGTCCCAGGCCGCGGCGCTCAGTGCGGGCGGCGGCACCGCCGGGCCCGGAGGCTGGAAAACTTTTCCCGAAGGTGGTGCCCAGAGCGGCCCCACCCCGCCTTTCCCACCTGCTGCTTCCGAGTCCGCGACCCCGGACCGGGGAGTCGGAGGCCGGGGAGGGTGACCCCAGCCCGGCCGGCCGCGGGACCTGGGCCCGGAGCGCGCCGCCGTCGCTGGGGGCCGCGGAGCCCTCGGCGGGCCAGACGGGAGGACTGGGGGTGCGCGCCGGGCTCCCCGCTCCCCGCCGCCGGGCTCAGCCCCGGCCCCAGCCCCGGCCCCGGCGCCCCTAGGCTCCCCGCAGCGCGCGGGAGGCTGACCTGAGCCTGCGCGGCGCGCACGGCTCCTGCCGCTCTTCCTGGTGAGCCGCGGGCGATGCGGGGCGCGGGCGCGTGGCTCGGGCTCGGCGCCGGGCGCGGGCGCTCCCCCTCCCGTCCGGCCCGAGGCCGCCGCGAAGCCTGGCGGGCGGAGGGCCGGCTCCCCGCGCTGCGCGCTCTGTTTGTTTTCCTTGCCCGACTGACGTGAGTCAAAATATTGGCCATATGTTCAGCGGTAATAAATTGGGCATGAGCGCAAACACACTTGGGCTTCGATGGCTCTTTCGCCTGCCAATGGCCGGCTGCCGGGGGTCGGGAGGGCTTCCACCCCGCTCAGCCCCTTCCCACAAATGGGTGGACAGGTTCGCGCCCCTCAGCGTCCCTCTGAGCTGAACCCAGGTCTCTTCTCTGCCTCGGCCCTTCTCCGCCCTCAGCAGAGCCCTGGGCCCTGCAGCTGTTGGAGAGGCCGGGCTGCTGGTTAACAAGGTCGCCATCTATAAATTGCTCGGTCGCTAAGACGCCATAAAACCAAAGGGCCAGATGTGGCACGTTATTTATGTGTGAAACCACGTTTACACTAGATACACCGCCCGAGGCCCGATAGCACGACTTCGCGGGAGGTCGTGGCTCCTCCTCCAGTGCCCGCCCCCTCCAGATTGAGAGGTGCTGGGCTTTCTGGAAAACGGATTCAGCTCTCTGCAGCTCAGGAAGAAAGTAATTTGAGTGTGTCACTCTCTTGTGCCAAGTTGCCACCTGTCGAGGATTACGGGCAACCTTCGGTTTTAATTCGGTAGCTTTTCTGTTTCCTTGCTCCTGCCTTCCTTTTTCCACAGGCACTGGGAGGCTATTTATTTTCCAGGCCTTGGATATGTTCCATGGAACTTTGGTTTGACCCAGGAAAGATAGTATTTGGAAGCTGAAGATGCGGAATTTAAGGGTGAGGACAGCTTGGCTCTTGAGGGAAGGAATTTTTTTTTTTATTTCGTGGGGAAGGAGATGGAGCAGTTCTTCTGGGTGAGGAGGACCTGAGATTATTCCTAAATCAGCCCACCATATTTATCTGAAATTAAAGCCAAGGCACCAACGCAGAGGCAACCCTGGCACGGGACTATGCTCTCTGAGCAGCCCTTGTGGGCTTCAGGAAGGGAGGCAAATCCTGGGTAGTGATAGAAAATAATTGCTTCATTTTCCTCCTCCAGAAGGCAGCCTCGGGAGTGAAGACAATGCTGCACGTCCCCAAGCCGGTCCTCTCACACTTTATTCACAGGAACTCATTAAGAGTCATTGTCTCTGCTGTGCCATTAGTTCACTACTTCTTGAAGGGAACCACATTCTCTCTGTGGTTAATAAGCACTGAGCCTGGCCCCCTACCTCCCTTTTCATCTTCAAAACACCTGGGGTTCCCTGAATGACATCTTCTGTTTGGCCAAGGAAAATAAGAGATGAAAAATGTTGCCCTACTGCAGGGAAAAACATAAGCATCTGACTTCACTATTACAAGTTATCCTGGGTCTGTGTTCCCTGGATAACTGTCCTTAGGTGGCCGTTAAGGGTGGGAAAATGAGGCTGCTGAAAGGAGGTGGGAGAGAAGGGGGGATGATTATGGGGTGGAGAGGAGGAACCCATTCAACAGGTACGCAAAGGAGCTATAAAATGTGCCTCTTACCCTGAAGTGCGGGCACGAACGATGCCTCTCCAGACTTGCTTTCCTGCGCCTGCCTGGGGGTGAGCTCCAAGAAATCCTTAGTTACTGCAGAGAGACCTGGGGCAACCCTTGGGCTGTAGGAGCTGTGAGCTTGAAAATTACTACTGCATATAACACTTTTTTTTTCTTGGATTTTAAGTCTTTATTTATGGTTGGGAAGAAAATATACAGTATATTTTTGGGCTTACATCACTGGAAGGGTAAACTCTGGGCTCATAGAGAGAATGGGATCATTGATGCAATTGTTTCATGGCAGAAAAACACCGCTTCTTGTCCAAAATCAGATGGGGGAATTTGAAGACAGACTTTCACATTTTCAGTCCTTATGTAAAAGGGTTTCTTTGACTAAGAAATGCCTTGTGGAGAGGTTCATTCCCCCTCCTCCGCTCCAATGTTGCTGACACCAGCTACCAGGTGACCTGAGATGCAGGGCAAGGAGCTTAGAGTCAGGGTGTGGTAGTACTCAGGGTGGACAACAGAGAGAAGTGAAGAAAAGAGTACATCAAGTCAGCCTTTATATCATTCTCTATTTAGAAAACTCCATTTGAAAACAAACATACCAAGGCATCAACTAGGTAATTCGTAATAAAAATTCATTACAAAGGAGATGCAGTGGAGAGCAAGACTTAAATGAAATTCAAACAGAAAGAACTCACGTGCCCTCTCTTTGGGGTTATCTAGCAGTTCAGCGCTAAACTTGAAAAATGTAGCACCCTCAGACTTAAATTTCATGCTATGTCTTCTCTTAGGTCCATAGTCTTTGATGCTGTTATTACTTCAGAGGCATTTCTATCCTACCCATAGACTCAAAATTCGTGCACTTTTCACATGGGTAAGACCTTCCTCCACAACGTTCCCCAAAGACATGGTCAGCTACAGGTGCTTGTGGTGTTCTCCACTGGAAGTGACCAGTTAGTTCTCAGGCTTTCTGCGTCTGACCACCTGAGTGGAACAGCCTTCAGGGATGTGTAAAGATGTCTTTAGGCCCTTGGCTGGCTGGCTTGTAATTAATTCTTAAAGAGTACAGTACTTCCAAGTAAACAATCCAAAGAAAAACTTCAGACTGTTTTGAACAAAGCTATGATATAATTGAATTGTCTCTAAAAGAGTTATATAGTGGTTCCCTCATAGAGATACAAGGAAATCCTTCTCCACATTCTTTCAAGGAAGATAGGGAAGACATCTTTGAGAAAAGCAACAAAGACAGCTGGTGGCCAGCCTCCCAGGGAGGTTTTTTAATAAAAAAATAGCTCAGATAAATGCCAGATCAGAATATTTCCAGCTGTATCTTACTATTGCCATATCTAGAATTCAGCAATAGCCAGTCTAGGCCAATACCTTTTTATAGTCACTTGCTAGAAGCCACTTTATAAACAAAACAAAACAAAACACTAGCTCACTTTTCCTTCAACTGTCCTGAGGGATGTAAAACCCTTACAAACGTCCACACTGGTATATGGAATTATTAGACTACAAGGGCTAAGTTAGACTTTTCATGGCAAGCTTCCTGTCCACTTGCTCTAAGCTGGTACTGATGTATGTTTCTAACCTGTGAGCTGCTTGAAAGCCGTCCGGAAGTGCCGTTCATGTATGACAACTAGTGGGCTTTCACAAAAAATAGTTGTCAGATCAAGGAATGTTAAGTGAAAACATACTAGGTAGGCTCATTTTCCTTCATGTCAGGGTTCTTAAACTGGGTCTTCAGGCATTTAGAAATTTCTAGAAATCATATGCTAAAATATGAGTATGTGTATTTCTTCATAAAGACAGTTGAGCTCTTTCGTCAGAATCTGAGAGGAGTTTGTGAGGCCCCATATGTTAAGAACCAGTGCCTTTAACCGCAAATATCCCCTGAGGTTGTCTTTACACCAAACAGTAGTTCAGCCTAACTGGTAAAGGTTGTCTGCCTTCAGCATTGTGCTCTTTTAAAGAACTATCTATATGGAATCAAACTGACAACAGCAACTTGAAAGACTAGATAGGAAACTTAGGGAGCAGTGAGTTTGCGTTAACGGGGAAGAATAATTCAGAAAAGGAGGGTGAGAATGGCCGCACAACTTGAAGAATGTAATCAATGTCACTGAATTGTACATAAGGAAATTGTTGAATTGGTGTATGTTCTGCTGTTTATATTCTCAATGACAAAAAATGAAATAAATTATTAATGAAAAGAGAGAACCAATGGTCCCTGTTGATCTATGACTGGGAGGAACGGAAGAGCTAGCAAGGTATTTCTTTTATTTATTTTTTTAATTTTTATCGTGCTTTAAGTGAAAGTTTACAAATCAAGTCAGCCTCTCACACAAAAACTTATATACACCTTGCTACATACTCCCAATTGCTCTCCCCCTAATGAGACAGCCCACTCCCTCCCTCCACTTTCTCTTTTTGTGTCCATTCCGCCACCTTCTAACCCCCTCTACCCTCTCATCTCCCCTCCAGACAGGATATGCCAACACAGTCTCAAGTGTCCACCTGATCCAAGAACCTCACTCCTTACCAGCATCCCTCTCCATCCCATTGTCCAGTCCAATCCCTGTCTGAAGAGTTGGCTTCGGGAATGGTTCCTGACCTGGGCCAACAGAAGGTCTGGGGGCCATGACCAGTGGGGTCCTTCTAGTCTCAGTCAGACCATTAAGTCTGGTCTTTTTATGAGAATTTGGGGTCTGCATCCCACTGATCTCCTGCTCCCTTAGGGGTTCTCTGTTGTGTTCCCTGTCAGGGCAGTCATCGGTTGTAGCCCAGCACCATCTAGTTCTTCTGGTCTCAGGATGATGTAGTCTCTGGTTTATGTGGCCCTTTCTGTCTCTTGGGCTGGTGATTACCTTGTGTCCTTGGTGTTCTTCATTCTCCTTTGATCCAGATGGGTTGAGACAAATTGATGCATCTTAGATGGCCACTTGCTAGCGTTTAAGACCCCAGGCACCACTCTCCAAAGTGGGATGCAGAATGTTTTCCTAATAGATTTTATTAAGCCAATTCACTTAGATGTCCCCTGAAACCATGGTCCCCAAACTCCCGCCCCTGCTACGCTGGCCTTCGAAGCATTCAGTTTATTCAGGAAACTTCTTTGCTTTCGGTTTAGTCTGGTTGTGTTGACCTCACCTGTGTTGTGTGCTGTCTTTCCCTCCACCTAAAGTAGTTCTTATCTACTATCTAATTAGTGAAAACCCCTCTCCCTCCCTTCCTCCCTCCCCCCCATAACCATCAAAGAATATTTTCTTCTCTGTTTAAACTGTTTCGTGAGTTCTTATAATAGTGGTCTTACACAATATTCGTCCTTTTGCAACTGACTAATTTCACTCAGCATAATGCCATCCAGATTCCTCCATATTATGAAATGTTTCACAGATTCATCACTGTTCTTTATCAATGTGTAGTATTCCCTTGTGTGAATATACCATAATTTATTTATCCATTCATCTGCTGATGGGCACCTTGGCTGCTTCCATCTTTTTGCTATTGTAAACAGTGCTGTAATGAACACAGGTGTGCATATACCTGTTCATGTAAAGGCTCTTATTTCTCTAGGATATATTCCAAGGAGTGGGATTGTGGATCATATGGTAGTTCCATTTATAGCTTTTTAAGGAAGTGCGAAATCGATTTCCAAAGTGGTTGTACCATTTTACATTCCCACCAGCAGTGTATAAGTGTTCCAGTCTCCCCACAACCTCACTAACACTTATTATTTTGTGTTTTTTTTTGATTAATGCCAGCCCTGTTGGAGTGAGATGAAATCTCATTGTTGTTTTGATTTGCATTTCTCTAATAGCTAATGATTGTGAGCACTTCCTACCTGAATGTCTTCTTTACCAAAGTGTCTATTCATATCTTTCGCCCATTTTTTAAATTGGGTTATTTTTCTTTTTGTAGTTGAGTTTTTGCAGTATCATGGAGATTTTAGAGATCAGGTGCTGGTCAGAAATGTCATAGCTAAAAACTTTTTCCCAGTCTGTAGGTAATCTTTTTACTGTTTTGGTGAAGTCTTTAGATGAGCATAGGTGTTTGGTTTTTAGGAGCTCCCAGTTATCTACTTTTTCTTCTGCATTGTTTGTAATGTTTTGTATACTGTTTATGCCATGTATTAGGGCTCCTAACATTGTCCCTATTTTCTCTTCCATGATCTTTATCGTTTTAGATTTTATATTTAGGTCATTGATCCATTTTGAGTTAGTTTTTGTGCATGGTGTGAGGTATGGGCCTTGCTTCATTTTTTTTGCAGATGGATATCCAGTTATGCTAGCACCATTTGTTAAAAAGACTGTCTTTTCCCCATTTAACTGCTTTGGGGCCTTTGTCAAATATCAGCTGCTCATATGTGGATGGATTTATGTCTGGATTCTCAATTCTGTTCCATTGGTCCATGTATCTGTTGTTGTACCAGTACCAGGCTGCTTTGACTACTGTGGAGGTATAATAGGTTCTAAAATCAGGTAGAGTGAGGCCTCCCACTTTTTCTTCTTTTTTAGTAATGCTTTACTAATCCAGAGCCTCTTACCCTTCCATATGAAGTTGGTAATTTGTTTCTCCATCTCATTGGAATTGCATTAAGCCTATAGATTGCTTTTGGTAGAACAGACATTTTTATGTTAAGTCTTCCAGGAAGGTATTTCTTAGTAATGTATTTTGGGCAAAGTTTTGTTAAGAGAGTGGTATCAAATACAGAAGATCATGGTGATGATTGCAGAATGGATTTATGCAATATAACGGAGCTGATTATGCAGTCTGGTAGTTAGGATGCAGGGGAAACCAACTACTTTTCAGATTTTTTTTTTAATACGCTGCTGTAATTGTTTGGTATTGTCGAACAATTACCAGCAGGGTGTAAGCAAACAAACAAACAAAACCAACATCATTAATATCACACGTGTGTAATATTTTGCTGAAGAAATTAAAAAACAGTTACAGTAGTACGTCAGTAGGGAACTGCCAGAAATTCAAGCCAGATCCAGAAGAGCACACGGAATGAAGGATATCATTGCTGATGTCAGATGGATCTTGGCTGAAAGCAGAGAATACCAAAAAGGTGTTGTCTTAGCCATCCAGCGCTGCTATAACGGAAATACCACAAGTGAGTGGATGGCTTTAACAAAGAGAAATTTATTTCCTTACAGTAAAGTAGGCTGAAAGTCCAAATTCAGGACATCAGCTCCAGTGGAAGGCTTGCTTTCTCTGTTGGCCCTGGAGTAAGTTTCTTCTCATCAGTCTTCACCTGGACTAGGGGCTTCTCCATGCAGGAACCCTGGGCCCAAAGGATGTGCTTGGGCATTGCTTTCTTGGTGGTATGAGGTCCTCAACTCTCTGCTCAATTCCCTTTCATTTTATCTCTTGTAAGATAAAAGATGGTGCAGGCCACACCCAGGGAAACACCCGTTACATTGGATCAGGGATGTGACCTTAGTAAGGGTGTTACAATTCCACCCTAATTCTCTTTGACATAAAATTACAATCACGAAATGGAGGACAACCACACAATACTGGGAATCATGGCCTAATCAAGTTGACAGATATTTTGGGGGGACACAATTCAGTCCATGACAGACGTTTACCTATGTTTTATAGACTATGAAAAGGCATTCAAGTGTGTGGATCAGAACAAGTTGTGGATAACATTGCAAAGAATGGGTATTCCAGAACACTTAATTGTGCTCATGAAGAACCTGCCAAGAGGCAGTCGTTTGGACAGAACAAGGGGGCACTGCGTGGTTAAGATCAGGAAAGGTGTGCATCAGGGTTGTACCTTTCACCACACTTATTTGATCTGTATGCTGAGCAAATAATCCAAGAAGCTGGATTATATGAAAAAGAATGTGGCATCAAGATTGACAGAAGACTCATTAACAGCCTGTGATATGCAGCTGACACAGCCTTGCTTGCTGAAAGTGGAGGACTTGAAGTACTTACTGATGAAGGTCAAAGACTTTAGTCTTCAGTACGGATTACACCTCAACATAAGGAAAACAAAAATCTTCACAACTGGACCAATAAGCAACATCATGATAAACGGAGAAAATATTGAAGTTGTCAAGGATTTCATTTTATTTGGATCCATAATCAACAGCCATGGAAGCAATTGTCAAGATATCAAATGGCATATTGCATTGGGCAAATTTGCTGCAAAAGACCTCTTTAAAATGTTAAAAAGCAAACATGTCCTTTTGAGGATTAAGGTGTGCCTGACCCAAGGCATGGTGTTTTCGATTGCCTCCTATGCATGCGAAAGCTGGACGATGAATAAGGAAGACCAAAGAAGAATTGATGCTTTTGAATTTTGGTGTTGGTGAAGAATATTAAATATACCATGGACTTCCAGAAGAACAAACAAATCTGTATTAGAAGAGGTGCAGCTAGAATGCTCTGTAGAAGCAAGGATGAGGAGACTTCATCTCAGGTGCTTTGGACAAGTTATCAGGAGGGATCAGTCCCTGGAGAAGGACCTCATGCTTGGTAAAGTAGAGGGTCGGTGAAAAAGAGGAAGACCCTCAGTGAAATGGACTGACACAGTGGCTGCAACAATGGGCTCAAACATAGCAACGATTCTGAGGATAGGGCAGGACAGAGCAGTGTTTTCTTCTGTTGTACACAGGGTCGCTATGAGTTAGAACCTACTCAACAACTCCTAACAGGAACTAACAGCAACAAGCTGGTAATCAGGACAATCTTTCTGAGAACAATTCAGAAGTAGCGTGGAGTTTTATCTCACATGCGGGTTCTGTTCTAAAGTTAGCAGCTATGGTGATAATTGAATACCTTCAAAAATTGCCCCCAGAAAATCTCTTAAATGGTTCATACGGTTCACTACGTAGGTATTTGTACGTAAAGTAAAAAAAAAACAGCTAGTTTCTCCTCTTTGGAAATGTTTGGAGCTTTATTTCATTTCAGTGCTAAATAAATCAGGTGCCGCATTTCATGCAAAATACTAGCACACGTATGTGATTTTAAAGTTAAAGGAGTAGAGGATGTTGGGCCAATGTAGGTAACAAAAGCCTTAAAAAAAGAAGCCACAGCCCATTCCATGAATCTCTTATTTGGGAGAAACCAGCATTACCAGCAAAGCGTTGTGTATAATGATGACCTTAGTTACTTTTAATTGCAAAAAATAGAAAACAACCAAAAATGCCCAATGCTATCAAAAAAAAGAAAAAAAAAAAAAAAAGAAAACCCATTGCCCTTGAGTCAATTTCAACTCATAGTGACCCTATAGGACAGAGTAGAACTGCCCCGTAGAGTTTCCAAGGAGTGCCTGGTAGATTCGAACTGCCAACCTTTTGGCTAGTAACCATAGCTCTTAACCACTACGCCACCAGGGTTTCCCCAATGCCACCAGAGAAGTTAATTAGGCAACATTCAAATATAAATATAAATCCCAAATCCCAAAACTATATTCCTGTGCTGACATGATGAGAATGCCCTAAAACGTTTACAGGGCTATCTCTGAGTACTGGCATTACGATAGGCAATTTTGTTAAGCTTTCTGCCATTACATACCTTTCTACCAGTAACATGTGTTACTGTCGTAGGCAGAAAAAAACTACATTATTTCAAAGAAGGAACAAAAGGAGGGTGTTTGCCAGGTGTATACATCCTAACTCCACTTGACTTTCCTTGAAGGCAGAAAAGGGGCCTCTCATGAAGGTGGATCTTTTTTGGGACCACTGGGGAGCGACTTGCTAGGCTGTCTGTGTGGATAGGAATGTGTTTGGAAGTTGCTTGGGCTGCTATGAAGTTCACTCTATCAAGGATGAAAGGTGCCTTGCTCATGCTTTACCTGGCCATCACGTGTAGCGTCCTGATGGCTCCATTGAGGTGGGAGTTGAGATGGATTCGAAGCAAGTCAGTATCTCCACCTCTGAAAATCAGGGGATGTCAGGAAGCCCTGTACGTTTGTAAATATTATGAAAGTACAAAAAGGGGGTGCAGAGGAGGCCCTGAAGATGGGCGATGGCCCTTGCAGGGCCTCAATCAGTGAAGGAGCAGCTGTGCTCATCTGACATGGAATCCTGGTCCATTTTACTCGAAAACAGACCTGTGTCTTTGCCTCCAGTGGATCCTTGAGCAGAGCCAGAAGCTAGAGGTGTGGTCCTATGGGCTCCCAGAGGCCAAGCATGATATTGGCTCCTCCTCGTCGTCTGCAGAGAACTGGGGTGAGTGAACATGGCAGGGCACAGATTGCTTTCCTAAAGCATTGGTGGAGACTGCAGAATTTGGAAATGTGTCAAATCTTCAAGAAGTAGGAATCAAATGAATCTAGAGGCAGAAAGTGGGTCAGTGGTTGTTTAGGGTTGTGGCGGGTAGGAGGAGTGGTGGCTTAGTGGTGTGGGCTTATTTTTGGGGTAATGAAAATGTAAAGTTGATTACAGTGATGGTTTCTCAACTCTGTGAATATACTAAAAGCCATTAAATTGTACACTTTAAATGGGTGAATTGCATGGTATGGGAGTTATATCGCAAAGCTACTAAGAAAATCAAACGCATTGGGGAATGAAGAGTTAGGAGGGAGACAAGTGATCCTGAAAGTTGTTTTTCATTTTCCCAATTTTTATTCTTAGTATTTTCAAACACACAGAAAAGTTGATAAAAAGGCACAGTGAATATCTGTATATCCTCCACCTAGAGTCAACAATCATGAATGTTTTGCCACATTTACCTTCTCACTATTTAAATGCTTTTTCTTTTTCCTGGACTATTTGGAATTAAAGTTGCAGACGTCATGATGCCAACTACTTTAGCATGCATCTCCTAAGAGTAGACGCTACTCGACATAATCACAATTATATATATATAATTTTATAAAATTAAGAACATTTCCAATATCATTCTTTATTCAAAATTTCTTCCAAACAATATGTAATTTTATAGCTAGTTTATTATTTTTTTCCAAATCCAGGAATTAATCCAGGCTGATGCAGTACATTTGATTTTTTTTTTAGATTTTTAAAATTACAGTTTATTTCTTAATGTTAGATTTACAGAACGAATGTACAGAAAGTACAGTTTCCATATACCCGTCTCCTCCCCTGCACAGTTTCTCCATCTTGCACTTGTGTGGCACACTTGTTACAGCTGAAGAGCTGATACTGATACTTTATTAATAACTAAAATCCAAAGCTTACTTTAGGGTTCCCTCTTTGTGTTATACAATTCTATGGGTTTTAACAAATGCAAAACAGCGTGTATCCCCCATTGCAGCATCCTGTAGAACGGTTTCCCTGTTCTTAAAATGCCCTGTGCTTCCCCTATTCATTTTTCTCCCCCATCTCTAGCAACCATTGGTCGTTTTATAGTCTCCATAGTTTTGCTTTTTCCAGAATGTCATTCAGTTGGAATCAAACAATAAGTAGCCTTTTCAGACTGGCTTCTTTCACTTAGCAATATGCATCTAATTTTTCCTCCAAGTTTTTTCATAGCTTGATAGCTCAGTTCTTTTTATAGCTAAATAATTTTCCATTGTATAGTTTACCACAGTTTATCCATCACCTATTGAAGGGCATCTTGTTTTTTTCCAATTTTTGGCAAATATGAGTAAAGCTGTTATAAACATTTGTATGGAGATAAGTTTTCTGTTTATTTGGGTAAATACCTAGGAATGTGATTGCCGGATCATATGGTAAGCCTACGTTTAGCTTCATAAGACACTGTCAGACTGTATTCTGTATCAAAAAAAAAAATCGTGTTCCCACGAGAAATGAATAAGAGTTCTTATTGTACCACATCCTCGTCAGCACTTGGTGTTGTCAGTATTTTGGATTTTAGCAGTTCTAATAGATGTATAGTGGTATTTCATTGTTGTTTTAATTTAAAATTCCCTAATGGCATATGGAAGGAGCCCTAGTGGTGCAGTAGTTAAGTGCTCGGCAACTAGCCAGAAAATTGGTGATATGAACCTACCAGCCACTCTGCAGGAGAAAGATGTGGCGGTCTGCTTCCATAAAGATTACAGCCTTGGAAACCCTGTGGGGGTTTCTACTCTGTCCTATTCGGTCACTATGAGATGAAACCAACTTGACAGCAATGGAGCTTTTTTTGGAATGGCATATGATGTTGTGTACCTTTTCATATACTTATTTGCTATCAGTATATCTATTTTGGAAACCGCGGTAGTGTAGTGGTTAAGACCTACAGCTGCTGACCCAAAGGTCGGTAGTTCTAATCTACCAGGCACTCCTTGGAAACCCTATGGGGCAGTTCCACTCTGTCCTTTAGGGTGGCTATGAGTTGGCATTGACTTGACGGCAATGGGTTTCAGTTTTTTTTTTTTTTAAATATCTACTTTGGTGAGGTGTCTGTTCAGAACTCTTGCCCAGGTTTTAATTGAGTTGTTTGTTTATTTATTTTTAGATTTTTATGTCCTTAGTCTCTTTTAATTCAAATGTCTGTCCTCCCTTCTTCCTTCCTTCCTTCCTTTCTAACATTGACTTTTTGAAGAGCCCACCCAGGCCATTCTAGAATATCCACATTCTGGATTATCTGGACAGTTTCCCCCTGGTGTTGTTTACCTCGATGTCTACTCCCTGCAGAGCCATAAACTAAAAGTTGGATCTAGAGTCTTGATTAGATTCATGCTACACATTTATGGCCAGAATGTCACTTATGTGGGAAGTGACATTGTATCTCATTAGAAGGCAAAGTCGTGTCCCTGTACTAGTGAGCTCAACTTGAGCTACTTGATTAAGGTGGTGACCACCAGATAGCCCCACTGTGAATTAGTGAGTAATCTGTGGGGGATACTTTGGTATTATCTCAATATTCTTTGGTGCTATGTGTATACCATACTCCCCCAAAACTTTTCATCCAGTGGTTTTAGCATCCGTTGCCTGAGTTCTATTGCTCCTTCTACATGTACTTGCTGGCATTTTTAAGTAAAGGAAAGCTTCTTTCCCTTCAGCCTCCACCATGGATTTGTGGAATTAAAAACATTTGATATGTTATAATTAATTAACTCTATTCTTCTGATGTTCAAATTATCCAAAATTTAGCCATTGGGAACCCCTTCAGTTGGACTCCCATGTCCTTTTGTCATGGTCCCATTAGTCTTTGAGTGTTTCCTCACCTTCTGGCCAATCAGATGTTCCAAGTTCACCAAGGGTCCCAGACCTGGAGCCAGACATTTCTCCAGGAGTCTTGTTTGTTTTGGTGGAGAATGCAACTTAGAAGCCTAGATACTGAAAGTTTAATGCTGCCAAAAAGGAGATACCTCTCCCTCTCCCCAAAATTCCACCCTTTTGCATTATGTGAATGCCTTAATCCCTTAGGATTTAATTTACGGTCACATTCTGTCTGCCCAGTTGTGCCTCCACTTGGCCCACCATAGCGATTTAGTCTTTCCTCTCAGAGTCCTGCTGATTACTTGATGTTGGAAACTCTGCCCCAGGAGCCGGGGTGTTGTGTAACGTCTTGAGCTAAGTTTCTTAGCAGCTACAGCCACTCAATGCTGCAAATCTTGCCCTACCTTTTCATAACTTTGGTTTGGACTCTTACTGTGACATTCGTGATAAATACTCTTCATTCAGACTTTTGAATTAGACGGTAGGTGTACTTCCTACAGGGCAAACACACATGGCCAAGATAATGTCATTCACAGTCATAAAAATATCCAATGGATTGTAGGTGGGAGGTTTATCGATGACCTTGTTTTGGGTTTGGAAGGCAAAATGAGCCTGGCTGAGGCTGAATACACGGGATCGCTAACTATCCTAGAGCAAACCTAAGCCTGTGGTGTACTTCGTAACAGTGGGGATTGATCATGTTGGTCTCTGTCTTGATTCTCTAAATGAGCTAAGAGGCCTGCTGGCATTTTCAAGACCATATGATTTCCTACTTTTCAAATAGAGGTAGTGGGTTTCAAGAACCATGCGAATTTGTTTAACATTGGGCTAATTCTTGGAAGAAGATGATGAGAACTATGAAATGGAAATCAACTATAATTTTGGTACCCTTAATTTCTAGCCAGAATTGGGGATTGGATACTAGTAGCATATATTTTATTGAACACTTACTACATGCCAAAAAGGCTGCACTAGGTCCTTTTTTTTTTTTTTAATAACATTTTTTAAAAACAATATTTTATTGAGTTTTTGGTGAAAGTTTGCATGGTAAATTAGGTTCCCATCTGAAAATTGCTATACAAATTGTTCAGTGATATTAGTTACATTTTTCACAATGAGTCAACATTCTCTTTAATTGTGTTCTGGTTGTTCCATTTTTAGCACTCTTGTTTCCCTGTCCCTTCTCATCTTTGCTTTAGAGTAAATGTTGAACTTTTGGTCTCACATAGATGATTTTTTAGTACAGCACCATACTTACGGGTAATATCCCTTATTTTGTGTGCCACTCTGTTATTTCTCTAAAAGGCGATCTCAGGGATAGTTTCAGTTCAAGGTTTTAGAGAATCTCAGAGCGATAGCCTCATGGAGTCCTCTGGTCTCAACTGGTCCAGTAAGTCAGGAATTTTTGAGAATTTGAGTTCTGTTCTACATTGTTCTCCCTTTTTATCAGGGTCCATCTATTGTGGCCCTGGTCAGAACGGTCAGCAGTGGTAGCCAGGCACCATCTAGTTCTCCTGGCCTCAGGGTAGATGAGGCTGTGGCTCTGTAGGGTATTAGCCCTGTAGACTAGTTTCTTCTCTGAGACCTTGTTTACCTTCTTACTGTGTTGCTCCTGATGAGTAAAGAACAATAGTTGTATCTTAGATGGCTACTCGCAAGCTTTTAAGACCCCAGATGCTGCTCACTTCACTAGGATGCAGAACATGAACTTTGTGAACTATATTACGCCAATTGACCAAGTTGTTCCGTGAGACTAAGGTCCTAGGCCTTCAAGACTAGAGTGCTGAGGTCCTTTATGTATATATTTTAATTCCCACAATAACCCCATGGGGTAGGGAGCAGCAGTTATCATATTTATTTTAAAGATAAGGGCTAAGATGTTTAAAGGGGGTGTGCACAGATTCTGGAGTCAGAGTGCATGGACTTGAATCTCTCCTCTTTGTTATGATCTTGGGCAACTTAGTTAATCTCTTTGAGCCTCAGTTTCCTCTTGTGTAAAATGGAGCTGATAGAACCTACTCTTAGGGTGTCATGAGGATTAAGAGAGATAATCTATGTAATCACAGAGTCTGCTGATGCCTGGCTCATGGTAAACACTCCCTGACTTTGAGCTTCAATTATTATCAACAGTATTAGCTCTGGTTACAGCAGGGCTGGATCCCAATTCAGGCCTACCTGACCCTATAGCTCATGTTCTTGACCATTACATCTCCAAGTGAATTGCACTTGAAGAAAGGAAGTACCTTAGTAGTGACGTGACTAAAATGACACTACTACCTTGCCACTGAGTGAGCTGGAGAAAGTATGCCAAAGGGTATTTTCTTCTCCATCCCTTTTTCTTGTAATTCTGTTTTCCCTGTTAATGTTTTCTTTCCTTTTGATTAATGGCTCATTCTATTGACGGCAACAAAGAACACTATTGGCTGTTGGCACTCAGGACTAAATAAATGACTGATTCATGGGTTACTTTATTGCTTTCCAGTAAAAGGATGCAGTACTTCTACTAGAAGATTCTGGAAGCTTGAAATAGGAAAAACATGTCAGTTTCCAGTAACAGGAAACTCTGGTGGCATAGTGGTTAAGTACTACAGCTGCTAACAAAAGGTCGGGAGTTTAAATCCACCAGGCACTCTTTGGAAACTCTATGGGATGGTTCTACTCTGTCCTATAGGGTTGCTATAAATTGGAATTGACTCAAAGGCAACGGGTTTGGTTTGTTTTGTTTTTTCCAGTACCATTGATTTAGAGAAGCCTTGCATTTTAAATGTAAGTTGAGTTTGATTCTTTGGTTTTTATTTGGAGATTTTGTTTCTCGTGGTGTATTTCTCTTATGGACAAGAAGCCACTGGTCAGGAGTAGGACTGAGATGAACTGAATCCTTTGGTTAGGTGGGACCAGTCTATAGTGAGTGAGGCAGCTGGCTCTTCTCACAGCAGATTCTTAATAAGTTGACTCCTTATTTTCCTCACTGTCAATGCCCCCACTCTGTTCTGTACCCTCAGGGGCGGTGAGTTCCCCACTGAGGAAAAGGATGCAAAGAGACAATATATAGCTTGGGCTTGTATAACATGGAGAAGAAACAACTAGCTAGGCTTTCCTAGGAGGCATCTGGCCTAACTGCAATATTGGAAGTAAAACCCTTGAAAAGACATGGAGAGCGAGTGAACTGGCCTTTCCTCTAATTATTCTGGATTCACGGTCACCGACTCCCTGACATGTTAACTTGTTAGGAATAGCAGAATGAAGGCAGAAATTGTATTCAGTTATACTTTCCCCATCCTGAGCAGCTCTCCACAGATAATGGAAGGTCCATTGGCTGAATTACAAGTTTGTTTTTGAGCCCTCTAGGGTTTTCTTGAAGAAGTTAATATTTATCTGACCCTGATAAGTTTAGCTCTTTGGGTGATCTTTTGGGAAAAAAGTTACCATGCTGTTATCATAATAAAGTAAATGATAAGGTGTGAGCAATTACAGCAGCAGAAGAAGAACAAATTACATTTGGGTCCGATCACAAAATTGTCATCTAGATTATGGTTGTCAAATTTTAACTGATGTGGATGGTGCTGTCGGGGAAAGAAACAACTCATCATAAATCTCAACGATTCCTTGACAGTTTTCAATTTCAATGAGAAGTATCATGGAAGTGAATTTGATAAAGAACTTGGCAATGAGAAAAATGTTTCCTTTTTTCTCTTGTCAGTTTAAAGATCACCCAAGAATTTATAAATCTTGTTAGGTTTAAAGTTTAAAATTGTTCACATATGGACTTTTTCCATCGTGAGGTTTCCACTTAAAGGGAAATAGCATGGACGTTTTCCTTTTCACGGAGAAAAAGAATGGCTCCAGTCTTGTTTCTTCTAAAATTATTCAATCAGCCAATCAATTAAGAAGCTGTCTTAGTCATCTAGTGCTGCTATAACAGAAATACCACAAGTGGATGGCTTTAACAAAGAGAAATTTATTCTCTCACAATCTAGTAGGTTACAAGTCCAAATTCAGGGTGTCAGCTCCTGGGGAAGCCTTTCTCTCTTTGTCTGCTCTGGAGGAAAGTCCTTGTCCTCAGTCTTCCCCTGGTCAAAGAGCTTCTCAGGAGCAAGGACCCCCAGTCCAAAGGACGTGCTGTGCTCCCAGTGCTGCTTTCTTGGTGGTATGAGGCCCTCCTGTCTCTCTGTTCACTTCTTTCTTTTATGTCTCAAGAGATTGCCTCAAGACACAATCCAATCTGGTAGATTGAGTCCTGCCTCGCTAACACAACTGTCACGCATCCTCCCACATGTACATCATAGAGGCAGGATTTACAACATATAGGAAAATCACACAGTACCGGGAATCATGGCCCAGCCAAACTGGTACACACATTTTTTGGGGGACATAATTCAAGCCATGACAGAAGCTTGCTATTTTTACTTCGACTGAGTGTTTACTTGAGGTATTTAGGGTGGGGTCAATGAAGATCATGGAATGCTCAAGGGCCCAAGCCATGCCTTGTTGATGCCAAAGTATAGTCTAATTCTAGTGCCAAAGTATAGTCTAATTCTAGTGCCAAAGTATAGTCCAATTCTAGTGCCCGCCTCAGTATGAAGGGCTTGGGTTTGGGTGAGCAGTGTGACAGTGAACATCTGGCATTGCAGGTAAATGACTTAAGTGGATGAAAACAATAACTTAGAAAATCGGCATACATGTATTAAACAGCTTGGAAAAAACAACAAAATTACCTAGGACTGTTTTTCCTGCTGATGAAACTACTGTGAACCTTGCATATTAGGGCTCTGCCTTGTACCATTACTTTACATTTTTTTTCCCATTCCTCCCCCCCCGCCCCCGCATCCACCTTTGATATGGGGGCATCTATTGTGTATGTCGGATCGAATCCACGGCACTGGGTTCTGGGTGTACTGTGTATGTCGGAAACCCTGGTGGCGTAGTGGTTAAGTGCTATGGCTGCTAACCAAAAGGCCTGCATTCGAATCCACCAGGCGCACCTTGGAAACTCTACAGGACAGTTCTACTCTGTCCTGTAGGGTCGCTATGAGTGGGAATCCACTCGATGGCAGTGGGTTTGGTTTTTTTTGATATTGTGTATGTCTCTGATAGACATCTAATTCTCCCTGGATTAACGGGGTATTTTAGGCCTTAATAGTAGCTAACAGTGAATATTAAGATGCCATTAGAGTGTCCCCTGTTTGTGTGACTCATGACTTCTAGGAACTCCGGCAAGCCAAACATTGTCTCACTTGAACCCTAGGAACGAGTATCACTACTTCCCTCTTGAGGAGGAACACGCGAGGAACAGAACAACATGAAGGTCTGTTGTCTAATGTTACAAAGGAGGGACAGAAATGGCCACACAGTCCCTTTATCTTATCCTTTATTCTGGAGAGGTCTGTGTTTAGCTAGATTGTCTTCCAAAGCAATCCTTTTTCTCTATTTTAGCATCTCCCGTGGCTATTTGTGTATGCTTGCTGGTGTCTGGGGCAGGAGCAGTTCTGGATGAATTGAGAAGAAAAACGACAAAACTTCTATTATAATGCACTGTTTATTGTTGGATCAATATGATCGATGACCACCTGTCAGACCTGTAACATTATCTGGGAACCAGCAGATGGAGCTGTTACAGATAGCATTCAGAGGTTTGTTTATTCTCCTGAGCACGTTTTTCCATCCTGGGGGGAAACACCATTTCATTGTTGGTGCAGCGGAGTTGTTGTAGCCAGATGTTGAACACACCTTTTCTCTTGGCCCAAGTCTGCGAACCTAGAAGGCCATTTAGGTGGAGGGCTAAGGTCTTCACGTGGAAATGTATGATGAGCTTCGTCCACCTCTCGAAGGCCTCCTCCTAGCAGGAACAGTTGATTACTATGTTTGAGAAGAAAATTGGATTTATTGCCTTCTGGAAAGCCCATGCTTAGAATCACAGAAGTGTTCACATATGGCAGGTTAGAGGGGAAAAGAGAGCCGTTGGTTAATGACTCACTTGGTAAACACAGCATCGCTATTGATAGACTCAAAAAAGATGCATATGTAGGATGTCTCCTGGGATTTGCAGGAACCGTTTGTCCAGGCGAACATACAGTACTGTCCATTCAAGCTGGAGACCACAGGTGCTTTGTGACTTGTGTGGTGGAGGGTCGTGGTGGATTACTTGTCCTATTGAGGATACCCAGGAAACTTAATGTATCCATTATTTCTTTAATATGGTTGTGTTTCTTCCTGGGGGAGGAATGGAAACTTTTTACCAGTTTTTAAGTATGCTGTGAAAGACAATCACGAGGAAGAGGATGGGCTTCCTGCTCTCCATCTTTGGTGAAGTCAGAAGGAAAGGGTATTCATTTTGGGGCAATGTGAATGGCATGGAGGTGAGCAAGGTGTTCCAACAGTGAAGGCTAATAAACATGCAAGCAAGCTCCCATCGCCTTTTCCTTCAGGGCGGTTAATCAATACTGATTTGGCAAATGATGTCTGAAGCATCTCAGATGGTGTAAATGTGGACAATGAGGGGAAAAAAAGAACACTCGGCCTGATCGTTTGTAAATTATGAGTCTGTAAAACCTATTTATTGCTTTTCCGGAAGGAAGATGGTGTGAAGTTCATCAACTCCAGCATTTACATTTATGAAATGTAAAAAAAAAAAAAAGTTCTTTTAATCAAAACTGCATATTATTAGTGGGATTTTGGGACAAATGCTCATTTCCTTCCTTGCCGTCTATATCATTTTAAGAGTAAAAATTTTAAGTTACAATAAATGCTTGAGGAATGAGGTTTTTATGATTATAACACTTTAACTTGGAGCTAATATAGTTTTCTTGTTTGATCTGTTGTTAAAATTATTTCTAGAATGTGCTTGTCCACATTCTTCCAAAGTGATTATAGCATATTAAAGATAATTGAACTTTTAAAAAAGTATTCTAGGATCTTGCAATTTTTGGAATTACTATAAAGTTTTAGAAGGCAAAAAAATGTGAGGGTAATTAGACTGTTCTAATGCCAGAAAATAACCTGGGTTTCCCGCTTTGGAGTAGGAGAAATAGATTCCTGATCCTTGATACGAGCCTATCCATCCTTTTGATGGACTTTCACCTTTCTCTAAGAGGCGGCTTGCCAAAAATTAGTTGGGGACTTGATTAGTTCAGTTTCAGTAAATTCTTCAGCCTTGATGAAGGATGACTTTTATAGTGTGCATTAATACCACGTGTGGATAACACTGGATGTACATTTACACACGTAATGTGCATATTACCCTTGTACTTTTGCCTGTTGTCGAGTTGATTCGACTCTTGGTAACTCTATAGGACAGAGTAGAACCGCCCTATAAGGTTTCCAAGGAGTGGCTAATGGATTCGAACTACTGACTTTTTGGTTAGCAGCTGAGTTCTTAACAACTGTGCCAGCAGGGCTCCCATGTCCGTGTGCTCACACAAACTATATATATATCTGTATATGACAGCACCTTATAGTGTATAACATATATTATATGCTGTAAGTATAAAACGAATAGGGTTATACAGTATGCTTTGCTCTTTGTCTGCCTTTTTTCACTTACCAACTTCTCTTGAAGATCATTGCCTGTCTCTCCCTTACTCTTTTTAATGAGTACATAATATCCCATAATACCAGTGCATCACAAGTTATTTAACTTATTGCCTAATGAAGAACATTAGGTTGTTTCCAAAATTTCACTGTAATAAACACTGCACCAAAAGGAAAAAAAAAATTTTCTTGCATGTACAAATTTTTAAACCCACAGGGGATCATTTATTTAGAAGAGTTTCCTGGAAGAAGAACTTCTGGGTTAGAAGGCTTAGTTTGAAATTTTTATACATATTGCCAATTTAATGCATTTGTAGTGGCCCAGTGGTTAAGAGCTCGGTTGCTAACCAAAAGGCTGGCAGTTCAAAACCACCAGCCGCTCCTTGGAAACCCTATGGGGCTGTTCTACTCTGTCCTATAGGATCGCTGTGAGTCGGAATCAACCCCATGATAACAGTTTGGTTTTTTTGGTTAGGAGAAAGTGGATCTTCAAAGAGATGAATCATTAAATCCTAAGATGTTCCAAACATTTCTTAGCATTTGAAAAGAAAAGAAAAAACTGCTTTCCCTCCTTCTCACAACCACACAAGTCACACTTTCCCTGTCTTTACAGTGTGAACCAGCGTTTATTAAGCACATACAGTGTGCCGGATCCATCTGCAGGAGAGGAGCATAGCTGCCATCCGCCCTCCGTAACTCCTGGCATTGCCCAGCTGCACCCAATCCTACCATATTTTTGTCAGTTGGGTAAGAGATGGTAAGAACTTTCATCGCCATTTCAAACTCCTTTCTTTGAGTTTCCCTGACGGGAACATGACCTCAAGGGGCAGGGGTGGTGGACAAAGTTTCCACCAGGCTCATGCTCAGGTGAGGAGAGATTTTTTCAGTCAGGAAGGTCTTCTGAACCAAGGGAAATGGGGTTGGAAGTGACAAGGAATGGAGCAGAGAGCAGGCTGGGGCACATTAAGAGGACTTGAGCTGGTGGGGTCCAGCTCTTGAACTTGATGCAGGAAATAGTGAAGAATCAGAGGGAGAAGGTGGTTTATTTGATAGCAGGGAGCCTGGAAAATGATACTGTTGAAATTATCAGGTAGATAAGAGGCACCAGAAAATAAATGCCAAGAGATAAAGGAAGTGACAATACCGGGAGATGAGATGATGGCAATTCCATAATTAGGTAAGATGTAAGATCAATACGGCCTGTTTGGTTTGTGTTCACATATCCTTATATGCTGCTCTCTGGTGTCGTTTATTGACAGGTTTTAAAACTGGGTACAGATATTGTTTGCAGTGTGCAGTACAGTATGTGCGTGCATGTGCGCACGTGTGGGGTGTGTGTCTGCACTGGAGTGTGGTGCGTACATCTGTGTGCGTGTGTGCGTGGTGCGTCTGTGCATTCATGAGTGTGAATGTGTGGTGTGTGTACTTGTGTGTGGTGTGCGCATGTGTGTGCAAGCATGTGGTGCATCTGTGCATTTGTATGTGTGGTGTGTACACTTGTGTGTGGCGTGCGCATGTGCACTCGTGGTGTCTCTGCATTTGTGAGTGCATGTGTGTGGTGTGTGTGCACATGTGTGGCATTTATATGTGTGTGTGCACATATGTGTACATTTCCCTGGAGGGTTACTTTACTGCAAGTTTTTAAGTCTGGATTCTCAAAATGTGGTGATGGCAAAACAGAGAAGAAAAATTGCCTGAATGCCAACTCTGCTACGCAGTGCAGGACCAGTCTTCCAAAATAAGAAGATCTGTGTGAATACGGCGTCTTGCCAGATGAGCAACGAAAAAAATGATGTCCCTCTTTCTCCTTATGTTAAAATGTTGGTAACACTATTCTTTGACGTTAAAAATACCATTATGTTGTGGGGTTGAGGGCAAAACTCATGTGAATTTTTATGAGCTGTCAAGGAAATTTCACACCTGCTGTTCTTTGCCTCAGACTGTACTGGCTGAGTAAACCAAAACATTTATTTTCATGTACTTTAAATTCTTATTTTTGTTATCTTTTCAATCTGGAATGTTGTGAGTACCTATTTAGTACCTATATAATCACAGAAATGCTTTTCCTTGCCATCTTAAATGAGGATCCACATATGTTCTGTGGAATTCACACCTCCCCATTGCACTGCACCTACCAGCCAGACATACTTCAAAGGAAACCAGGCAAGACCAGCAGCCTGAGAACCTCAGGTACTTGCTGGTTTTAAAGCTGTTTCTACAGTCAGCCAGACATTACTCTCACTCTTGCTTAGTACTAAGATGTGGCCCACTGTGAAGAGCTGCCGAAACCTTAAGTAATGTGTTCTCTGAATGAGCCTTCTGCCTTCTTGGGCATGAGATCTTTTCACCAGGAACAGGCCCAGGTTTCTACCAGATCTGAACTCAGTTGTAGTAAGTTGTTTCACGTGAAACTGTGTATGTGTTCCAGGCATGAACATTAAAGAGGCAGCTGGCCGTATTCCCAAATGGAACATAATGACACAAGAGTGCCAGGCACAAACTACGCTCCCGAACCACTCAGAGGCACTTCACACTATGGAGACCCAGTGGAAGCTGAGCCACTCACCTCCCTGCCCCTGTGTTACTCACTGCGCTGAGTAGAACTGCAGAGCATACACACCTGGGAGGAACAGATGGTGCCCTGGTGCTTTTGTTGTTTTACAGTCCGGCTGAATGGGAAACTGAACTCTCAAGGACAGCTTGTAGACTGTGGCAGTTAAACAGGGGATTGTATCTCCTAAGAAAAGGTTCCACCATTTTTGTGGAGTCAAGTATGGCTCCTCTTCATGGAGGAAGTGAGGACAGCTGAGATTTCTCTGAAGAAGTGATTTATATAATGACCCTTAATGAATGATTTCCAGGCATTGTGTGCTGCTCTGTGTTGCTTGAGCTTCCTGTTGGGAGCACAGCTGTTGCTGACCTGGGTCTTGGGTTTCTGTTGCTTATAGCAGTGGGAGTTGCCATCTGCACAATGACGGCCTTACTTTTTTATTTGACATTTCCAAAACATGATTACTCTGCAGCATTATTATTAAACATGTCTGATTGATAAGCACACAGACTGTGTGAGAACTGGGAAGGCAAGCTGACGAGAAACTCCTGGCGGCTTGTATTAGTTCTTAACATGCAAAGACAGCCACATGTTAGAAGCTAATACTACAGCAAGGCTGAAATATATTATTATTTCAGGGTATTAGCATTGTTTGGTGTGGAATAACTTAACTGTAATGACACATTGAGAAATCAATATGACATGAGAGCCAGGGTGAATTTTCTTAAAGATGAACTGGCTGATGGGTTTAGCAATGTTTTAACAGAAGGAATAAGCAAATTTTGCAAGTTAATGAATCAGAAACTGATAAGCAAGTAATACATTCATAGATATGAATGACTTTGGTTTAGCTTGAGATTATCACCAAATTGTTCTGGAAATATATATTATGGTCTTTAACTTTGTGTTCAAGTTATTTCACATGTGCTACACTTGCACGTGTTTTATATATTTCAGCGACTTGTCATTCATCACCAAAAATTCAAATTTTCTTTTTTTAAAAGACACAATTTAGAATTCTTTGACAAGGTGGTATAAAAGGCCAAAGAAGGAGAGAAGAAAGGTTGGATTGTAATTTCAGTTACTGAAAGAGAAAATAATACCCTCTCATTGGAGTCCCCACTCTTTTTCTCAAAATGGAAATAGCTTAATTTTTTGTCACTAATTATAAGAGAATTAAATGCCTGTTAAAAGTAATTTAGATCATACAGAAGTATAAAATAAAAGGTGAAAATACCTCTGTAATCCCACCCCACAGAGATAACAACTAATAACAGCTTGACACGTATTTTTCTCGATGTTTTAATGCATACATATAAGTAACTATGTGTAAATAAAGTAAATGGGGGTTATTGTCTACCCACTGGTCTGTAAGTCGCTTTTCCACTTGACTCTGTGTCTTGTACATCCTCCCATATCAGTAAATATAGATCTGGCTTTAAAAAAGGTGCACCATAATGTAATTAACTATTCTTTTACTGGCAGATATATAGGTGGTTTCCAGTTTCCCATTTGTATAACCAATTCTGCAGGCATTATTTTGTAAAAATTATTTTGAAAAAATATTTAGTGTATTTTTTCAATTATGTTCTTAGGATAAATTACCACAAGTACTATTGTTGGGTTTTCCTTTAAAAAAAAAAAAGAGCAAAATACTTAGGTCTTAAGGTGTAAGCCACTCTCGGTTATCCACATGGTGGATTATCCATGGTAAGACTGAATTCCTAGTGGAATTTCTCTGCCATCAGCAGTTGTAGGAGGTGGAGTTCTGAGATGCCCCCTATGAGTATGGGCAGGACTAGTGAATATGACGGGATATCACTTGTGTGATTAGGTTACTAGTCAGTTGGCTTGGAGTTAATCACAGGGGAGAATATCCTAGGTGGGCCTGGCTTGATCAAGTGGATCTTTTAAAAGAGGGTAAGGTGTCAGAGAGATGTGTTCCTGCTGGCCAGGAAGAAAGAAACATCCATGTTGTGAACAGCCTATGGGTTCTGTCTTGGAGACCTAGTGCTGCTATAATAGAAATACCACAAGTGGATGGTTTTAACAAAGAGAAATTAATTCTCTCACAGCCTAGGAGGATAGAAGTCTGAATTCAGGATGCCAGCTCCAGTGGAAGGATTTCTCTCTCTGTAGGCTCTGGGGAAAGGTTCTTGTCATCAATCTTCCCTGGTTGTGGAATTTCTCAGGGCAGGGACTCGGGGTCCAAAGAACGCACTCTTCTCCTGGCACTACTTTCTTGGTGGTATGAGGTTCCCCCTCCCCCCACTCTCCCACTTTCTTCTCTCTTTTATATCTTAAAAGAGATTGACTTAAGACAATGTAAGGTTGTAGATTGAGTTCCTGCCTGACTAACATAACTCCTCTAATCCTGCCACATTAACATCATAGAAGTAGGATTTACAACACATAGGAAAATCTCATCAGACGACAAAATGGTGGACAATCACACAAAACTGGGAATCATGCCCTAGCCAAGTTGACACATATTTTTAGGAGACACAATTCAATCCCTGACATTCCTGGCGTAGTCAGCAAGAAACCCAGAGAGGCCTCTAGAGTGGTCCCTGGCCTGAGACCTCAGACATATAGCCACAAGGAAATGAATTCTGCCAACACCAGGAAGCTTGGAAAAGGACTCTAAATCTCAGAAGAGAATTGCAGCCCTGGCTGACACCTTGATTTCAGTCTGGTAAGACCCTGAGCATAAGACCCAGCGAACTCATACCCAGGTTAAATTTGTCTTATTTAAGTAGCTAATTTTGCGGTAATTTATTACACAGCAATAGGAAACTAATATGGTAGTGAACAGAGGCTAGGCACTGCCAGCGTGTTCTGGATTTTGCTGGTAGCTGTCATACCTGGGAAATTAGCCTGTGAATCCTTCTGCAGTCCCCACTCACCACAGAGATATGGTAGGCCGGCCTCTGGCCCGAGATGTGAGCCCAAGACATTGTGTCCATAGCCTTCTTCCTGGAGACCATAAGTTAGTCACCTGAGCCCATAGGAGGACTTCTGTGGAGAAGAAAAACCCAGCATTTCTTTCCCAGTTGTTAGAACACAGGTCAGCTAGCTGACTGGTCTTCCTTAGATATTTTTTGTTATCCTAGCAGTTTTAAATTATTCAATCAACTTAATTTTTTTTCCAGAATATGATTAATTAACTAATTAATTACTATTAGTATGGGCTCTGTGATCATTAAGGTTGTGTGTCAACTTGTCTGGGCCATGATTCTCAGTGGTTTGGCAGATAGAGATGCAGTTTGAAGTCTTTGGGAGTCACAGCACAGGCCCTTAGGATTTTGGAGCAAAGCCCTGTCATCCTCTGCAGATAACTACTCTTCTTTTGAGAAACAGCTTTGGCCTGTTACTGGGTGTTAGTAGAGACTAAATGCTTAACCATGGGCCATGAAATCACCATGCTGCCTGAGCTGCCCATCATGAACTGGGTGTTGTCTAACCCACAGAGTCATAAAGTTGAATGCTCACGACAGCACTTTATCATTAAATGGAAGTGGTATATATGAAATTGGGCCTGAGCAGGATCTGAAGGCACAAGTAAGTTGCATGAGGAAGTGGCCCAAATGCCCATGGCCTCCACTCCTGTCACATTACCTTCCATCCCCCAGTCTGCACCTATGGCTTCATGGGGTATTCCTTACGATCGGTTGACTGAAGAAGAGAAAACTCGTGCCTGGTTTACAGATGGTTCTGTGCTATATGCAGGCACCGCTTGAAAGTGGACAGCTCCAGCACTACGGCCCCTTTCTGGGACCTCCCTGTAGGACAGTGGTGAAGGGAAATTCTCCCAATGGGCAGAACTTTGAACAGTGCACCTGGCTCTTCACTTTACTTGGAAGGAGAAATGGCCAGATGTGCGATAGTGTACTGATGCATGGGCTGTGGCCAGTGGTTTGGCTGGATGGTCAGGGACTTAGAAGGAACATGATTGGAAAATTGGAGACAAGAATTTATGGGGAAGAGGTGTGTAGATAGATCTCTCTGAAGGGACCAAAGAAGTGAAGATATTTGTGTCTCAGGTGAATACTTCCCAAAGGGTGACCTTGGCAGAGGAGGATTTTTTAACAATCGGATGGATAGGATTACTTGTGTTCTGTGGAAACCAGTCATCCTCTTCACCCACCCACATTGCCCAATGGACTCATGAACCAAGTGGCCAGGGTTGCAGGGATGGAGGTTATACATGGTTTCAGCAACACGGACTTTCACTCACCAAGGCTGACTTGGCTACAGCCACTACTGAGTGCCCAATATGCCAGCAGCAGAGACCAACACTGAGTCCCTGATATGGCACCATTCCTCGAAGTGATCAGCCAGCAATCTGGTGGCAAGCTGATTACACTGGACCGCTTCCAACATGGAAAGAGCAGTGTTTTGTTCTTACTGGAATATACACTCTGGATATGAATTTGCTTTCCCTGAACACAATGCCCTTGCCAGAACTACCATCCCTGGACTTACAGAATGCCTTATCCACAGTCCTGGCATCCCACATAGCATTGCCTTTGATCAGTGGACTCACTTCACAGCAAATGAAGTACAGCAGTGGGCCCATGCTCACGGAATTCACTGTTCTTACCATGTCTCCTATCATCCTGAAGCAGCTGGCTTGAAGTAACCAATGGAATGGCCTTCTAAAGACACAATTACAGAGCCAGCTAGGTGGCAGGGTTGGGGCACTGTTCTCCTGGAGGCTGTATATGCTCTAAACCAACTTTCAATATATGGTGCTGTTTCTCCCATAGCCAGGATTCATGGGTCCAGGAATCAAGGGGTGGAAATGGGAGTGGCACCACTCACTTATTACCCCTAGTGCCCCACTCACAAAATTTTTGCTCCCTGTCCCCACAAGCTTATGCTCTGTGGATCTAGAGATCTTTTTTCCAAAGGGAGGAATGCTGCCACCTGGAGACACATCACTGATTCTTTTGAACTGGAAGCTAGTAACACCTGGCCACTTTGGGCTTCCTATGCCTCTGAATCAACAGGCAAAGAAGTGAGTTACCATATTGTCTGTTTTAACTACCCTGATTACCAAGAGGAAATCAGATTGATATTACATGATGGAAGTAAGGAAGAGTCTACCTGGAATGCAGGTGACCGTTTAGGGTGTCTCTGCACCACCATGCCCTGTGATTAAAGTCAACAGAGAAGCACAGCAACCTAATTCCTACATCACTATTAATGGCCCAGACCCTTCAGGTATAAAGGTTTGGGTCACCCCACCAGGCAATAATCACAATCAGCTGAAGTGCTTGCTGAGGGCAGAAGGAATACAGAATGGGTGGTGGAATAAGAGTTCTAAATACCAGTTATGACCACATGACCATTTGCAGAAACGAGATCCATGATTGTTATCTGCATTCCTACCTTATTAGGTGCAAGTATGACTTTGTAATTGTCTTTATTCAAAGATTATGTAAGGTTTAAGGAGTTGTGTACAGGTGCCAAGTTGACAAGGGCTGGGCTGTGATTGTTAAGGTTCTGTGTCAACTTGGTTGGGCCAAGATTCTCAGTGATTTGGCAGTTATGATGCAGTTTGGCAGTCATCTGATGATGTGATCACTTCCACGATGAAATTTGATATAACGTGTTGACCTCCAAGATGGGATCTCCTGTGAGTAGATAACCAGTTGAAAGGGAGTTCCCTTAGGGGTGTGGCCTACATCCAATGTAGGTGGACTCTCTGACAAGGTTGGCAGGATTTTGTTCATTCTGGACCCTGCAGCTGGTTTCTGTTAGTCTGACCTCTGGTGCTTGAGACTTGAGCTAGCACCTTACCTTTGGACTTGCCTACGGATCTTGGGATTTGCCAGTCTTTGCAGCCTGTGAGCCAGAGCCCTGCTGGCTAACTTGCTGATTTTGGGTTCACCAGCCCCTGTGGCTAGGTGAATCAGGAGAAGCATCGGCCTGACCCACGGACTTGGGACTTTCCAGCTCTACAACCACATGAGCCCTTTTCTTGACATAAACTTCTTTATGTAGCTATTTATATGCTTTGCTGGTTTTGCTTCTCTAGAGAACCCTGCCTAAGACAGGCTCATGGATTCTTATTCAGAGGATTAGAACCTGTTACTATCATTATCATTATGATTTTCAGATTGTCCTAGATTTTCCCAGTGGAGCTCTTTCAATCTGGCTCCTGTGTCCTTTTGACTCATCTCATGATTTAAAAGAAAAAAGTTTATTGTGCTTTAGGTAAAGGTTTACAGAGCAAAATAATTTCCCATTCAACAATTTGTGGATAGGCCATTCCAAGACCCTGGGCTATCCCCTCAATGTGTCAGCACTCTCCCCATTTCTGTCCTGGGTTCCCTGTTATCTATTGTCCAGTTTTCCTACCCACTCCTGCCTTCTCATAATTTTTTTGAGCACTTGTTTATGTTCCCGTACAGCTGTTCCTGTTCCAGACTCATCTTATATTTTCTCTGGATTCAGTCATTTCTACAAAAGCCCTGGTTCCTTTTAGTGCGGAATGGTATTTAAAAATAAATAGTATCTAGAAACCAAGATCTGGACAGGGGAGGTGCTTAGGGCTTCTTGGCCCCATTGAGCTATGAAATATCTATTTATCTATCTTCTATATATGTACCTATCTATCCATCTTTAAAAAAATCATGAGTTCATTCTGATACATCCCATTCCATTTGGGCACTGCAGAGTTTAGTCTCCCCTGTTCCCGTATTCATAACTCCCTTCTCCAACAGTGGGAAATCCAACTCCCATTAATTATTAATTTGCTTAATCCTATTTTATACAGAAAACAGCTTAAGTATTGCAAGCACCTACCAGTGAGATAAACAAACATTCTAATTCAATATGTATTTATAGTTCTTTTTGGTTTTAGACTGAGAGTAAATGGTCAGAATTCTATATTTAAAGTTACCTGGGTTTTTTATTTTTTAATTAAAACAGTTTTCTTCTCTCTGGTGTTATGTCATTCATTTGAAATACACTTATGTTCATTTGTTTCTGTTTGATTTAACCTGTTTTAATAGTTTTCAATGGGGAGCAGAATATATCTTAATAAGAATTTACCCTCAGAAGCCCTGCCAAACTCTTTTTAGCTCTAGAAACTGAGTTCCAGACCTAGGGATCCCTTTGATCTCATATGGAGTCTCCAAGGGAAGTGTAAAGGCCCCACAGTGCTCCAGGACAGGCTCCCCAAGCCTGTTTGCTCAGCGTGCAGCCCCAGGGGAGTCAGTGGTAGAACTGGCCTCATCTCCGGGAGGGTCCCCCCAATGCCTCGTCTCCTGAGCTTATATTTTGATGTAGTGTGGAGTGTAGAGAGAAAGGCCTGGAAGAAATCCAAGGGGAGATGCACAAAATAAATGATAGAAAATGGCCGTGCCAAATCTCTTTCAATCCTTGACAGGTTAAGGAGAACAAAAAATAAGGAATGACCCTGCATTGGGTTCTGGATTGAAGTCATTGCTCTAAAGGGCACTACGGGGTCCTTTGGTGATACAAATTGGAAGTTCAAGTCTACCCAGAGGTGCCACAGAAGAAAGTCTTGACAATCTACTTCCAAATAATTAGCTGTTGAAAACTCTATGGAGCACAGTTCTACTGTGACACATATGAGGTTGTCATGAGTCAGGACCAACCAACTCTAAGGAAATATTTTTTTAAAGGACAGTATATGGACAACTGGTGAAATGTGAATAAAGATAGTTTTAGATGTATTAGATATCATAGTAGTATTATATCAATATTAAATTTTCTTAATTTAATATCTGCACTGTGGTTACATAGGAGATGGTTCTTGTTCTTGGAAGACACAAGGAGTGAAGGTCGCTCTGTCTGCACCTTCTCTCTCTCTCTCACACACACAAGAAATCAAGCAAAATGTCAAAAGTGTTAGCAGCTGGTGGAGCGCACATGGAGTTCACTGTACCACACTTTCAGTTTTTCTGCAGTTTTAAATTTTTTCAAAATAAAAAGTAAAAATATTAATAACAAATGAGATAGATTCATTTTATATATGATAGATCAGCCATGTTATGTATTTGTGTGAAACTCTTTGTACTTTTAGTCAGACATCCATGTAATAATCACAGAAAATGGACTACATTTTAAGCCACATGGGAAACCTCCATAAATGTCAGAAAGTAGAAAGTAAACACTTTCATTATTAAACAACAAAGAATGAAAGTATTTTATTCAAGAAGTAAAAAAAAAAAAAAATCAACAAAGGATCTAAATAAAGCAAAAGAGTGGAATTAAAGAAGATAAAATCAGAAATAAGTGAACCAGAAAACAGAAAATAAATCATATTGAAAAATAAACCAGGCACTGGTTCTTTGAAATAACCAATGACATAGATAAACTATGGCTGGTTTAATACAAAAATACAAAATTTCAATACAAGCCTACTTTATGGAGAGTGATGCAGAATCAATTCATGTAGTTGAACATATTAATAAATCAACGAAGAGAAATTATACCAGAATCTCAAGAGTTGTCAAAAGTCATTTAATAAATTTTAATGTCCTGTACAAGTGAGGCTTAAGCTTCATTAGCCAAATGCAAAATTCACCAAAATCTGCTTCTGTTTTCCTAGGGGCTGAGGAAAGTTTTCCAGGGGCCACCCAGTATAGAGATGCACTTTCCTGAGCCAAGGCAACTGCAAGAGAGAGGGATGGGAGCCTCCAAAGAACCCAAGGAAGTGCAAGTGCCAAGAGAGAAGGTGCCATTGAACATTTGCCAGACTGAAGGAGGAAGCCACTAGGACTCTGGTAGCCCCTTGCCTCTTCCCCACAACTCCTACCACACTCACACAGGTGGGCTGGGGGGAGTGAGGGTGGGTCCTGGATAGCAACTGGTGAGGGAGGAGGAGCTGAGTATAGGTGGATAGAGCAGAGCCCACCCACACCCCTTCCCTGAAAGCGAGCAGATGGAAGCAGAGAAAGGTGGGTAGAAGCCCACTGCTCCTGAGTGAAGCCATTGATTAATATCTTGGACTGGACAGTCTGATTTCTGAAACTGAGACTGTATTTGTGGCTCAAAGTGATCATGTAGCTTCTGCCACCCAGAAATAAGCTAGAAAATTAGGGGATCTGGCCAAGTTTTCAGAAACCCTGGTGGCATAGTGGTTAAGGGCTACGTCTGCTAACCAAAAGATCAGCAGTTCAAATCCACCAGGAGCTCCTTGGAAACTCAATGGGGCAGCTCTATTCTGTCCTACAGGGTCGCTATGAGTGGGAATCGAGTTGGCGGCAATGGGTTTGGTGTTTTTTTGGGGTTTGGCCAAGTTTCCATCCGTGAAAAGGAAGGATTTTCCCCACTGAATAAAGTTTACAGGGCCAGTAGGAGACCGAAATGCAGTGCGTTTTGATAACATCTTTCCCTCAATTTATCTCTCCTTGCAGCAAGGAGAGATCACAGCTTCTGTGGGGCAGGGGACTCTTCTTTAGGGTCTCTCGCAAGGCTGCGGTGAGTGTTGGCTAGCCTGGGGTCTCACCTGAAGGCTCAACTAAGAAAGGACCTGTTTCCTAGCTCATTTACATGCTGTTGTCAGGATTCGGTTCCTTTTGGCTGTTGGGCTTAGGGTCTCAGCTCCTAGGTGGCTATTGGCCAGAGGCTGCCATTAGTTCCTTGCCATGTGGGCCTCCCCCAAACGGCGGCTTGCTTCAGCTAAACCAGCATGGGGAAAAGGTCTGCTATCAGGCAAAAGTCACAATCTTATATAAACTTTGACTGCTAAAGAACAAAAAGATACGACTCTAATTGTGATTTTCTATATAATTACCTTGCCTAAAAAAAAATTAAAAAAAATTTTTATATACCGTTCTGAATGAACTTATCTTGTTTCTATAATTTTAAAATTTTTCCTGTTATGTTTGTTTTGATTACATTTATTGAAATGTATTTTTTGCCTGATTAATCTAAAAATAAAATTTGACTCATATTTTGTCATTTTCATTTCTTTTAATAATTTATTTTTATCATATTTTACAAAAGTTTTGGCCTGAGGCTGTTTGAAAAGTTAACAAAACACTGGTCTTTTGCCTCAGATAGCTGTAGTAGTGCTGTTATGGAAGGTCTGGTTATCAGATCAGGAGTGACCGCACTGGGTGGACTGTCAGGTGCATGGGGATAGCGAGACTCCGGCCCCTGCTCCCATCTCCAAGCTGTGTTCTCTGGATCCAGGGCATCCATCAGAGGAAGGCACTTTTCTTCTCAAGAGCTGAGATTCACTCAGGAAAGCTGCAGAGCGGCTTCCTCCCAGAGTGGGTGCTGTTTCTAAATCATCTTCCCGGAAGGACCTCTGTCTACTTGTTGTTATGAGTTGATTCATACAGAAGCCCATGGAGACCCCTAGTGGCTGTGGGAATCAGAATCCCCATACGTCCTCACAACAGGGAAACCAAAGAAAAAGATACTTAGAGTTAAATGTAAAGTCTTGCTTCTGGGTTGTCCCAATCCAACAGCACAAGTACAGGGTGGAGACGGCTTGTCAACGGTAAGGTCAATATAAGTCAACGAACCGAAAAATAAAAATTTAAATTAAAAACAAATGTGCTCTTAGATTCCATTTTTGGAAATTCAGTATCTAGAACAAAGGGAGTGATAGGTCCACTTTATTTCGCCCGGCTGAGAAAGCATATTCACCCATTCCTCGATAATTAATGGGGTATCCACTAGGCTGGACACTAGGAATACAAAAATGAACGGGATGCAATGCCAGCCCTGGAGACGCTGTTATTTCTCTGTTACGCAGAATATGGCATTTGTACCTCAGAGAATGGCAGAGGGGTTAGGTTCTGAATGCTGCTCTTTCAGGGAGATTTGGAAAATTAGAGTGAATCCCTGGGGACAAGAACTGGGATGTAAGGGACTCAGGTGGTCACATGGAGACGATGTTTAAAGGAACTGAGGATGTTTGACCTGGTGAAGAAAAGAGAGTGACTCTTGCTACCTTTTTTTTTTTTTTTTTTAATGCCCCAAATTGCTCTGCACAATTTGAAAGCCACAAGCCACTGGGTATTTAAATTAAAATTAGTTAAAATTAAAAAATCAGTTCCTTAGTTGCATTAGTCACATTCCGAATGGTCAATAGCTTAGTGACGACTGTATTAGACAGCACAGAGAGCATTTCTATCATTGTATCTGTTGGAAGGGCTCCCAAGTGGAAGAGGGTTCAGTATATCTTTGCTTTGTTTATATCGATGATAAGTAGTGGAAAATTTAAGGAGGATAGATTTTAGCTTTATATTAGGAAAAACCTCCAAACAGAAATGGCTGGAAAAGATAGGGTTCCATTTTAGAAAAGCCCAAATGCAGCTTGTTTAGGTTGATGGGAACAGTTCAGTTAGCAAACCACTGCATGTTTACCAGCTTTAAACCATTTGATTCAATCCTGTTGCTGGGTAGGTGCCCCCTGAGCTCAGCGCCATCAATGCCACCTGGTAGTCATGAAATAAAAATCATACGGTTGCCAACTGTTTTGTCAGTTTTTGATCTAGGAATATCCAAATATTCCTGTGGGCAAGAGTTTCCATAGCTGAAATGTAATTTTCTTATTGAAGACACCTCAGGATTAAGACAATGGAAATTTCTTTCAACGTCTTCCTTTCTTCTTCTATGTCTATGGGTTGCATAAGTTAGGTGTGCTTGTGCCTCTCTTAGGAATGAATCTGGTTACAAATAACACCTGACTAAGGAGATAAGACGTCTGGAGTAGGTAGTTGAGGTTGGGTCTAGGCCTCTTCTATTCTTCAATTCCACAATCCTTAGAGTTTGGATTATAAAGTAATTCCTATTGTCTTCTAAACGTCTTCTAAAGCTTCTAAATGTCTACTGTTCCCCTTCCCAGGCCTCATATTTGCTTTCCAGGCAGGGAGGAAGGGGATATGCTAAGGGGCAAAGAAACGTACCAGCTAAGTCCGTGTTTTCTTCAGGAACGCAAAGTTTTCTGGAAGCACACTCCGCAGACATCTCACTGCCCAGAGCCAGACCGTATCATATGAACACCACCAGCTGAAAAGTGGCTGAGAAGGAGATGGTATTTGGATTGGGCTGGCTAGGCTAAGCAATCAGTCTACTGCAGTTGGTCACCAAGACCTTCTTAGAGGTGTGGATTCATATAATGTCTGCCCTCCGCACATCAGTGTCTCTGAGAAAATAACAAGGCAGAAATGGAGCATTCTTAGGGCAGAGAATGCTTTCGGATGCCCTACCAAGCTGCCAGCCATGTCATCATTCCCACTTCTCAGTTCCTGCTCCCGACAATTCCCTTTACGATGATCAATCCCTTAAAGACAGAGGGACATACCTTGATATGCCCTCAGCACCTACATTTGGTATCTGCTTAATATGTTTTTATTTATTTTTTTTAATATGTATTTGCTGAGTTTCTTAAATAATCAGATTTTTTACTCTCTTAAGATAATTCCAGACTGTTCCGGGGATGGTAATTGAGAATGGAAAATGGAAGAGCTTCTGCTGGACTCTTCTTCAAGATGGTAGAGACAGTAACATCAGCTTTGCATCCTTTCTTTTTTATGGTTTGATGCTGTATGCCCACACCTCTTCCTCAGCCTCCTTCTCTTGCTGGATCTCTGTTGATAAGTCCACCCAGGTATTCTTGGTGATAGAAAGAATTAAACAGACAAGAACCACATCTTCCATCTTCCACATGACAAAAATCACAGGGTTGTTTAAAATTCTGCTTAATCCTCGTCAGGGAGGCAGGAGAGTTGTAGAACAGTCTGTACATTGACAAAGGCATGGAACAATTAATTTAGTGCTGAACTTCGAATGGGATTGGGAGCAGTGCCTGCAGCCCCTCTAGGGTGCTGGCTTTGTTCTTGAAGCCTAACGAGCCTCTAAAGCACACCTACCTGCTAGACAGAGGCAGAGCCCAGGCTGGTCCACCTGGGCAATTTTGCTCAAGGCCTCTGGGAACCACAGGCTGATTTATATGTTCTCATTGTAACAGTTTCCGAAACCTCAATTTCTGAGGTCTCCCACGACACACTATAATTTCAGGGTTGTCAATGATGATGGCAAAAGTGAAAAAGAAAACATATTTAGGGAAACAGGAATTTCCCTCAATCTTTATTTTGACATTCAGCAGCAGATGATGGATGTTTTAAATTACTCTTGATAAGAAGCTCTCAGTAGGAGCTATTTTGTTTCACAGATACCTGGTAGGTCAAAAACATACTCAAATTGAACAAATGTTCTCAAATTAAGTACAGGGCATAGCAAGGCTGCTGAACTTGTACTGTAGAAAGGAAGAGACAGGCACATCCACCGCGACAACCCTTGAGTGGCCAAACTCCTACACCATTTCCACAAGACACACACTCAAGATGGGAGAGACACAGAGGAGGGCAAAAAGTAAGTAGGCGTTCGCTGGTTAATCTTGAGAGCTCGAGAGATTTATGGAAAAGGTAGAGCGAACTAACTGCCCAGGCCCTCAGGAGAGCTGGGACAGCTTGCACTGAATGAACAAATCATCTTAAGGACACTTCCGTTTCAAATGTCACAAGTCACTAATCTCTCTGAAGCTTTAGTTTCTCGTCTACAGAACAGAACGGTAATAAGCACCTGCTTTCCTTAACGCTGCTGGAGAAGGTGAAGCGTCTCTAAGCCGTGGTACATTCTACAGTTGTTTTTCTTGGATACATATTTGCTACAAGAAAAAACGTGGCAAATGTGCCTTCTTTGCAAACCATTTCAACTTCTAACTGGAAACACTAAAAATATTCATTGTGCAAATGTTTATTGAGCTCCTACTGCATGTCAGGTGCTATGTGAGATATCAGATGAGTGAGGCAAAGTCCACAAAATACTTTGTCTTAACATTGTGACCTATGCCGCCTGTAACTGTTCATCGATAGTGCTGAGGATTGCTGGAAACAAAAAATACAAAGAATTTATTTGATTGTTACATTTTAGTCCCACGTGCAGTAACTCATACACATAGGACTAAAAGTTCAGACTGTACAGGGATAAATGACAACCTTTATATGAATTCATCACTGCATAACAAATATTAAATATTTGAAACGTGTCAAGTTATCAGCTTTGTATACACAGCGGTTTATGCGAATGCTGACTTCACAGCAACCTCAGCAGCACTAGCTATTAACACCTTTTTCCTTTCTTATTTTAGGATTATTTTATTTCAGGCATCTCCAAGAAGCAGGTCCGAAGACTAGAATTTGATTGCAAAATGCTCGTTTTGGAGGACGGGACACTGGAAATAGCCTGCGTGTATGTGTGTTCCAAATATTGGGAAGAAGAACTCTGTGGCCCAGCAGATGGGGACTGGACATCACATAGATTTGGCTTTTCGGTTAAATTGATCTTGTTTGCACTCACCTGTTAATAAACCTGGAACACTCCAGTTATGCTTGGACTGCTAAACTATAACTGCAAAATATTTGCTAGATTCTAAACAATATGGTTGTTTTCTGTGGATAATAGAAATTGCAATAACTAACTGTGGCAGGTTCTCTTGGTTGCCTCAACAGTAGCATCTGTTCCTCTGTCCGGCATGGCACCTATTATTCAGGTGCCTACCTTTTCCCCAGCATAAGTCAGGTTATGGTAAGCTGATCTCATTTGCCAGCTAGTAGGTTAGAAGTGAGCAGTAACAGAGTGCTGGCCACAGAGACATGCCAGTAGGCTTGGCGGGCAGGGCGGGCAGTTTGGGGGAAGATTTCCTTTCTCCTAAAAACAGATATGTGGAAGAAATAGTGCATGTCTGTCACAGAATTTATTAAAAATTAGAACTGATCTACCTTTTGTTCCATGAGATCATAAATTCTCTTGAGCTGTTTTGAGTTGGGTTTTCTGTGACCTGAATTGAAAGCATCGTGGCTGATACTGTAAGAATTCTTGAGAATCTATGAGGTGTCACATGGTATAGTAAGCACTCCCAGGGCATCATTTCATTTAGCCTTAAACCTTCGCTCTATAGGCAGATACTGTTTTCACCCCACTTTAGAGATGAGGAAGATGGAGCCCATCTCAGTGAAGTAACTTGTCAAAACCACAGAAAATTACGGAGCTTCATTTTGAGGCCAGGTTATCCAACTCCAGAGCTCGAGCTCCACAATCACAGCTTAATTCCTCTCTGAATGGACAAAACTCTTCAGAGTAGGACAGAATTTCTTATTAAAGAAACCCAAGGAAAGAACCGAGAGATTAAAAACCATCGTATATGAAGTTAAAAAGCAGCTGCTCATCTGAGGAAAACATTTGTAATATCACGTACTATAAGTGATCCTTGTTGTTTGTGAATTATGCATCTGTGAATTCTCCACTTACTAAAATTTATCTGTAACCCCCAAATCAGTATTTGAAGTGCTTTCATGGCCAGTGACTGGCATGCGCAGAGACAAGAAATGTAAGTTTCCCAATGTGCACTTTCCCAGCTGAGGCCTGATAATGTGACGCTCTGCTTTCTTGTTCCAGCTCTCATACTGCAAACAATTGTGTGTGTGTGTGTGTGTGTGTGAGGTCTATTTAGTGCCATGTTTTTTCACATTTGTGCTCTTTTTGTTGGTAATTAAATGCCCCCCAAGCTTGTGCTGAAGAGTTGTCTAGTGTTGCTAAGTTCAAGGAGGCTGTGATGCGCCCCCGGAGAAGATACATGTGTTAGGTCAGCTTTGTTCAGGCGTGAGTTCTAGTGCTGTTGGCTGTGAGATCAATGTTAATGAAACAATGTGTATTAAATAAAGGGCCTTTGAACAGAAACACATATAAAACAAGGTTATACATCAACTGGTTGATAAAAATGTTGTGACCAGAGGCTTGAAGGAACCCAGCTCTGTATTTCCTCTGGGGACAATGGGTCAGTATTCACTCACTCAGTGTTTGCAGCAACTTTATAGAACATAACTACCACGAAAAATGATAATTGGCTGTTTATGAGTATATGACAGACAAAAGAATAAGAGCCTTAATATATAAAACTCCTTACAAATAAAAATATTTGTAAGACCTCTCAATAGAAAAGAGAAAATTGAAATTTTTTGTATTTATAGTAGAAAAATGAGAAAAAAAACATTAGTTTTCAATCCACAAAAGGAGAGATACAAAGGAAATAACCTTAATCAAAAATACAAAGTGAAAACAGGAACAAATGTGCTTATGAAATTGGTAATGATGAAAGAAAAAAGTGCCAAAAGCTACTGCTGCCAAGGATGTGGTGAAATCAGTATTCTCGTAAACTATTAACCACCCCACCCAAAAGCAGCCAAGTATACTCTCTTCTCTAGTGCACATGGAACATTCTCTAGATAGACCATATATTAGGTCATAAAGCAAGCCTTGATAGAATCCAAAACATCGAAATATTACAAAGCATCATCTCTGACCATAAGGCCATAAAAGTAGAAATCAGTAACAAAAAAAGCAGGGAAAAGAAATCAAACACTTGGAAACTGAACAATACCTTGCTCAAAAACGACTGGGTTACAGAAGACATTAAGGATGGAATAAAGAAATTCAGAGAATCCAATGAGAATGAAAACACTTCTTATCAGAACCCTTGGGACACAGCGAAAGCAGTGCTCAGAGGTCAATTTACATCAATACATGCACACATCCAAAAAGAAGAAACGGCCAAAATCAAAGAGTTATCCCTACAACTTGAACAAATAGAAAGAGAGCAACAAAAGAAACTCTCAGGCACCAGAAGAAAACAAATGATAAACATTAGAGCAGAACTAAATGAAAAAGAAAACAGAAACACAACTGAAAGAGTTAACAAGACCAAAAGCTGGTTCTGTGAAAAAATTAACAAAATTGATAAACCATTGGCCAAACTGGCAAAAGAAAAACCAGAAAGGAAGCAAATAACCCTAATAAGAAACAGATGGGCGATATCACAACAGACCCAACTTAAATTAAAAAGGATCATAACAGGATACTATGAAAAATTGTACTCCAACAAATTTGAAACCCTAGAAGAAACGGATGAATTTCTAGAAACACGCTACCTACCTAAACTAACACAAACAGAGGTAGAGCAAATAAATAAACCCATAACAAAAGAAGAGATTGAAAAGGTAATTAAAAAACTCCCAACAACAAAAAAAAGCCCTGGCCTCATGGCTTCCCTGCAGAGTTCTACCAAACTTTCAGAGAAGAGTTAACACCACTACTACTAAAGGTATTTCAGAGCATAGAAAAGGACAGAATACTCCCAAACTCATTCTATGAAGCCAGTATATCTCGGATACCAAAACCAGACAAAGACACCACAAAAAAAAAGAAAATTACAGACCTATATCCCTCATGAACTTAGATGCAAAAATCCTCAACAAGGTGGGGCCAAGATGGCTGACTAGGCAGAAGCTACCTCGGATTCCTCTTGCAACAAAGACTCGGAAAAACAAGTGAATCAATCACATACATGACAATCTATGAACCCTGACCATCAAACACAGATCTAAAGAGTTGACCTGAGTGACAGAGACTGAGAACGAGCAACCACGGGGAAGCAGCAACTGTTTTCGGAGCCTGGAGCCAGTGTCCCAGTCAGAAAACCTTGACGCCGGGCTTTGGACTGGGCGCAGGGGAGCTGAGCACGGCATCCTGAGACGGCGCAAACACGGGACGCAGCCCTAGCCCCCAGAAGTGACCTCAGGGGAAGCCCAACCAGTGCACACAGGCAGCACAGCAATGCGGCTGACAGGAGAAGAAGTCACCGGGAGGCAATGACTGGTTTTGGAGCCTGGAGTGCAGCGTCCCAGCCGGGGAACCTTGGTGCTGGGCTTTGGACTGGTAGCAAAGGAACTGACCACGGCTTCTGAGACAGCACAAGCAAAAGGATGTGGGCCTGACCCTCAGGGGCAATCTCAACCCAGCCAATGCACACAGGCTACACACCCCTCAGAAATCTCAGATAAAACAGTTATCACCAAGCAAGATAAGTAACTTTGTCTATATTCTGGGGGTGCTACTCTCTCCTATCTATCTGATCCCTCCCCTCCCCTTCCCAGGCGGCTTCATTAACATTGGCATTTCCTGAGCCAGAGAGTGAAGTGCTCTGCGTTTTTTTTTTTTTTGTTTTGTTTTTGGTCTTTTCCTAATCCATTCTCCTGGCCTGAGAGAAGCAGCTACAAAAAACCCAGGGACCAAAAATCCTTCCCTGACTTCCTGAAATTGGACTAAAAATATAGAACCAGCTCCAGCCAAGCATATGAGATCCTCAGTCTTGGGCTTTCATCCCTGCAGGGAACAAGGTGGCTATTATAATGCAAAGGCAATTCTGATAGGGATCTGACTATAAGTGTTTTAGCGATTACTGGAAAGACAAGTTTCCCAGGTCTGATAACTTTATGTATTAAACAGAGCCCTCACTGACCCACAACGGGGAACTGAGGGCTGAAGCTCCCCCCGGACCACCTAGCCTCCTGCCTTAGAGGTCTGAAGATGGTGACGCCTACCAATCTGTAGAGGTGCTAGCATTGGGTGCCTATGGTACAGCTGCAGAGCCCACCCACCAAAGTGCTTTAGGAATAGAGACACACCTACTTCACTGGCACTTGGGGGAAGCCTGTCAGCATCCTGCCCCCCCCGAAGTGTGACCCCCTGCTGCTACTAGAATCTGGCGCACACAACTATCACCACTACTCCTCTAGGTGGATAAGTGACAGTCTGCACCACACACTTGGTGACACAAAATCAGATTCTACTCAAGAATAGTGAATGGACTCTTAGGCTTATATATCTGGTAACAGCCCTAACCAGCTGGTAATAGGACATAAGTGATTCAAGGACTACAACAATCAAGACAGTGCAATCTAGTAGCCCATCTACGTATATTGAAAGAAAACAAAACAAGATAAGACTCAGTGAGCAAATATAAAATAAATCACTACAATATCTTATAGATGGCTCGGAGATACCAGTCGATATCAAACCACATAAAAAGCAGACCATGATTGCTTCTACAACTCCCCAAACTAAAGAATCAAAATCTTTCCCAAATGAAGATACTATCCTGGAATTGCCAGATGCAGAATATAAAAAACTAATTTACAGAATCCTTCAAGACATCAGAGATGACCTCATAAATGAAATAAGGCAATCTGCAGAAAAAGCTAAGGAACACACTGATAAAGGAGTTGAAGAAATAAAAAAGATTATTCAAGAACATAGTGGAAAAATTAATAAGCTGCAAGAATCCATAAAGAGACAGCATTCAGAAATCCAAAAGATTAACAGTAAAATTACAGAATTAGACAACTCAATAGGAAGTCAGAGGAGCAGAATCGAGCAATTGGAATGCAGAGTGGGGGACCTGGAGGATAAGGGAATTGACACCAATATAGCTGAAAAAAATCAGATAAAAGAATTTCAAAAAATGAAGAAACCCTAAGAATCATGTGGGACTCTATCAAGAATAACTTGTGTGTGATTGGAGTTCCAGAACAAGGAGGGATAACAGAAAATTCAGAGAGAATAGTTGAAGATCTGTTGGCAGAAACCTTTCCTGACATCAAGAAAGACGAAAGGATATCTATCCAAGATGCTCATTGAACCCCATATAAGATTGATCCAAAAAGAAAATCACGAAGACATATTATCATCAAACTTGCCAAAACCAAAGATAAAGAGAAAATTTTAAAAGCAGCCAGGGATAAAGGAAAGGTCTCCTACAAAGCAGAATCAATAAGAATAAGTTTAGACTACTCAGCAGAAACCATGCAGTCAAGAAGGCAATGGGATGGCATATATAGAGCACTGAAGGAGGAAAACTGCCAGACAAGGATCATATATCCAGCAAAACTCTCTCTCAAATATGAAGGTGAAATTAAAACATTTACAGATAAAAACAAGCTTAGAGAATTTGCAAAAACCAAACCAAAGCTACAACAAATACTAAAGGAAATTGTTTGGTCAGATAATCAATAATATCAGATACCAGCACAACACAAGGTCACAGAACAGAACATCCTGATATCAACTCAAATAGAGAAATCACAAAAACAAATTAAGAGTAATTTTAAAAAGGGAATCATTGAAGTCAATATCTAAAAAATCACAATAACCAAAAAGAGGGACTAAATACAGGAAGCACAGAACTGCCACATGGAGAGGGAAACAAGGTGATATAGGACAATACAAGTTAGGTTTTTACTTGGAAAAATAGGGGTAAATATTAAGGTAACCACAAAGACGTATAACAACTCCATAACTCAAAATAAAAACCAAGAAAAACATAACGACTCAGCAAACATAAATTCAACTACTGTGAAAATGAGGAATACACAATTTACAAAGAAAAACGTCTCAGCACAAAAAAGTAAGTAGAAAAATGAAATGGTCAACAACACACACAAAAAGGCATCAAAATGACAGCACTAAACACATACTTATCTATAATTACGCTGAATGTAAATGGACTAAATGCACCAATAAAGAGACGGGGAGTCTCAGACTGGATAAAGAAACACGATCTGTCTATATGCTGCCTACAAGAGACACACCTTAGACTTAGAGACACAAACAAACTAAAACTCAAAGGATGGAAAAAAATATATCAAGCAAACAACAAGCAAAAAAGAGCAGAGTAGCAATATTAATTTCTGACAAAATAGACTTTAAAGTTAAATCTACCACAAAGGATAAAGAAGGACACTACATACTGATTAAAGGGACAGTAGACCAGGAAGCTATAACCATACTAAATATTTATGCACCCAATGACAGGGCTGCAAGATACATAAAACAAACTTTAGCAGAACTGAAAAGTGAGATAGACACCTGCACAATTATAGTAGGAGACTTCAACACACCACTTTTGGAGAAGGACAGGACATCCAGTAAGAAGCTCAACAGAGACACGGAAGACCTAATTGCTACAATCGACCAACTTGACCTCATAGACTTATATAGAACACTCCACCCAACAGCTACAAAGTATACTTTTTTTTCTAGCGCACATGGAACATTCTCTAGAATAGACCACATATTAGGTCATAAAACAAACCTTTGCAGAATCCAAAACATAGAAATATTACAAAGCATCTTCTCAGACCACAAGGCCATAAAAGTGGAAATCAATAACAGAAAAATCAGGGAAAAGAAATGAAATACTTGGCAACTGAACAATACCCTGCTCAAAAAAGACTGGGTTATAAAAGACATTAAGGAGGGAATAAAGAAATTCATAGACTGCAATAAGAGTGAAAACACTTCTTATCAAAACCTCTGGGACACAGCAAAAGCAGTGCTCAGAGGTCAATTTATATCGATAAATGCACACATACATAAAGAAGAAAGAGCCAAAAGCAGAGAACTGTCCCTACAACTTGAACAAATAGAAAGTGAGCAACAAAAGAATCCATCAGGCACCAGAAGAAAACAAATAATAAAAATTAGAGCTGAACTAAATGAATTCGAGAACAGAAAAACAATTGAAAGAATTAACAAAGCCAAAAGCTGGTTCTTTGAAAAAATTAACAAAATTGATAAACCATTGGCTAGACTAACTAAAGAAATACAGGAAAGGAAACATATAACCTGAATAAGAAACGAGATGGGCCATATCACAACAGACTGAAATTAAAAGAATCATATCAGATTATTATGAAAAATTGTACTCTAACAAATTTGCAAACCTAGAAGAAATGGATGAATTTCTGGAAAAACACTACCTACCTAAACTAACACATTCAGAAGTAGAACAACTAAATAGACCCATAAAAAAAAAAAGATTGAAAAGGTAATCAAAAAGCTCCCAACAAAAAAAAGCCCTGGCCTGGATGGCTTCACTGCAGAACTCCACCAAACTTTCAGAGAAGAGTTAACTCCACTACTACTAAAGGTATTTCAAAGCATAGAAAATGATGGAATACTACCTAACTCATTCTATGAAGCCACCATATCCCTGATTCCAAAACCAGGTAAAGACACCACAAAGAAAGAAAATTAGAGACCCATATCCCTCATGAACATAGATGCAAAAATCCTCAACAAAATTCTGGCCAATAGAATTCAACAACATATCAAAAAAATAATCCACCATGACCAAGTGGGATTTATACCAGGTATGTTTTTTTTTCTTTTTTATGTAAGACTGGTTTAATATTAGAAAAACCATTAATGTAATCCACCATATAAATAAAACAAAAGACAAAAACCACATGATCTTATCAATTGATGCAGAAAAGGCATTGGACAAAGTTCAACACCCATTCATGATAAAAACTCTCAGCAAAATAGGAATAGAAGGAAAATTCCTCAACATAATAAAGGGCATTTATACAAAGCCAACAGCCAACATCACCCTAAATGGAGAGAGCCTGAAAGCATTTCCCTTGAGAACGGGAACCAGACAAGGATGCCCTTTATCACCACTCTTATTCAACATTGTGCTGGAGGTCCTAGCCAGAGCAATTAGGCTAGATAAAGAAATAAAGGGCATCCAGATTGGCAAGGAAGAAGTAAAATTATCTCTATTTGCAGATGACATGATCTTATACATAGAAAACCCTAAGGAATCCTCCAGAAAACTACTGAAGCTAATGGAAGAGTTTGGCAGTCTCAGGTTATAAGATAAACATACAAAAATCACTGGGATTCCTCTACATCAACAAAAAGAATATTGAAGAGGAAATCATCAAATCAATACCATTCACAGTAGCCCCCAAGAGGATAAAATACTTAGGATTAAATCTTACCAAAGATGTAAAAGACCTATACAAAGAAAACTACAAAGTACTAGTGCAAGAAACTAAAAACGACCTACTTAAGTGGAAAAACATACCTTGCTCATGGATAGGAAGACTTAACATAGTAAAAGTGCCTATTCTACCGAAAGCCATCTATACATGCAATGCACTTCCAGTCCAAATTCCAATGACGTTTTTTAATGTGATGGAGAAACAAATCACCAACTTCATGCGGAAGGGAAAGAAGCCCCGGATAAGTAAAGCATTACTGAAAAAGAAGAAGAAAGTGGGAGGCCTCACTCTACCTGATTTCAGAACCTATTATACAGCCAGAGTAGTCGAAACAGCCTGGTACTGGTACAACAGGCACATAGACCAATGGAACAGAATTGAGAACCCAGATATAAATCCATCCATATATGAGCAGCTGATATTTGACAAAGGCCCAGTGTCAGTTAATTGGGGGAAAAGATAGTCTTTTTAACAAATTGTGCTGGCATAACTGGATGTCCATTTGCAGAAAAATGAAACAGGACCCATACCTCACACCACGCACAAAAACTAACTCCAAGTGGATCAAAGACCTAAACATAAAGACTAAAACAATAAAGATCATGGAAAAAAAATAGGGACAAGGTTAGGAGCCCTAATACAAGGCATAAACAGAATACAAAACATTACCAAAAATGACAAAGAGAAACCAGATAACTGGGAGCTCCTAAAAATCAAACACCTATGCTCATCTAAAGACTTCACTAAAAGAGTAAAAAGACCACCTACAGACTGGGAAAAAATTTTCAGCTATGACATCTCCGACCAGCGCCTGATCTCTAAAATCTACATGATTCTGTCAAAACTCAACCACAAAAAGACAAACAACCCAATCAAGAAGTGGGCAAAGGATATGAACACACATTTCACTAAAGAAGATATTCAGGCAGCCAACAGATACATGAGAAAATGCTCTCGATCATTAGCCATTAGAGAAATGCAAATTAAAACTACAATGAGATTCATCTCACTCTAATGAGGCTGGCATTAATCCAAAAAACCCAAAATAATAAATGTTGGAGAGGCTGTGGAAAGACTGGAACTCTTATACACTGCTGGTGGGAATGTAAAATGGTACAACCACTTTGGAAATCTATCTGGCGTTTTCCTAAAAAGTTAGAAATAGAACTACCATACAACTCAGAAATCCCACTCCTTGGAATATACCCTAGAGAAATAAGAGCCTTTACATGAACAGATATATGCACACCCATATTTATTGCAGCTTCGTTTACAATAGCAAAACCAGGAAGCAACTAAGGTGTCCATCAACGGACGAATGGTTAAATAAATTATGGTATATTCACGCAATGGAACACCACACATTGATAAAGCACAGTGATGAATCTGTGAAACATTTCATAACATGGAGGAACCTGGAAGGCATTATGCTGAGTGAAATTAGTCAGATGCAAAAGGACAAATATTGTGTAAGACCACTATTATAAGATCTTGAGAAACAGTATAAACTGAGATGAATACATAGTTTTGTGGTTACGAGAGGGGGAGGGAGGGAGAGTGGGAGAGGGTTATTCACTGATTAGTTAGTAGATAAGAACTACTTTAGGTGAAGGGAAGGACAATACTCAATACACGGAAGGTCAGCTCAACTGGACTGGACCAAAAGCAAAGAAGTTTCTGGGATAAAATGAATGCTTCGAAGGTCAGTGGAGCAAGGGCGAGGGTTTGGGGACTATGGCTTAAGGGAACTTCTAAGTCAATTGGCAAAATAATTCTCTTATGAAAACATTCTGCATCCCACTTTGAAGTGTGGTGTCTGGGGTCTTAAATGCTAACAAGCGGCCATCTAAGATGCATCAATTGGTCTCAACCCACCTGGATCAAAGGAGAATGAAGAACACCAAGGTCACACGATAACTATGAGCCCAAGAGACAGAAAGGGCCACATGAACCAGAGACTTACATCGTCCTGAGACCAGAAGAACTAGATGGTGCCCGGTCACAACCAAGGACTGCCCTGACAGGGAGCACAACAGAGAACCCCTGAGGGAGCAGGAGAACAGTGGGCTGTAGACCCCAAATTCTCATAAAAAGATCAGACTTAATGGTCTGACTGAGACTAGAAGAATCCCAGCAGTCACGGTCCCCAAACCTTCTTTTGGCCCAGGACAGGAACCATTCCCGAAGACAAGTCATTAGACATGGAAGGGACTGGACAATGGGTTGGAGGGAGATGCTGACGAAGAGTGAGCTACTTGTATCAGGTGGACACTTGAGACTGTGTTGGCATTTCGTGTCTGGAGGGGAGATGGGAGGGTAGAGAGAGTTAGAAACTGGCAAAACCGTCATGAAAGGAGAGATGGAAAGGAGGGAGCCGCTGACTCATTAAGGGGAGAGTAAGTGGGAGTATGGAGTAAGGTGTATATAAGCTTGTATGTGACTGACTTGATTTGTAAACTTTCACTTAAAGCACAATAAAAATTATTTAAAAAAATCCTCAACAAAATTCTAGCCAATAAAATTCAACAACGTATCAAAAAAATAGTTCACCATGACCAAATGGTATTCATACCAGGTATGCAGGGATGGTTCAACATTAGACAAACAATTAATGTAATCCATCATGTAAATAAAAGACAAGAACAACATGATTTTATCAATTGTTGCAGAAAAGGCATTTGACAAAGTCCAACACTCATTCATAATAAAAACTCTCAGCAAAATAGGAATAGAAGGAAAATTCCTCAACATAATAAAGGGCATTTATACGAAGCCAACAGGCAACATCATCCTAAATTGAGAGAGTCTGAGAGCACTCCCCTTGAGATCGGAAACCAGACAAGGATGCCCTTTATCACCACTCTTACTCAACGTTGTGTTGGAAGTCCTAGCCAGAACAATTAGGCTAGATAAAGAAATAAAGCACATCCAGATTGGTAAGGAAGAAGTAAAAGTATCTCTATTTGCAGATGACATGATCTTATACACAGAAAACCCTGAAGAATCCTCAAGAAAACTACTGAAACTAATAGAAGAGTTCAGCAGAATATCAGGATAGAAGACAAACATACAAAAATCAGTTGGATTCCTCTACATCAACAAAAAGAACATCTAGGAGGAAATAATCAAATCCATACCATTTACAGTAGCCCCCAAGAAGATAAAATACTTAGGAATAAATCTTACCAGAGACATAAAAGACCTATACAAAGAAAACTGCAAGACACTACTACAAGAAACCAAAAGAGACCTACATGAGTGGAAAAACATACCTTGCTCATGGATAGGAAGATTTAACATTGTAAAAATGTCTATTCTACCAATGCAATCCTCATCCAAATTCCAAAGACATTTTTTAATGATGTGGAGAAACAAATCACCAACTTCATATGGAAGGGAAAGAGGCCTAGGATAAGTAAAGCATTACTGAAAAAGAAGAACAAATTGGGAAGCCTCGCTCCACCTGATTTTAGAACCTATTTTTTTTATTATACCCCCACAGTAGTCAAAACAGCCTGGTACTAGTACAACAACAGATACATAGGCCAATGGAAAAGAATTGAGAATCCAGACATAAATCCATCTGCATATGAGCAGCTGATATTTGACAAAGGCCCAAAATCAGTTAAATGGGGAAAAGACAGTCTAACAAATGGTGCTGGCATAACTGGGTATCCACCTGCAAAAAAAATAAAACAAGACCCATACCTCACACCATGCACAAAAACTAACTCAAAATGGATCAATGACCTAAATATAAAATCTAAAACGATAAAGATCATGGAAGAGAAAATAGGGACAATGCTAAGAGCCCTAATACATGGCATAAACAGTATACAAAACATACTAACAATCCACAAACACCAGAAGAGAAACTAGATAACTGTGAGCTCCTAAAAATCAAACACCTATTTCAGGAAAGCAACATTTTCCCAGAAACACCTCGCCAACTTCCGCTTACACCCCATTGGCCGGAACTGTAACTTGGTAAGGATTTTAGCTAGGTTCAACACCTCTTTTTGTTGCATTCGAGATTCTTGTGCACAACGACCTATTCTGAGTTCTAGTCTGTGTCATTGACCTATTTATCTGTTCCTGCAGTGGCACCACACTGTTTAAATTGTAATACCTTTGTAGTATGTTTGGGTATCTGGTAGGACAGATCTTCTAAATTCTTCTTCTAAAATAATTTGTTGTCTCCTCTTACACATTTAGTGCTACAGATAAAAATTAAAGTTCTTCTTTCCTTTAGATTTTGATTGTAATGGCACTAAGTTAATAATTAATTTGGCAAATATTGTGTGATATAATGGTTGCAAAATAGTCAGTCCCATGTATGCTGTAATTTACTTAACCGGCTGCTTGTTTTGGATCTTCAAGCAGTTTTAATTTTTTCCCTTATAAAGAGCATTTTAATGACCACACTTGTGTATAAATCTTGTGAAAATCTCTGATAATTTCTTCATTATAAATTCCTAGAAGTTATTCCTATGAAATTATTGGGTCAAAGTGTGTGCAGATCTTTAAGTTTTTTAATGCATGTTGCCAAATTGTCCTCAAGAAGAGAGTACTCTACTGCAGTTATGAGGAGTGTTGGTTTTTCTGCACTTTTGACAACGGATAGTATCATTTAAAATTTTTGTGCCACTCTCGTGTGTTATTTTAATTTTCATTTATTTTATTGTTAATGCAATTGGACTTTTAAAATGTGCTTCATGTATTTTGATATGGTAATCACATAAAATTAATGTTTTGTAAAAAAAAAAAAACTACAGAAAAAAAAAAATAAATTATGGTATATTCACGCAATGGAATACTATGCACCGATAAAGAACAATGATGAATCTGTGAAACATTTCATAACATGGAGAAATCTGGAAGGTCTTATGCCAAATGAAATTAGTCAGTTGCAAAAGGACAAATGGTGTATGAGAGCACTATAATAAGAATTCAAGAAATAGTTCAAACAGAGAAGCAAATATTCTTTGGTGGTTATGAGAGTGGCGAGGGAGGAAGGGAGAGGGGTTTTCACTAATTATAGAGTAAAGAAGAACTCTTTTAAATGAAGGGAAAGACAACACACTATAAAGGAGAGATCAGCACAACTGGACTAAACCAAAAGCACAGAACTTTCCTGAATAAACTGAATGCTTCGAAGGCCAGCGTAGGAGGGGCGGGGGTTTGGGGACTATGGTTTCAGGGGACATCTAGGTCAATTTGCATAATAATATCTATTAAGAAAACATTCCGCATCCCACTTTGGAGGGTAGCGCCTGGGGTCTTAAATGCTAGCATGTGGCCATCTAAGATGCATCATTTGGCCTCAACCCACCTGGAGCAAAGAAGAATGAAGAACATCAAGGACACAAGGTAATTATGAGCCCAAGAGACAAAAAGGGCCACATAAACCAGAGACTACATAAGCCTGAGACCAGAAGAACTAGATGGTGCCCGGATGTAACCGATGACTGCCCTGACAGGGAACACAACAGAGAACCCCAGAGAGAGCAGGAGAGCAGTGGGATGCAGACCTCAAATTCTCGTAAAAAAGACCAGACATCATGGTGTTAGACTCGAAGGACCCCAGAGGCCATGGTCCCCAGACCTTCTGTTAGCCCAAGACAGGAACCATTCCCAAAGCTAATTCTTCAGACAGGGATTGGACTTGGACTATGGGATAGAAAATGATACTGGTAAGCAGTGAGCTTTTTCGATCAAGTAGACAGATGAGACTATGGGGGCAGCTTTTGTCTGGATGGGAGATGAGAGGGCAGAGGGGGTCAGAGGCTGGCTGAATGGACAAGAAAATAGTGGAAAAAAGGAGTGTGCTGTCTCATTATGGGGAGAGGAACTAGGAGTATACAGCAAGGCGTATATAAACTTTTTTTTTTATCAGAGACTTACTTAATCTGTAAACTTTCACTTAAAGCACAATAAAAATTAAAAAAAAACTGTATAAATCAGTAACTTGACACTTGTCTTAAAATTTTTTAAATATAATCTTCATCCAGTGATTTACGCTCCTATGAATTTATCCTAATCAGAGACATACCCCAAAATTTGTGGTCAGAGAAGTGGAAGCATTAATTATAATATCAAAATTGGTTCAAGTGTTCAACACTGTCTCGTGTTCAACAATAGAATAACGAAATAAAATTTGGTTGGGTAAGATGGTCCTGTTTTCCACAGGGAGATACCCTAGCTGAAACTCAGGTTCCGGAGTGCCTTCGATTTGCAGGTGCCTGCTATTTCTTGATCCATTGTCCTTTAGAGCACATTTTCTGCCTCAAATTTTTGCTTCCCAGGGTGAGATGGGTGCATCACTTCCACCTTCACGTTGTTTTACCACAGGAAAACAAAAAGGTGAGGAGAAGGGGAATAGCTATTACCAACTGAACATTCCTTTTTAAAATAATGAATGTTGAGTTTGCGCACTTTCTTTTTTTTTAATTCACACACACCTCTTTGGAGAAGCAGGCCACTGAAAAGGAATGGCCATTCTGTCGCGAATTCTAGACCTGAACAGGATTTAAAAAAAATAAGAGTATTTTTTCCGCCTCCTCCTTCTGTGAAGCTGAAATAGTTTATTTATGTGAATCTCACCTTAGGTGTGAACTTTAAATTAAACACTTACAGTGTTATCAATTAATGTAAGAGAAACCCATCCAGCGAGGGGAGTAAGCTTACTACAAAACCAGGTGGAATTGAAGGCATATAAAAGGGGTTCAACAATGTGATCTTCATGTCCTGGACTCCTGGAATATTTTCCTTGAACTGGTTCACGTAGTCAAAAGCCTTACATTCTTTTCTGAAGGACAGTTGAGATAATTTTAATCATAATGCAGAGAATATGCTGTGAAAGTCTTTAAAAGAATGAATGGGGCAAGTCAGCACGGGGAAGAATATATACCACATGGCTTTAGAGCTTGCATTAGCATGCACCCCTCTTGTCTGGAAGCTGTGCCTACCCTCACCGACTCAAGATAACTATGAAAAGTAAAGCAAGGGTGCAGGAGAGGCCATGGGTGTTAAGCATGCTAACATTTCTATCATGTCTGAAAGAAGAAAATGGAACAAATACAGCAGGTTGGGTTTTCCCCCCCGCACTATAATGTGTGCCAGAATGTCACAAGAACTCATTGTCTGTAATGAATACAAAAATACAGGCAATTCACTCCAAACAATGAAAACGTTGGTGATTCTACAAAAGCATCCCACTTGCATTAAGTTCATCTGGCATGATTTTACCCTTCGTTATTTGTTTTCTCCAATAAGGCTGTTTTTTGAACAGTATGATCTTTAAAGTTTAAGCTGCCTCTAGAATGGCTTCTTCTTTCTCTTACTGCTTTTCTTGTTTCTAAAATGCAAGAAACACAGAGAAAAATGTAATTGAACCGTCAGATTTGTTTTTCCTGCCTCTTCCCTCTTTTCTCAGATCAAATGCTGTTGTGATTTTGATACGCACATCCTAATTATCTTTACAGGAAGTGTAGCAGGAGCCACTAGGAGGCTTTTTACTTCCCAGGAGAGTGTGTTCACATGTATTGGCATTGGTTCCGTGCCAAGGGATCACTGTACCTAGGTGGCACCAATCCCTGGTTACTCCCGAGCCTGGGGACTTGCTGAACCACCGGGGCAAGCGGTCCAAGGGGCTGCATTGTGCACTTGCAGGGAGGCTGGTTGTCTTTTCTGTCTTCTTGGGAGTCTCTTGCTCTGAGAGGAAGGACTTTTTAGGATTCAGCCCTTCAGGACTCAAAAGAAATTTTGTGCTTGAGCTGATGTTTTTAGAGTGAACAAGCCTGTTAGAAGGATGGCAATTTGGAATGTTTGGCTCTCCCCACGATGACAGGGGTGAGGTTTAGGAGACAGAGCAAGTAGAAGTGAAGATTTCATTTTCCTGACCCTGACCACGTTACCTTCTGTCCCTCATGGAAAATGACTTTGCCAATTCAGGATGAAACAAATTGCAAACATTCTCCTTCCTCAGCCATCGTAGACCAAAGCTGGTACAAATTTGGACAGCACAGTATATAAAGCCACGGAAAGGTCATCTGTCTGCCTCAAGGAGCCACAACATGCGGGTGGATCCATACACCTAGCTACACAGAACAGCCCGCTTCCAACCTGAGGGGAAAAGCAGTCTTCCTCAGTTCATGGACTTTTGTTTTGGCTTCCTCATTTTTGTTTCCTTACCTCTGTGTTCCTTTTCTTTCTACTTTGCCAATTCTTCCTACTCTTGACTCACTAAATATGGCAGCATCCGAGCTTGCCCTTAATCCTCTCTCCTTCCTCTTTTCCCCTGCCTTTTCCTCTTCTCACTCAATTTCCTCTCCCAGAGATTCCCCCATTGAGTCCTAGGGGTTCAATGGCCATCTCCAGGAAAATGACCCTCAAAGTCTTTCTTAAGCATCAAGCTGAGTGCCCTTCTGGCTGCCTGCTACCACTCTTCATGTGGGCGCCTGGGCCACCTTGACTACTTGTCTACACATTGGTTGCTCATATACCTTGCCACTCCCCAAGGCCATTTTGATTTTTCTGACAGCCTCTCCGTCTCCCGTTAATGGCCTTTTCCATTTTTCATGAGAATTCCCTCAAAGTCCTGCTTTGGCTTTTCCAGTCTTCTCTGGTTTTCAAGTCCTCTCTCTTCTGTCATTCTTTCCTTCCTCTCCTTTCCACCTCCTTGACCCTCTCAGATGACTGTAATAGTATCTGAAGCTCATCTTGCACACACTGCCTGAAGTGTGCTCCGAAAGCCCAGGCTTATTCATGCGCTGCCCTTCCTGGAGCCTTTCTTGGCTCTCCCGTTCTCAGCGGGGTGAAGAACAGGCTAAAATTTCTCATTCCAACAACAAGGCCCCAGTGGCCTGCCCCAGTCTACGTTCCTGGTGTTTTCCTCTGTTGTCTTCCCATATCCTACACTTGAATTGCTCTCAGCTCTTACCCTCTGCCAGAACATGGCTTATCCTGTTATCTGAGCCTTGACCTAAGAAATCTCCATTCTCAAATCTTCCTCAACTGTCACCTTCTTCATGGAACCTGTCATCACCCTTAATTAAGTGTAACTTCTCCCTTTTCCCACAGTCAAGCCCTGTCTCATCAGACTTTACAGTGTTCTGCTGGCATATTTTGTCCTTAGTATTCTCTGCTAATGCTTCTTGTACCTAAAGGTCACAGGCATATCATTTAGGATTGTTGAACTGAGTTACGGGACCATGCTGAAGCTATTTAAGCACGTAATATAACTGCACAGTGCACTTTTCTCAACAAGCTTCTGACAGCCTAGCTGAAGGAATACAACCTGTGACCACAGTGAGCTGGTCTTTTGCAAGCACACGAGATTCTGATACCTAAGGACTCAGTCCACAAGCTCAGGTGTGAAAGGAATAGACATTCTTTCTTACAACTGAATTTAATTTGCATTTGGAGCCCTCATTCCTTTGGATGGCAGTAACTTACTTTCAGGGTCTTGAGGACTTGCCCCTTGTTCCTGAGACCGTGCTGTGGCCTGGTGGTGTGGGCAGGGGGCTATTGTTCAGTGTTGCCTTCTGGTGCCTGCAACCCTGTAAGAACCTTGTTTTGGGTGGTCAATTGTCCATCGAGGTAACACTGGACCACTCCTCACCACTGACACTGAGGCTCCTCAGGCCTATCCTCGTACAACCTCCAGGCCCTGTGTGGGCACTGGCCTCCTTCTGGTGCTCTGACCTACCCTTGGGCAGGAGAAGTTCTTTAAAGTCCTCTCAGGTCCCTCATCACTCCTGGCCATCGTGGGCTCCCTGGAATTACTCTGCTGTCCTATGTGCACTTGGTAGGGCTATTTCAGGCCCTCCCACTTGTACTCTCTTAACAATGGTATCTACTGTGGGATTGCTGCCTCCTTGCAGTCTCCGAAGCTCTCTGAGGTTCTGTCACCCTCACACCAGGCAAGGCTCAGGACCTCTCTCAGGACCCCACCTGAGCATTTATGTCTTCTCACTCACACTTGGCTGCTCCTCTTCCTCCTGTCTGGAATCTGTATTTGGCTCATCCTTGTGTACGGTCCAATCTACTGTCATCACCAGACCCTTTTCTGTTCCTTGGAGGGCCACACTTTTGAAATTCAGAAGCTGATCACAGATTGGGTTAGGTGACTGCCTGGAGGAGTTGTGTGAGATAGCAGGAAATGTGTGTGTGTGTGTGTGTGTGTGTGTGTGGGAGAGAGAGAGAGAGAGAAAGAGAGGGCAAAAGAGAGAATATGTGTGAGAGAGTGTGTACGTGTGTAAGCGTGTAAGTTTGTGTGCGAAAGTGTGCATATGAGACTGTGTAAGTGTGTGTATGAGTGCGTGAGTGCGTGTGAGAGTGTAAGAGTGAGATAGTGTATGTGTGAAAGGGTGTATGTCTGAGAGAGAAGCATGTGTGAGAGTGTGTATGTGTGTGAGACAGAACGTGTATGAAAGTGTCATGAGAAAGTGTGTGAGACAATGTATGTGAAAGTGTGTGAGAGAAAGTGTGTGTGAGAGCGTGTATGAGAAAGATGTGTGTGAGTGTATTTATGAGTGTGTAAGTGTGTGTGAGGATGTGAGAAAGTGTGCATGCATGTGAGTGTGTGTATGTGTGTGATAGAGTGTATGTGAGAGCTTGGGTGTGTGAGTGTGTATGTGTGTGAGAAAGTGTGTGTGAGAGTTTGTGTGACTGCATGTGAGAAAGTGTGTATGTGTCTATGAGAAAGAGTATGTGAGAGTGTGAGACTATGTGTGTGCGAGTGTGTTATGGATTGAATCGCAACCCCCGAAAACGTGTGCCAGTTTGGTTAGGTAATTGTCTTAGTCACCTAGTGCTGCTATAACAGAAATACCACTAGTTGGTGACTTTAACAAAGAGAAATTTACTTCCTCACAGTAAAGTAGACTAAAAGTCCAAATTCAGGGCGTAGGCTCCAGGGGAAGCCTTTCTCTCTCTGCTGACCTTCTCATCAGTCTTCCCCCAGAATGGGAGATTCTCCATGCAGGGAACCTAGGTCCAAAGGATGAGCTCTGCTCCTGGCACTGCTTTCTTGATGGTTTGAGGTTCCAACTCTCTGCTAGCTTCCCTGTCCTTTTATCTCTTGTAAGATAAAAGGTGGTGCAGGCCACACCCCAGGGAAACTCCCTTTACATTGGATCAGGGATGTGACCTTAGTAAGGGTGTTACAATTCCACCCTAATCCTCTTTAACATAAAATTACAATCACAAAATGGAGGTCAATGCACAATATTGGGAATCATGGCCTGACCTAAATGACACATATTTTTGGGGGGACACAATTCAATTCATGACAGCCATGATTCCCAGTACTGTGTGATTATCCACCATTTTGTCATCTGATGTGATTTTCCTATGTGTTGTAAATCCTACCTCTATGAGTTGGAATTGACTCAAGAACAATGATTTTTTAAAATAATTATGTTAATGAGGCAGGATTAGAAGCAGCTATGTTAATGAGGCGGGACTCAATCTACAAGATTAGATTGTATTTTGAGTCAATCTCTTTTGAGATATAAAAGAGAGAAGCAAGCAGAGAGACAGGGGAACCTCTGACCACCAAGAATAAAGAACCAGAATAGGAGCATGTCCCTTGGACCTGGGGTCCCTGCTTTGAGAAACTTCTAGACCCACCCAAGGGAAGATTGATGACAAGAACCTTCCACCAGAGCCAACAGAGAGAGGAAGGCTTTCCCTGGAGCTGGCGCCCTGAATTCAGACTTCTAGCCTCCTAGACTGTGAAAGAATAAATTTCTGTCCATCCACTTGTGGTATTTCTGTTACAGCAGCACTAGGTAACTAAGACACAGTGTGTGTGCACATGAGTGTGTGCGTAAGAAAGTGTGTGTGAAAGAGAGGATGTATGCGAGTGTGTTTGAGAGAGTGTGTGAGGGTGTGTGTGGGAGAATGTATATGAATGTGTGTGTGAGTGATGTTTAAGAGTGTGTATATGTGTGAGAGTGTGCGTGAGTGTGTGTGTGAGAGAGTGTGTGTGTGTATGACAGTGTGTGTGAGTGTATATGAGAGAGTGTACACGTATGTGTGACAGAGAGACACCCACTAGCCACTCAAAATGGACTTACCACACAGCTGCCCCTTTCACGTTGTCATCATTGGAGACCAACACACATCCCAAGGACACCGCCACGGGTCCAGACTTTTTGGAAATTGCATATTTGGAATTGTCTCCAGAGCAAGTTAGGGCTTGTGCTCTCTCTCTTTCTCTCTCTCTCTCTCACACACACCATTCTTACCATTTTACTGCTCAGGTTCTCAAACTTCAGTGCATGTTAGACTCACCTGGAGAAATTGTGGAAAGGAGGATTCTCAAGCTCAATGTCCAGGGAATTTGGTTCAATGGGACTTGGGTGGGGGATGTCCCACATCTGCTCTTTTCCCTGATGGATTCTAAGAGGTTAATGATGCTAGTTTTCGGCAGTCATTATAACAGTAGTTGCAGCAATATTTTTTTCCTTCCTTCCTTCCTTTCCTTTTTATTTTGAAATCGTTTTAGACTTCAGAAGAGTTGCAAAAACAATACTGGGAGTTTAACCCTGAGTAAAAGAAGCCAAGCTGAAAAACCCAGATACCCTAATGGTAAAGAGGCTGAGCTTCCACCTGCTCCTGGCATCTATCTGGCCATGTAGGAAGGTGTGCCAGGGATGCCAGATTTTTTGGGCAGGTTTATTGAGGTATAATTTATCTATGGTATACAGATCTATGTTTTTTGACAAATGCATACACTCATGTAGCCACCACCAAAATCAAGATTCAGAACAGTTCCATCATACCCCCAAATTACCTCCTGCCTATTTCAAGTAAACCCCTCCTCAACCATGGCCCCTGGCAATCATTGATTTGTAGTTTAGCCTTTTCCAGAATGTCAGATAAATTGAATCCTATAGTATGCAGCAGCCTTTTGAGTCTGCTTCTTTTCTCAGCATAAAGCATTCGAGTTTCATCCCGGCTGTTGCCTCTATCACTAGTAGTTTGTTCTTTTTTTATTACTGAGTAGTATTTCATGGTGTGGATGTACCACAGCTTATTTATCCATTCACCAGCTGAAAGACATTTGGATTGTTCCCAGTTTTTTGTTGATTATGAATAAAGCTGTTATGAACAAGTTTTTGTGTAAACACTACTTTTCATTTCTCTAGGGTAAATACCTGGAAACCCTGGTGGCATAGTAGTTAAGAGCTACAGCTGCCAACCAAAAGATTGGCAGTTGGAATCCACCAGGTGTTTCTTGGAAACCATATGGGGCAGTTCTACTCTGTCCTATAGGGTCTTTATGAGTCAGAATCGACTTGACAGCAATGGGTTTTTAAGGTAAATACCCAGGATAGGAAAACTTGGGTCATAGGGTAAGTATATGGTTTCTTTATAAGAAACTGCCTCACTGTTTTCCACTGTGACTTTACCATTTTGCAGTCCCATCAGCAACATAGGAGAGTTCCGGTTGCTCTCCATCCCTGTCAGCACTTGGTGTTGTCTGTTTTATTGATTTCAGTCATAGTAACAGGTGTGTAGTGATATCTCCTCGTGGCTTTAATTTTCATTTCCCTAATGAGCAATGATGTTGAGCATCTTTTTGGAGGCTTATAAGCTATCTGTATATCTTCGTTGGTAAAGTGTCTGTTCAAATATTTTTTTTTCATTTTTGAAAATTGAGGTTATTGTTTTGATGCCAGCTCTTTTGAATTTTTTAAGAGAATCTAGAAATTTTAATTTTTACGTGGAATCTTCTGATTTTTAAAATATGTTCCAGTTTAAATAAACATACAAGGAGCAGAACGTGGAACAAACATCCCCATCTATGACCCAGTTTTTGTGACTTCTACTTTATAGTCACACTCAGTATTCCAGAGTCACCTGCATCCAAAACGTCCTTGCTGAGTGGGTCATACATTTTTACTCCCATCAAGATTTACCCAGCAACGATCCATGTAGATGTCACAGTCAGAAACGGACTACAAAGAAACAAAAAGCTATACATTTAACTGTTCTCACACCAATTATGCAATGCCTGAACGCTCATCCCACGCAAGACAATCACTGTGTCCTCGCTACTAAAGACAAATGACCTTTGGATTTTACATTGCCCTCTTTGGTGACAAAAGTTTCTTTAGAGCTTTTATGCTCATGAGTAACCTTTCACGTTTGGATCCGACGGTGTACACAGAGATGTGACACGCTGTAATTGTTCATTAAATGCAAGTCTGCTATCTTGTGAATGTCAGAGGATTCCAGATAGACATGGTTAAAAAATATATGGACCTTGGGCGGGGGGGGCATCTCAACAAAGCACGCCTCTCGCCTATTCAGTGGGAAGGTGGGTCCAATGGAGGCAACAATGAATTTCACAGATGTGGGTCAAGGCTATTTTGAGCAGGTGCATCAGACTGCACCAGGCAGCTAGCCCGTGATGGGCTAGGTTTAACCATTCTGAGGCCGCATCTGAAATTCACTCTGTCATTAATAAAGGAACCACGTGTGTCCGTGGTCGTCCTTAAGATTCGTGCTCAAGGTCGTTATGGCTGCTCTGTGATTGTGAAGGCATGGAGGTCCTTTTAGGCCCAACCTTCCCATGTGACAGCTGAGGAGTCATTGGGTCTCAGTGCTCAAAGTGAGAGTGTTGCAACCTGAGCTGGGTTTGTACAACCAGCAGCAGCTGGTCTGCACTGGGGAGTGCTCAATTTACAGGGGCCAAACTTACTTCTGCACTCATAATAAGGGAAAAGTCCACAAGCCACCCAGATGAATTTTCCTAAAAGAGAGGGCCCTTACATTTTATAGTTGTCCAACTAGAGAGGACCCAGTGGCCAGAGTCAAACATTTAAACTCTGTATCCTTAAGCAAAAAAAAAAAAAGATAAAGACCCCTTTGCTTGTGTTGGGGGATCCTTACAATGTTTGTGCATTTGGGGTGGGATTAATCTCAGTGGGAAGGGACTAGGCCTTTCTACCTTCAAAGCCTTTAAGCTATTGCACAATAGGGTGGCACGTCCTGAAATTCAGCCATTCCTCCACAACCTTATAAATTTTGCTATATTCACAAATCACTTACATTTATTTTGTATTTTTTCATTACATAGAATTTAAATCATTAAAAAAATATGTAGTCATAGTCAGTGGTTCCCAAAACTGGAGCATGCATCAGAGTCATTTTGAGGGCTTGTTAAAGCACAGATTGCTGGGCCCATTCCCCAGAGTTACAGTAGGTCCGTGGTGGGGCTGAGAATTTGTATTCCTAACAGTTCCCCGGTTGGCAAAACATACTGAGTATACCATGGACGGTCAAAAGAATGAACACATCTGTCTTGGAAGAAGTACAGCCAGAATGCTCCTTAGAAGCAAGGATGGTGAGACTATGTCTCACGTACTTTGGACATGTTATCAGGAAGAACCATTCCCTGGAGAGAGACATCATGCTTGGTAAAGTAGAGGGTCAGCAAAAAAGACAAGAGTCTCAATGAGATGGATCGACACAGTGGCTGCAACAATGGGCTCAAGCACAACGATAATCACGAGAACGGCGCAGGACGGGGCAGTGTTTTATTCTCTTGTACACGGGGTTGCTAGGAGTTGGAACTGACTGGATGGCAGCGAACAACAACAGCTGATGTTGCTGGTCTGGGGCCTATATTTTGACAACTATTGTTCAAGGCAATGTTGTTGTTGTTTGTTGCTGACAAATTGGCTCAGACTCGTGGTGACCTTATGTATAGCAGATGAAACTTTGCCCAGTCCTGCGTCATCTTCATGATCACTGGCATGTTCAAGTGCGTTGTTGTGGCTATTTGTGTCGATCCATCTCATTGAAGATTTCTCTAATTTTTGCTGGCCCTTGTCTTAGTCATCTAGCGCTGCTACAACAGAAATACCACAGCAGATGGCTTTAGCAAGGAGAAATTTATTCTCTCGAAGTCCAGTAGGCTAGAAGCCCAAATTCAGGGTGCTGGCTCCAGGGGAAGCCTTTCTCCCTCTGTTGGCTCTGGAGGAAGGTCTTTGTCATCAGTCTTCCCCTGGTCTGGGAGCATCTCAGTACAGGAACCTCAGGTCCAAAGGATGTGCTCTGCTCCTGGCACTGCTTTCTTGGTGGTATGAGGTCCCCCTATCTCTCTGCTTGCTTCTCTCTTTTACATCTCAAAAGAGATTGGCTTAAGGCTTTATCCAATTTTCTAGACCTTATCAATATAACTGCCACTAAATCCGTCTTATTACATCATAGCGATAGGATTTACAACACATAGGGAAATCACATCAGAAGATAAAATGGTAGGCAATCATACAATTATACAAGGGAATCATGACCAAGCCAAGTTGACAGATATTTTGAGGGGACATAATTCAATCCATGACAGCCCTCTACTTTACCTAACAGTTCCAAGCAATAGTATCCCAGAAATCATGGATTTGATATGATAGTTTTATAGCTTTTCTAATATACATTTAAATAAGTATAGAGTTAGCAAAAAAAAAAGTTCGTCTGGGTACCATCTAAAATTATCTTGTGTGCTGCTGTACTGGTGTAGTGGAAAGAACATTGGATTTAGATTCAAAAGACTTGGAATCGAAAACCCAATGCCGTATGTTACCTTGGAGAAGCCACTTAATCCTTCTACATCTTAGTTTCTTCCTCTGTACCATGGGAAAGATCTCAGACCAATCATCTTCAAACCCAAAACAGAAAGATGGGTCATGGCTACAGTGGGGGTCAGGAACTGGGTAAAGGCAATCACTGAAAACAAGAACAAACAGGCAATACATGGTTTGGTCTATGATCACAGAGTGTCTGTCGCTTCTGAAGGGCCAAGTTTTATGAAGAATTGGAGAAATATATTTGGATCAGGGAATTCATGTGGAAAATAGGAGGAAACTAGGTTGGTGAGCTGGGTGGAGTTGAGGTGCAGGAAGGAGAGAGTGTGGATGAGGCACTGGAGTCCAGAAAAAGGAGTTTAGATTTTACTTAGCTCAGGCAGGAAGTCAGCTCCTGAATCAGAAGAGTGATGGAACAAAACATGATGTCAGAGCAGGTGTAGAGCCAGACTGGAGTAGGAAGCACAGCAGGAGCTGGAGGAGTCCAGACCTGGGAGCACAGGAAGGCTTTCACGTCATTGCCTCTGGGAAAAGAAGGAAGGAAGGAAAGATTCAAGGGAACTCTCAGAGGGTGACCATGTTAGGTGACAAAGGGTCAAAAACAAGCATTTCTGGCTTGGTGAGCCAGGTGGGGGGTGGGTGGTGTCAACAGTAAAGGGGAGACTGTGAGGTGTGATGCCCGGGTACACTGTTTCCTGGGCCCTTGCCACTCTCAAGTTCAGATGCACCCTTTCTCAACCCACCTTTCATGAAACACTAACCTGAAGGTTAACACTGAAAAACAAGGAGACTTTGGCGATTGTTTTCGTAACAATGCTGCCTACACTGATGCTCTTTGTGGTGAACCCTGATGTACAGCAACGCATGAAAGGTTCCGAGAAGTTTTGTAGCCTAAACAACTTACAGTCAGGTGATGTGCACTTAAATGTCCACACACGAGCATCTTGACGAACTAATGTTCCAAGAAGCTGTGTGGAAAGTACGGGATTAGGGGGATCACTTGAAGATAATTCATTTTTTAAGCGCCACAGTTAAGGTTCATAGTTGATGTCCACACCATGTATTTTCTATTTCCCGAAGCAAAGATTCCAAGCTCAGAGAAGAAGCTGGTCATCTTTACAATCCCCAACTACTGGCCAGTGCATTCCCAGATAAAAGTTCAATGAAAAATTCAGCGTAAGGAGTTCCTGGTAGTCTCCAGCCTTACCCGGTGTTCATTTTAGGACACAGAGCTACAGAAAAAGATGAAATGATAAAACCTCAAACAGTTGTCTCTTGGTCTTGTGTGAAATTTTACTGAACAACTACTATGTATCAGGTACTAGTTGCTGAGTGTACAAAGGTGTGTAAAATATCGTCTTAGTTTCAGGATATACAGAGCAGATCCTGAGGCAAGGATTTGGACACAAACGGTTTATTTAGGAGGTGATCCTAGGAAGGGTGAGTGGGTGAGTGGGGAATTGAGACAGGGAAGGGAAGGCAGCCAGTATAGGTTCCCTATTGAACAAGTGGGTCCCAGGGTGGTGCAGACAGTTAATGTGCTCAGTTGCTAATCAAAGGTTGGAAGTTTGAGTTTACTCAGAGGCACCTTGAAAGAAAGGCCTGGTGATCTACTTCCGAGAAGACCGTTGAAAGCCCAAAGGGGCTCAGTTATACTCTGATGCACATGGGGTCCCCATGAGTCAGAACTGACTCTGCAGCAAATGGAAAATTGAGCAGGTCACTGCTGTGAGCACCTGGAACTTGATTCTGCCGGGGAACTCTGGGAGACAGTATAGAACAGGCACTGGGGGTAATTCACCAAGGGGCAAGGGAGCTAAGGTGTCTATTCACCAAATCTCGGTTATTATGGGTTGAGGACTGATTTTGGGGTCATTAACTCTCTGGTCCTTGCAGCTTGACATGAGGGCAGGCAGAGAGGATTCCCGGGGCCAGAGCAAATGGTCCTTGGTGCAAAGCTACATGTGTTTGCAGAGAGCAGCCTTGGTGTGTGGAGCTGAACCCAGAGGAGGTGAGCAGGGCACAGATAGATCCACTATAGAAAGATGGGGCCTTTGTCCTCAGGAGCTCTGGTTTAATGTAGTCATCCCCAGGACTGAGAACAGGAGTAGCGCAGAGACCCAGGGTGGGCTCAGGCAGGGGTGGATCGGCCAATAGGTAAGGTAAGCACAGTGCTTACCTTGCTTACCAGATCATCTGTAGTGAACAATTTCACATGAGTTTCACCACATCTTGTGTTGAAACCCATGTGAAATCATTCACTACAGATTAGTAAGCAAGCACAAGTAAGCCCGTGCTTACCTTGCTTACTGGGTTGTCTGCCCCTGTCAGGGACTGTAAATTTGAAAAGAGCTTTTGATTCTCTAGGAAGGTGCTGTGGGGTTGGGAGAGAGACAGATGTCAGCCATTCCTAGAAGCAGTCTTTGATGTGGAGAAAAAATGTGAAATTTTTCACTACAGAGGAACTGGTAAGCAAGATAAGCACCATGCTCACCTCGCCTATTGGATAATCCACCCCTGGGCTCAGGTTTATAGTCCACTGCATTTCAAATGTGTCCTGTTGGACTCTGACCCCTGTTCCTACACCAAGGAGTTTTAGCCGCAGTCAGTGTTTATATAAGTTACTTCCCCTTGGGCTCACTGGAGAAAACACTGTCCAGCAGGCGAGCACTACCCCATGCCCTGGGGAGGCTGGCACTGTGTCTCCAGGTGGGCCTGGCAGCCCAGATGGCCAGGTGTGGGCCATGGCTGTCCAGGTGTGGGCCGGGGGCATGGAGGGGCCTAAGGCCCTGGGTCTCTGTGCAGACAGGAGAGCTACACAGAGGCTGGGAAGTCCTGGCTGAGTTGTGAGTTCTTGGGGCCCCAGTTCCACTACAGAGCACCTGTCTGCACAGAGGGAAGAACGCTCGCCTGGGAGCAAGGGCGTACCTCAGATGTATTTGCCGCATCATTTTTCACACCTGACCTCGTCTACATGACAAAATCACATTCAGGAATTATCAGGTAACCATCAGAACTAGTCATCATTTTCTTCTTGATTTGTTATTTAGTCCCAAAACAAACATTTAAAACACAGGAATAAATGTCAGTTCCGAAGATATTATTTAAATTCAGAACAATTTTTCAAACATGAATTCGATTTTGCACTCTCCGTACTAAAATATGTCACGTCACAGACTGCCTTCTGTTTCACTGTTCCGAATTTTAAACATGAATAAGAACTCAGAGCGGTCCCACAGAACAACAGAACTGAAACAGCTCAGGATTTGCGTCTTGGTCTTGGTCTTGATCAGCTTCGCGTGATCACCGTGCACTCCGGATCTGCTGTCAGCCTCTGGCTGTGTGGGGCCCCAGGGCTGGAGACACCATAGCCCCCGAAGCAAAGTGAGCACAGACAGTTCTGACTGTGAACACTCACTCTTGAAACAACCATGTAGCTGACTCCCCACGCGTGGAGCTACTGTATAACTGGGAATTCTTCGGATTAATTTACCTGTAGCCTACAATGTTTATGAACAGAAAAGCCCTGGTGGTGTAGTGGTTAAAGAGCTCGGCTGTTAACCTAAGAATCAGCAGTTTGAATCCACCAGCCGCTTCTTGGAAACCTTAGGAAGCAGTTCTTACATATATGTTCATAAAACTCATCAAAAATCATGCTGTTTAGAACTTTGATCAGCAAAGATTTTTTTCCCCCTAAAGAGGAGGAAACCCTGGTGACGTAGTGGTTAAGTGCTACAGCTGCTAACCAAGAAGACAGCAGTTCGAATCCACCAGGAGCTCCTTGGAAACTCTATCGGGCAGTTCTACTCTGTCCTATAGGGTCACTAGGAGTCGGAATCGACTTGACGGCAGTGGGTTTGGTTAAAGACGAGTGTATCATCCCTGAGGTTGTTTAGAATTGCTAAGTTATGGTGACAATAAAAAGCAGAAGACTTTGGATCAGCATTAGTATTGTTTAAATTTTTCTACAGGCAATGCTCCCACAGCCCTGCCCTTGGCACAGCACTGGCTCAGAGGGTGGTTGTGGGGGTTAAATGAACTAAACCCTGTAAAGCACTTAGACAGGGCCTGTTGTTAGCTACTATTCATTTTCCTTAAAGGCACAGATCCCATTTGTAAAAGAATCCGAAAGTATTTTAACAAGGGCTGTTCATGAGCCATAAAATCCCTGTATTAAGAAGGTAGAAATAGTCAAGATAGTTCTAAAGGAGAATAATATTGGGGGGCTTAATCTACCAGGAAGCAAAAATCATAAAAATTATAGTAATTAATCAATATGATATTGGCACAAGAAGGGAGGATAGACCAATGGAATAGGACAGACAGTACATACAGAAGCATACTTAATGTACAGAAACTTGATATGTGACAAATCCCTACTGTGGTTGTTAAGGTTGTGTGTTGACTTGGCTGGGCCAAAAGTCTCAGTGGTCTGGCAGTTATGATGTAGTTTGGCAGTCATATAACGGTGTGATTACCTCCATGATGAGATCTGATATCATACGGTCACCTCCATGGTGACATCAGCTGTGAGCAGCCCATCAGCTGAAAGAGTGCCTGCATCCAATTTAGGTGAACTTTCTGACAAAGCTTGAGGGCTTTTTTTCACTCTAGATCTTGCAGCTGGCTCCTATTTATCTGACCTTCAGTTCTTAGGACTTGAGCTAACAGCTTACGTGCCGTCTTGCCTGCCGACCTTGGGATTTACCAGTCTTCACAGTTTGTGATCCAGAGCCCTGCTGTCTGACTTGTCAAATCTTGGGTTTGCCAGCCCCTTCACCTACATGAATCAGGAGAAGGCTTCAGCCTAACTCACGGACTTGGGATGTTCCAGCCTCTACAGCAGAGTGAGCCATTTCCTTGATATAAATCTCTATCTATCTATCTATCTATCTATCTATCTATCTATCTATCTATCTATCTATCTATCTATCTATCTATCTATCTATCTATCTATCTATCTATCTATCTATCTATCTATCTATCTATCTATCTATCTATCTATCTGTATATTTACACGCTTTACTGGTTTTGCTTCTCTGGAGAACACAGCCTAAGACATATGGACAATGTAATCGACACAAGACAGGAAAAATCCTACAAACTGCTGCCAGAATTTAGCCAGTAAAATGAGAAACTCTATCACTACACAAGGTATCAAGGAGTACTCCACACAAGAAGAATATTTTCTGACTATTTTTTAGCAATAAAGTTTGAAGTAGCATTCCGACAGGGAAATGCCTCTACGCAATGAGACTATCTGCATATCATGACTAAAACATACTTATAATTTTGAACTGGGGGACCTTCTACCACCAAGAAAGCAGAGCCGGGAGCAGATTGCGCCCTTTGGAATGGCCACAAATATGGATCTCTTCCAGCTGGTTGGCCAGGCAATTGTCTTCCATGTTTCTTGGCAGAGATGGGTGAGCACTTCCAGCACTGCATCCGTTTGCTGAGAAGCTCCTAGACCAGGGGAAGATTGATGACAAGGACCTTCCTCCAGAGCCAACAGAAAGCCTTCTCCTGGAGCCGGCACCCTGAATTTGGACTTCTAGCCTCCTAAACTGTGAGAGAATAAACTTCTGTTTGTTAAAGCCATCCACTTGTGGTATTTCTGTGTATAGCAGCACTGGATAACTAACACACATGGGAAAAGTATGGATTATTCAATAAATAGTGCCGGGCGAACCACTTATCCACCTGGAAAAAAGAAATTGAATCCCTATCTTACAACATATGTGAACTCAATTCTAGAGGGATTAGATAAAGACGAGAAAAGAAAAACTTAAACATCTTTCAGAGAAATTATAGGACAATGTTTAGCCCCAGGGTAGGGAAGATTTTCTTATACAACACAGTAAAGATGGACTAAATAAGAAAGGAGCACATACAAGAAGAGAGTCTCTGTATTATCCGTCATCAGTGCAATGCAAATTTGGGTGACGATGAGATGCCATTTTGTATTTCCTGTTGTTGTTAGTTGCCGTGGAGTCGGTTTGCACTCATGGCGCCTCCCTGTGTGTCAGAGTGGAACTGTGTTCCATAGGATTTTCAATGGCTATGACCTTTTGGAAGTAGATCGCCAAGGTCTTTCTTCTGAGATGCCTCTGGGTGGATTCAAACCACCAACTTATCATTTAGCGGCCAAGCGCTTAACTGTTTGCACCACCCAGGGACTAAGGACCTCCTGCAAAAAAACCGAAACCAAAACCAGTTGTCATTAGGAAACCCTGGTGGCATAGTGGTTAAGTGCTATGGCTGCTAACCAAGAGGTCCACAGTTCGAATCCACCAGGCGCTCCTTGGAAACTCTGTGGGGCAGTTCTACTCTGTTCTACAGGGTCGCTATGAGTCACAATCGACTCGACGGCAGTGGGCTGAGTTGTCATTAAGTCAGTTCTGACTCACCGGGACCTGATGTGTTGCAGAGTAGAACAGCACTTCATACGGGTTTCAAGGCTGTGACCTTTCAGAAGCCAATTGCCAGGCCTTTCTTCCAAGGAACTCTGGGCTCATCAAAACACCATTAAGAGAAGGAGAAGGCAAGCCACAGGCTGCAAGAAAATATGTGGAACACATGAAACTGACAGAGAGCTCATATCCAAACTGCATAAAGAATGCCTTTAAATCATAAGAAAGCCAGAATATCTCAGAGAAAAATGGACAAAAATAAAACCTGGTATAAGTACTTTACAAAAGGAAACTTAAATAGTGAGCAGGCATAAGAAATACGCTCAACCTTATTAGTTAGTCAAAGAAATGCAATTTAATATAATGTTTATATTAGCCAAAAACTGGACAACCTAAATGCCCGTGGACTGTTGTTAGGTGCCATCACATCAATTCCGACTCATAGCCACCCCACGTGCAACAGAACTGTCTTCAGTATAAACCGTGGCTCTGCTGACAGGCTGTGTAATTTCTATGCAAATCTCTTTACTTCTCTGAGCTCTCAGCTTCCTTATCTGTCATGAGAGTTTGCTGACAGTCCCTCTACCTCCCTAAGGTGTCAGGAGGATTAAATGTGACAACTGTATGTAAAGCAATGATTCCTGAGATGGGTACACAACAAATGTTCAATAAATGGTAACGATTATTACTATGATATGTTAATAATTCAGTTATTTACTGAAGAAGTATTTATTGAGCACCAGATACTGACAGGCAAAATTAGACGTGGTCTTTAATGCATCTGGAGTGAAGATTCAGAGGTGTCCCCACAGGGTGATAGCTTGCCCCCATTGAAATGAAATCAAGACTGATTTTACGGCGCCACTCTGAGCATCTCTTTTGTGCTGGACTTCACCACAGATGGGCAAGAGTCAACGGAAGCAGCTACTTCTGCTGGAGTGGAATGCTGGGGGCAATCAGAACCTAATATTGAACTGTTTGGAAACTAACTTGTGGAGTCATATAAAAGGGTCACTTCCTTTAGGAAATGAAGACACCTTGCTCTTCCTAACCCAGGTTCCCCAGTTGCATTTCTTTACAAGGGTCATTACCCCTTCTTTCATCAAGCCTAACCTCCAACTCCACCAGCTTCTCTGTTGCAGGTGGTTTACCCAGAAACAGGTGTGCAGAAGTGAAACAACCCACTGAAGACCATTGCAAACTGGAAACGAAATCCAGATGGCCTGAAGTTTAATCCTTCCTGTACCAAGTAATTTCTCCCACCTGGATATGAGCTTGTGAAATCAATAATTTTCAAGTGCCTCATGGAACTCCCCCAAGCCAAGGCAAGCCAATTGCCGTCGAGTCTATTCTGGCTCACAGGACTCCTCTAAACCAAAAAAACCCTCACCACCATCGAGTTGATTACGACTCATAGTGACCCTGTAGGACAGAGTAGAACTGCCCCATACTGTTTTCGAGGAACACCTGGTGAATTCGAACTGCCAACCTTTTGGTTAGCAGCAGTAGCTCTTAACTGCTATGCCACCAGGGTTTGCAGAACTCCTCTAGCACACCAGCTTTGACTCTCTGGTGCATATTTCTAAGGTGGTGTTATGAGGCCTCAGGGATAATACCTCATAGCTTGCTGTGAGGATTAAATGAGATGTGTTAGAATGTTTCAATGCTGGATAGCAGCACAGAAGGGGGTTTCATTTATTTGATCCATTTATGGATCTGGTAGGCTAGGATCTGTCCATGGATAGATATGTAGATATATGTATATATCTATGAAAATATAGCTAGAGGTCTATAAAAAAAATAGAGGTCTATAGCTATAGATAAATACGTAGATGCATAAACACATAAAGTATGTTCCATTTATGTATTAATTCAATGGTTCAACAAATAATTGAGTGCATACTATGGACAATTCACTGTATTCATAAGAATATACTTAATATTTACTTAGGTGGATCCATTGTTAGCCCTGTTTGCAAATTCATAGAAAACGAGTTATGATGGGTCAGCTGGATTTTTTTTTGGGGGGGGGAAGGTGTTCACAATTGCATGCTAGTAATTGATCTCGACGTAGCTCCTACCCATGAGGTCAGTAAGAGGTGGGCATCTTTGGGTACCAACCAGAGAAGTCCTGGTATCCTGCCTTCCTTCCTAGCCACACTTCGCTACCCTACAGTGGTTGCCACCACCACGCATCTCTCAGTTTGTTGTACTGTGGTGGCTTGCATGTTGTTGTGATACTGGAGCTATTCCACTGGTATTTCACATACCGGGAGGATCACTCATGGTGGACAGGTTTCAGCAGAGCTTCAAGACTAAGACAGACTAGAAAGAAAGAACTGACAGTCAACTTCTAAAAAAATTGGCTGGTGAAAACCTTATGAACAACAATGGAACATTGTCTGATATAGTGCTGGAAGATGAGCCCCTCAGATTGGAAGGTGCTCAAATTATGACGGGGGAAGAGCTGCCTCCTCATAGTAGAGTCGACCCTAATGATGTGGATGGAATAAACCTCTCTGGACCTTCATCTGCTAATATGGAATGATTCAAAATGAGAAGAAACAGCTGCAAATATGCATTAATAATCGAAATGTGGAATGTATGAAGTATGAATCTAGGAAAATTAAATGTTGTCAAAAATGAAATGGAACCCATAAACATTGACATGTTAGGCATTAGTAAGCTGATATGGACTGGTATTGGCCATTTTGAATCAGAAAGCTGTATGGCCTACTATGCTGGGAATGACAAATTGAAGAGGAATGGCATCATATTCATTGTCAAAAAGAACATTTCAAGATCTGTCCTGAAGTACAAATGCTGTCAGTGATAGAATGATATCCATATGCCTACAAGGAAGATCAGTTAATACTACTATTACTCAAATTTATGCACCAACCACTAATGCCAAAGATGAGGAAACTGAAGATTTTTATCAACTTCTGCAGTCTGAAATTGATCAAACATGCAATCAAGATGCATTGATAATTACTGGTGATTGGAATGTGGAAATTGGAAACAAAAAAGGATCTGTATTTGGAAAATATAGCCTTGGTGATAGAAATGATGCCTGTGATCACATCACAGAATTTTGCAAGACCAATGACTTATTAATTGTAAATTTTTCAACAACATAAACCACGGCTATACATGTTGACTTCACCAGATGGAAAACAGATGAATCAAATCAACTACATCTGTAGAAAGAGACAATGGAAAAGCTCAGCACTATTAGTCAGAACAAGACTAGGGCCCGAATGTGGAGCAGACCCTCAATTGCTCAGATGGAAATTCAAGTTGAAGCTGAGGAAAATTAGAACAAGTCCAGGAGAGCCCAAGTATGACCTTGAGTACATCCCACCTGAATTTAGAGACCGTCTCGAGAATAGATTTTACTCACTAAACTCTAATGACCAAAGAAAGACCAGAGGAGTTATGGGATGACAAGGACATCATACATATGGAAAACGAAAGAGCATTAAAAAGACAGGAAAGAAAGAAAAGAACAAAGTGGATGTCAGAAGAGATTCTGAAACTTACTCTTTGTCATGGATTGAATTGTGTCCCCCCAAAAATATGTGTCAACTTGGTTAGGCCATGATTCCCAGTATTGTGGTTGTCCTCCATTTTGTGATTGTAATTTTATGCTAAAGAGAATTAGAGTGGGATTGTAACACCACCCTTACTCAGGTCACCTCCCTGATCCAAGGTAACGGGAGTTTCCCTGGGGTGTGGCCTGCACCACCTTTTATCTCTAAAGAGATAAAAGGAAAGGGAAGCAAGCAGAGTTGCGGACCTCATACCATCAAGAAAGCAGCACCAGGAGTAGAGAGTGTCCTTTGGACTTGGGGTCTCTGCGCCTGAGAAGCTCCTCGACCAGGGGTAGACTGATGACAAGGAAGATTCTTCCAGAGCCAACAGAAAGAGAAAGCCCTCCCCCATGAAAAAGACACCCTGAATTTGGACTTGTAACCTACTAGACTGTGAGAGAATAAATTTCTCTTTGTTAAAGCCATCTACTTGTAGTATTTCTGTTATAGCAGTACTAGATGACAAAGACACTCTTGAACGTAGAGTAGCTAAAGCAAATGGAAGAAATAGTGAAGTAAAGAATTGAATAGAAGATTTCAATGGGTGGCTTGAGAAGGCAAATAAAGTATTATAATGATATGAGCAAAGACCTGGAGTTAGAAAACCAAAAGGGAAGGACATACTTGGCATTTCTTCAGCTGAAAGAACTGAAGAAAAAATTCAAGCCTTGAGTTGCGATATTGCAGGATTCTATGGGGAAAATATTAAATGACACAGGAGACATCAAAAGAAGATGGAAGGAATACAGAGAGTCACTGTACCAGAAAAATTGGTCAACATTCAACCATTTCAGGAAGTAAGAGATGATCACGAACTAATGGTACTGAAGAAAGAAGTCCAAGCTGCAATGAAGGCGTTGGTGAAAAACAAGGCTCCAGGAGCTGACAGAATACCAGTTGAGATGTTTCAACAAACGGATGCAGCACTGGATGTGCTCACTGGTCTATGTCAAGAAATTTGGAGGACAGCTACCTGGCCAACCAACTGGAAGAGATCCACATTTGTGCCCATTCTAAAGAAAGGTGATCCAACAGAATGCAGAAATTATCAAACAATATCATAAATATCACACACATGTAAAATTTTGCTGAAGATAATTAAGAAAACTGTTGTAGCAGTACGTTGAAAGGGGACTACCAGAAATTCAAGCAGATTCAGAAGAGGACATGGGACAAGGGATATCATTGCTGATGTCAGATGGTCCTTGCCTGAAAGCAGAGAACACCAGGAAGATATTTACATGTGTTTTATTGACTATGCAAAGGCGTTTGACTGCATGGATCATAACAAATTATGGATAACGTTGAGAAGAGTGGGAATTCCAGGACACTTAATTGTACTCTTGAGGACCCTGTACATAGATCAAGAGGCAGTCATTGGAACAGAACAATGGGATACTGTGTGGTTTAAAATCAGGAAAGGTGTGCATCAGGGTTTGTATCCTTTCACCATATTTATTTAGTCTGTATGCTGAGCAAATAATCCTACAAGCTGGATTATATGAAGAAGAACGTGGCACCAGGATTGGTGGAAAACTCATTAACAGTCTTAGATATGTAGATGATACAACCTTGCTTGCTGAAAGTGAAGAGGACTTGAAGCACTTATTGATGAAGATCAAAGACCATAGCCTTCAGTATATACATCAACATAAAGAAAACAAAAACCCTCAAAAGTGGACTGACAAGTAATACCATGATAAATGGAGAAAAGATTGAAGTTGTCAAGGACTTTATTTTACTTGAATTCACAATCAACACCCATGGAAGCAGGCGTCAAGAAAGCAAACGATATGTTACATTGGGCAAACCTACTGCAAAAACCTCTTTAGCAAAGATATCACTCTGAAGACCAAAGTGTGCCTAACCCAAGACATGATATTTTCAATGCATGTGAAAGCTGGACAGTGAATAAGGAAGACTGAAGAAGAATTGGTACTTTTGAATTGGAGTGTTGGCAAAGAATATTGAATACATCATGGACTGCCAAAAGAATGAAGAAGAGTGTTTTGCAAGTATTTGAGGTCTTAAAAGCTTGTGAGTGGCCATCTAAGATGCACCAATTGGCCTCATCTCACTTGGAGCAAAGGAGAATGAAGAAAATTAAAGACACAAGGAAAATATTAACCCAAGAGACTAAAGGACCACATGAACCAGAGACTCCACCAGCCTGAGATAAGAACTAGATGATACCCAGCTACCACCAGTGACTGCCCTGACAAAGAACACAACAAGAGTCCTGGATGGAGTGGGAGAAAAGTGTGGAACAGAGCTCGAAATCTTATAAAAAGATCAGACTTGACAGTCTGACAGAGACTGGAGGAACGCCTGAACCTATGGCCCCTGGATGCTCTGTTAACCCAGAACTGAAACCATTCCCAAACCCCATTCTTCAGACAAAGATTAGACAGGACTATAAAACAAAAAATAATATATGCGAGGAGTTTGCTTCTTAGTTCAATCAGATACATGAGATCAAACGGGTGGCTCCTGTCCAGAGACAGAATGAGAAGGCAGGAAGGGACAGGAGCTGGTTGAATGGACACAGGGACCCTGGGGTGGACAGGGGGAGTGTGCTGTCATATTGTAAGGACTGCAACTAATGTCACATAACAATGTGTGTATACATTTTTGTATGAGAAATTAACTTGAGCTGTAAATTTTCACCTAAAGCACAATAAAAAATTGAAATCAAGCAAAAATATTTCGCCTTGTAATGCCAACCATTGAGAATATTATGCTTTAAAAATTGTATTAATACAAATATTTTAGTGAATAATTGTATAAGTTTTAATTTTTTCAATAGATATTTATAATAGCTAAATTAAATTGTATAGTGTGTGTTATGCATCTCCTATTCCGTAAAGAACCAAGAAAAAGTTTTTGCCATTTGTAAAAATAAACATAAAACACCGTTGTGAAGAATTAAAAAAAAAAAAAGACTCTTGCAAGAAATGCTGCGGAGCGCTCCTTGGAACTGAGGATGCTGGGACTTCCTCTCCTGTACTTTGGACCTGTTATCAGGAGAGACTAGTCCCTGGAGAAGGACATCATGCTTGGTAAGGTAGAGGGTCAGTGAAAAAAAAGAAGACCCTTGACGAGATGGATTGACACAGTGGCTGCAACAATGGGCTCAAACATAGCAAAGACTGCAAGGATGGAGCAGGACTGGCCAGTGTTTCGTCCTGTTGTACATACAGTAACCGTGAGTCAGAACCGACTCGATGGCACCTAACAACAACGACATTAGTTGCTATTATGAGGAGATGCAGGTGCTGATGGGAGAAGACAATGCGGAGGAAGTTGGCTACGCTTGGGGGAGGATGAATGGCCACCACTGGGGTTGTGCCCGCAGGCTGAGCCTCCCTGATAGGCGGACAAGGGGAGCTGGCTAAAGGAGGGGCGTGATTCACTGTCTCTGAAGTTCAGGGCTAATCTCTTCCTCATAAAGATTTATCCGGTGGTGCAGAGACTTATGGGTTTTCTTTTGCAGAGCTTTAATGATATAAAATAGCAGTATAAGGGTCTCCTAACTGTGGATTTCTTCAGAGATGATTTTCTCCCCTGAAAAGTGGTGAGAATCTTTTGAGATTTTAAGTCTGGTACTTAAAAATGCACTTGCTTGTTATGTGAATGAAAAGAAATGGCTGGAGAACAAATCTTTGACTGGCAATAATTCTCTGGTAAGTGAAAAAAAAAAGGCTGTAATTCAGATGAGTTTGTGCTCAGGTACATGTTAGGGCAGTGGTTCTCAAACTTTAGTGGGCAAAAGTATCACTAGGAGGGCATTTTAAAATACAGATACCTGGGCTTCGTCCTCAGAGATTTTGATTCAGCATGTCTTGGGGTAGGGTCCCAGATTCTGAACTTCTAACAAGCTCCCAGAGTCTCTGAATGGTGCAAACAGTTAACGTGCTCAGCTTCTAACAGAAGAGTTGGAAGTTCAAGTTCACCTAGAGACACCTTGGAAGAGAGGCCTGGCGACCTACTTCCGAAAAATCAGCCGTTGAAAACCCTGTGGAGCACAGTTCTGCTCTGACACACATGGGTTCGCCATGATTTGGAATGACCGGGCAACTGGTTTGGCTTTTGGGTTTAACAAGCTCCTGGTGGTGCTGATGCGGTCGGCCACCGTGCTTCGAGTAACTCTGAATTAGGGGATGGTAATTTTTGGTTCTTGAAGGCACTAGAAGAGAACGATTCTCAAACTTGGCTGCATTAGAATTACCTGGAAGCTTTTTAAAACTCCAGTGTCCAAGCAGTATCCCCGACATCAGATCGCCTGGACTCAGGCGTAGGTATTTTTTTTAAGCTTCCCAAAAGTTCAATGCACAGCCCAGGCGGAGGACCACCCTCTTTGAGGAAGTTACAAGGCAATGGCAGGAAAGGTTCTCGGTTCTTCTGATGCACCGGAATCAATTTGGGAACTTTCAAAAAATACTGATACCCAGGACTCCACGCCAGAAACTCTGGTCCAGTTGGTATAGAGTGAGGCTGTGGCATTGGCGTCCTTTTTCTTTTTTAAGCTCCCCAGATGACTGTAATGTGAAGCTCCAGGGTTGGAGACAGCAAATATTTTGTAATACCTCCTTTACTATCCTGAAATGAAATTCATAGATAGTATAACCTACACACACACAAAAAAAATAATGTTCTTTCTGTAATATAAAGGAGAAATAAGACAGAAGTAAAAAGTAACTTTTGGTAAATGAATATATAGGTTTGACATGTAGGTGCTTGGCACACTTTCTCTAGAAGACGTAGTGAAGTAGCAGGTATTTGTCCTGTGAGAATGTGACAGCCCCAAGTCCAGACCAAGCCTGGTGTGTGCTGTTGGTGACTCAGAGACTGACCACCAGCTGTGCGGTCATCAGTGCCTTCATTTCCCAAATTGGTGGGAAACTCTTGGTAAAGTTCTGGATGAAACAAAGCAGGTTCTTCTCTTGACTGGCCCTGGGGAGGATTCCTGCGTGATTCAGGCAAGACGTGTGCTTACCCAAGATAGAGTCAGGGTCCAGGCTTCGTCATTGTAAATCCGTTGGTCACCGACGTGCACTTGGGCTGATATTTGGGCATTTCAGAAACTCTAGCACCCCAGCACCTCCCCAGGTGCCAGGCGTCGTCTCCACCACACACGGTTACTACAGATACCCATCCCCAGTTCTCACGGTGCGCTGGAACATGGACACAGCAGTGGAGGGATGAAGAGGTCCTCAGACGCCAGTTCCCCTCTCTCCATGGAGCAGCGCCATGTGGAACACGGCTGGCTTGTGAGTCACTGAGACCTGGCAGGATAAATGACTGCCACCTCCCAAAATACCCAAATACCTCAGAGGCCTGTTACAGGGAGAGGGTAAGAAAGGCTGCAGCCTTGCGGGCCCAGCTCAGCCTTCACTCAAAATTCAGGTTCACATTTCCCCTCCCAGAGCAGCAAAACCCAAAACCAGACCCTTTGCTGTCAAGTCAAGCCTGACTCACAGCGACCCTACAGGACAGAATAGAACCGCCCCATAGGGTTTTTAAGGCTGAATCTTTACAGAAGCAGACCGCCACATCCTTCTCCCTCTGAGTGGCTGGTGGGTTCGAACGGCCAACCTTTTGGTTAGCAGCCGAACTCTTTAACCACTGCACCACTAGGCCTTCTTCCCAGAGCAGCAAAGTGCCCCTTAGAGAAAAAGCTTCCTCCACACCCGCTGCACCTCACCCCTCCTTCGAAAATAATAAAAATAAACCTGGAATATATTCAGCAATCTCCAGTGACCTCTAGTGGCCGATATTTGTCATGCCAGGCACCAAGAGATTTCTTGCATTTAATTTTTTTTGTTAAAAAAACTTGAACAATTAAAACTTCAACCTATATAGAGTAAAAAGATCACACTGTCCTGCATTTCCTTCCCTCATTCAAATCTTTCTATATCCGCAGAGAATATTTCCATTTTTTCTATGCATTTACAAATTATATGTGTGTAATTTACAAATTATATGTGTGATGGAGACATACAGACTTAAGTATTTTATTTACGCACACATATGATGGAAACTGTGGTGGTGTGGGGGTTAACTGCTACGGCTGTTAACCAAAGGGCCGGCAGTTCGAATCCACCACGCCTCCTTGGATAACCCTATGAGGAGTTCTACTCTGACCTATAGGGTCACTATGGGTTGGAATCCACTCGATGGCAATCGGTTTGGTTTTTCTTTTTAATATGTGTACATATGATTTTTATTTGTGTACACATGATATTTTATCTATGTACATATATTTTATATGTATATGTAAATAGATCTTTTATATGCGTGTGTTCACACACACATATAAAGTTTTAAAGCAGAAAGGGATCTGACTGTAGGCTTATTTGCTTACCGGTGCTCCTTGGAGAGCGTCCACATCAGGGCACCCAGATCTGTCCCGTTAGTGACGTAACCTGGCTTGTCTGACTTACCCCTTCACGGACGGACATTTAGATTGTTTTCATTTATCCCCCTTTTATGATGCTGCTGTCACACCTTGTACCTGTAACTTCACAGTGGGAATTTTTCTAGAGGATAATTACCCAGAAGGCTCCCAACTTTTCATTCAAGTCAGAAACTCAAATCTGAAACTCAAAAGCTTGTAAAAATGAGAGGTGTTAGCAATCAGCTCATGAAGGAATGGAGGTGAGGGGAAGGTTTGATAAAGTCTGACAAGGAAGGGAAAGGCTGGACAAGGGAGGGGCGGGGAGGGACGGGGAGGGGTGAGGGGATGGGGATGGGGAGGGAGAGGGGGAAGGACGGCGAGGAGCAGGGAGGGACCGGGAGGGGTGGGGAGGGACGGGGGGAGGGGGATGGAGGGTGAGGGTGAGGGGTGGGGAGGGGAGGAAGGGTGGGGAGCGGGGAGGAACCAGGAGGGACAGGGAGGGATGGGGAGGGGTGGAGAGAGGTGAGGGGGACAGGGGAGGGGGAGGGGGAGGGGCCGGGTTGCTTTATCTACAGTTGCATTCCTGGCCTGAGAGTTTTTCTTTTTTTAATCTTTCATTTTAAAAATAGATAATACTTTTATTTCATTCAAAACTCAAAGGTACAAAAGGGTGTATGGTGACAAGCCTCCCTCTTCTCTGTCTTCCAGCCACACAGGTCTCCTCCACAGACCCAGCCAGTGTTATTGGTCTCTTGCTTGTCTTCCAGGGGAAGTTTATGCATAACTGAAAAAAAAAGTGTATGTGGATATATTCCTGCTTCAAAAAATATAAGTGATCGTACATCATACACATAGCTCTGCACTTTTTTTTTCGTTAAATAATGGGAGATTATGGGGATGCCGTTGTGAAGAAGCCTAAGTTTCTTCATTCCCTTTCCGTGGTGCTCCATGATATTTCCAATGGCATTTCATGGTATTTCCATCCAATACTATTTCATGGTATTATGTGAGTGCAGCATAATTATTCGACCTGTCCCCTCCTGATGGGCATCTAGCTATTTATACATCTATATTGAATCTGTATTGAACAGCCTTGTACAATGGTTATTGTGCTCATAGAGGAACCTGCTTAGGATAAATTCCTAGTAATGGAATTACTGGCTCAAGGGGTACGCGCGTTTTAAAAGCATCGCAAGTTGTCCTCATAGAGGTTTTGCCAATTTAGGATGAGTATGGCCAGACATCTTTGCAACAGTTATGAGGGGCTGAGGCTTTTCTCCCCTTCTTTAGAAGAATCTAGTGTGTTGGCGGTGTGACCTGCCAGCCCCTTTTGGAAACTGAGAACGTCTTTAATCTGCAATGACTTCCTTGGGAGCAACACACCTTAGGGAGTTATGTGGGTTTTGGGGAAGAAAATGGGTCTTTTCATTCTACTTTCCTCATTTGGGCATGATTTTCAAGGGTGGCCATTTTTTCATCCCCTGTTGTTTCTCTCTCCCCTCCATTCCCTGTCACACCACCATCAAGCCTGGCTCTACAAACCAACCACGTGAGCATACAAAACATATGAGGCTCAGTTGCAGAGGAGATGTGACCTGGTTGGACATGTGTGATAGGGGTCCGGTCACATGCTCCTCCTCTAGGCTTTGGGCCTTTGTCTTCAGTCCCCTGTCATGTGATTCTCCAGCAGCAGTCCAAACAGCTGAGGGGCGTTCCATGCTGCACTCCGACAGCGTCCCACACCTTCCTGCCTTTATATCCTTGCCTATGCTGCCTGTTCTACCTGGAGTGCCCTCCCTCAAGTCCCACCAAGGGTATATGGCTCCCTTCTCCAGGAGGATGTTCATTCTCAGGCAAGGGAACTCTCCCCACACATGTCCTACACCTCTCTGGTGGCACCTGCCACCTTCTATGTGTGTCATGGCTCTGCTCTTTCTTCCCCTCTGGGTTCCTGTGGAGGGCAGGATCCCTGCCTGAGTTACCTGCGTAACCTCAGTGCCCAGAACAGTGTCTGTGTACAATGAATGTGTGTGGAATGAGTCTTCCACCTACAGGTGTGAAGTTTCCTGAACACCATGAACCCCCAGAATAACAGCGAAGCTCCAGTGCTCAGAGGAAGAGGAAACCTACTGGCAACAAGGCTACTGGGCTGAGGTGCACAGAGACAAAGGCTGTCTTGGGGACCATGGCCACAGCAGGAAACATACCCCAGCCTCTCAGTCCTCTCCAAACTTGTATCATCAGATCTCAGAAGATCTTAGATGGTTAAAAAGAAAACTAAAATGGAGCAGTTTCTTAGGAATTACCCATGCCAAGCATTTTTTTTTTTTTTCAAAATCTTTACCTTTTACCGCCATTATCTCCCTACCCAGATCTCCTCACATTTTGAAGGGAAATGAAGGAATGATGTTGAGGAACTCTGATTTCAGCCCTTGGTTGGTGCTTAAGAAACCAGGCAGCCCGGGCGTTTGCTCTCTTCCTTGTGAGAAGCGGTGGAAGTGAGGACAGGGTGCCTGGGGAGAAGCTAGCTTTACCAGACTTCCTGCCGCTGCGCAGGTGCTGTACTGAGGATTTATCTCTGCACAGGGACCCTTTTCTTAGCTTGTAGGGTTACCACAAGTACAATTATTACAGATTGAAAACTTTCCCCAGTAGCCCCTTGAAACAGCTTGGGTAGTTGCATTTTCTCTCTACAAACTCCCTCTGAAGTGGGCATGGTCACAGCCACCATGCTGGGGTTTGGCTTCAGGCCTTAGGGCTGGTGGCCATGCTGTGGTGCCTCCACCTGGCTTTGCCAATGGGAAGGTCACTGCATGGATATCCTAGGGCTGCCATAATACATCTCCATAAATTGGGTGGTTTAAACAACAGAATTCTCTCATAATTCTGTAGCTGAAAGTCCGAAATCAAGGTGTTGACAGGGTCATGCTCCCTCTAAAGGCTCTAGAGACGAATACTTCTCTGCCTCTTCCAGCTCCTGGTTTTTCTCAGCAGTTCTTGGTGTTACTTGGCTCATGGCTGTATCGCTCCAATCTCTGCCTTCATCTTTACATAACTGCCTCTCCTGGGTGTCTCTGTCTCCAAATGTCCCTCTTCTTACAAGGACAGCAGTGGTTAGACTACAGCCCACCCTAATCCAGTATAAATCAGTTTAACTGGATTATATCTGCAACAACTCTTTTTCCAAATAAGGTCACATTCACAGGTACTGGGGACTAGGACTTGAACATATCTTCTTGAGGAACACAGTTTGACCCACAACAGCCACTAACTCTTTCCCGTGTAGTGCTGTTGTGGTGGCTTTTACATATTTGAATTGGATTGAATATGAAATAGTGAGATAAAAATATTAGTAAAATATTACTTTTTTGACCTAAGCTCAAAATAATGTGAAATCACTAAAAAAATTGCCAAGAAGGTCTCTGCGGCAAAGATGGCTGCATTGACATCTTCCGTCTCACCTGCTGTTCTTTAGTGTGGTCTTGTCACTCCTTATCATGAGATGGCACCCAATTCCCCTTCCCTTGAGTCTGGGCTGGGTTTAGTGATCACTTTGTAGCCACAGAAGGTGGTAGAAATGATGCTATGTGACTTCTAGGCTAGGTCAGAAGGAGCTTAAGGTTTTCACCTGAATTTCTTGGAACCGTTGCTTTTTTTTTTTTTTTAAATTATTGTGGTGATAATATACAAAACATAAGCCATCTCAATAATTTCTACATGTACAATACATTGATATTGACAACATTCTTCAAGTTGTGCAACTGTTCTCCCAATCTTTTTCCAAATCACTCTACCATTATTAACATAAACTCAATGTCCCTAAGCAAAAAATCTCCCTTTTCCCCTCCCTCCTATCCTTGGTAACAGCTGATAAACTTTGGTCTGTATATATTTGCTTATTTCATGTAAGTGAGATCATACGATGTTTGTCATTTTGTGATTGACTGAGTTTGCTCAGCATGATGTTTTCAAGGTTCATTCATGTAGTGGCATGCATCAGGACTTCATTTCTCATTACGATTGAGTATATTGTGTGTATATACCACATTTTGCTTATCCATTTCTGTTGATGAAGATTACGGTTGTTTTCACATTTTGGCTGTTGTGGGAACTCATGTTCTTGGAACGCCTACTCTCTGGAAGCTCCCTCTTAGAACCCAGCCTCCATGCATTTGAAACTCAAGCCACGTGAGACCCAGTGCAGGTGCTCTGGTCAACAAAACCAGCCAAGCTCCAACTCTAAAGTCATTCCACACCAAACGTCAGACATGGAGTGAAGAGGACTCCAGTCCCTAGCTGTTCTAGGAACACAGCCACCTAGACTCCCCATTGGAGGCCATGGTCATTTCGGGGCAGAGTCAAGTTCTCCCTGCCTGAATTCCTAACCCACAGAGTTTGTAAGACAAGATTATGTGAAATGTTCGTTGTCTTACGACTTGAAGTTTGGGGTGTTTTGTTACACGACAATAATAATGGGAATAGCCTAAGCACAAATGTAAGAGGAGAGATTTGTAAATGGTGTAAATTGTGGAGGAGACACCCCCATGCCCAGGCTCAAGATGGTTAACCTTTGGCTAAAATCAGAAACGCTCTCCACCCTTTGTCCTGAATTATTCAAGGTTTGAAGTAAGGGAGGATTTTGAGCAGCAACCATCTTATAAAACTCTTGTTTTTGGCAAATTTTCTCTTAATATCTCCCTCCCTCCCTCCCTCACTGCCTCCCTTCCTTCCTAATGAAGTATTCAGAAATCAGGTTAGATAGACTTACGAGAAGAACAAATGGGACCCTGCGTGACTCTAGTTTTGGGGACGAATGATAAATGGAGAAGCAGGAGCAGCAGTGTGGTTGGTGGGAGGACCACTTGTGTTAAATTTGCATCTAACTGCCAGGCTTCCCAGGGAGGCCTCCAACACCTGCTTGGAAACCAGCAAAAGCAGTAGCGTGTTTTCAAAGCACTGAAGTAAGACAGTGACTTGGAGATAAGTCGTCTTTCCGAAAGAAAGAGAAAATACTTTCATCTCATTATCTGTGAAGTCTCGTGGCCAGTGAAAATGCATTCCATTAACTTGGGTAAAGAAGGAGGGTCCTTAGCTCCAGGTCCCAAAGGAGAACACCGTGTGGTGCCTTTTCCAGTTTACAATATGCCTCTCCCTGGCAAGGCTGTGCACTCTACATAGACTTGGATTGAGTGCCCCCCGCCGCCCCCGCCCCCGCCCCTGCCCCCGGAGTAGTCAGTGCTCAGCAGGGTGGTCATATGCTCTAGGCCAGAATGAGCTGATTTGCTTAAGAAAGAGTCTTTGCTACCAGGTACATAGAGAGGAAGGAGCCCCTGTGGTGCAGTGGTTAAGAGCTCAACTGTTAGCCAAACAGGTCAGTGGTTTGAACTCACCAGCCACTCTGCACAAGCTGTGGTGATCTGTTTCCATAAAGATTGAACCTGAAACCTGATGCCATGGAGTTGAATCTGACTCATAGCAACCCTACAGGACAGAGTAGGACCACCTCATAGGGTGTCCAAGGCTGTAAATCTTTATGAAAGCAGACTGCCATATTTTTCTCCCATGGAGTGGCTGGGGGGTTTGAACTGTCGACCTTTTGGTTAGTGTCTCTTAACCACTGAGACACCATGGCTTCTTCTGTAAAGATTACAGACTTGGAAACCCTATGGGGCAGTTCTACTCTGTCCTATAGGGCTACTGTGACTCAGAATCGACTTGATGGCAATGTTTTTTGTTTTTTCTCTTTTAATATAGAGAGGTTACATTTTCTTTGCAGTGCCGGTGTCTTTTAAAAAGAGAAAACTGAAAAAGCCCGAGGACATAAAGAATGATCCATTCACCCCCACACACTCTGTCCCCAGGTATGGAGTACTTCCACTGGCTAGAGTTCCCTGGCAGTTCTGATCTGGGGCCTCTTTGTGAATAACTGAAAAGGCTTGGCTCTTCAGACTCCACCTGTGGAAAGGACCAGATCAAAGGAAAGGAGATTCTACAAGGGTCTCCAGAAACAGCAAATGGGGCTGGCAGAGGGCAGGGCAGAGAAAGGGTGCCATCGAAAGGCAGTGCAGCCTCAGGGTTGATTTCCAGACTGCAGCCAGCAGGGACACCTCCACTCCAGTCTTCACTAACACCCAGGGCCAGAGGGGCAGACCTTTCATACTGCTTCACCCCTCCTTGAATCGGCCCTACAACTTGGGGCCCCTGGAGACAGAGAAATCACTCCTCTGAACTCTCCCTGGCAGCCCCCACGCCCTTGCTGATTTATTTTTACTTAGTTGCTATTTTAAAAAATGTCCTTTCCCAGTTTGTCCCATTCACCGTGGTCCCAGGTCTCAGAAGTGAATGCCCGCTGGGGCCAGGGGAGGCCACATAAAGGCCTGGTGGTAACTCCGGTGGGAGGAAGGACAGTGCTGCCTCTAAAGGAGGCAGCTACCACCAGTTGCAGTTGGCTCTCACCCTGGGGCTGTAAGCCCAGCAGGGGCGGGAAGCCGTAATTTTCCCATCAGGTGGGGTCTAGGAGTGGCCATCTCTACAGGTGCATCCAGGGGACTTCTCTGGAAGTTGAGGGTTATGCTTATCTGAGGTGGTTTGGGGGCTTGCCAACGGAGGTTATTAGGGATAGGGCTCACTGAGTCATCCTTTGGTGCTACCTCTGGGGCTCCATTTTGCCAGGGCTCCTGATTTTTCATGAGAAGCTGGAAATCCAGATTTTTATCTGAAATACCTGGATTTTAAAATGTAAGCAGTTAATTAAAATACTGAGAAAAAAAAAAAAGAACTAAGACATTATGCAAGCCAAATGAAGCAGAAATAATGTGAACCTGAGTTTGCTATATTGGGCTGTTGTCACCTAGGATGTAGGTGAGGGTCGACAGGCTCAGGTAAAGTATGGTGCTGACCCATTTACCTGCTTACCTGGTATGTCAGTGTTGCTTGTATCCATTAACGTTATCTGCTGAATGCTTCTCCTTTAAGAAAGGACTGATATGGGGGCAGGCTTAAGCTGTAGTAGGTTAAAACCTTCACCCTTATTGGGATATTATAAGGCTTTACCTACATCAAATTAACAATATTTTTACACTCAGGACTACATAAACCTAGTCAATAGCTACTAAAGGCTGGGTTAGACCAATAATGAGGAAAATATTATTTCTATACAGAGAGTGAAGATTTCCTTAGTACTTTCAAGTATATCTAGGATCCTTCCAATAAGTGTATTTTTTTTTTATCTCCTGCTTCCTGAGTATGAAAGCATTCTGTGAGGTTATGTCCATGAAAACAAATGCCTTTTCCCTTTTCTAATAAAAGCAGGGTAATGAAGATGAGGGTAAGGTTACACTGTGGTTACAGTGGCTGTCAACAAGCCTTTTGAGATTTTCTTTCTCTGTGGAAATCGGTTAATGGATTGGAGTTTTCCACTATGCTCTTTTTCATAGAAGGTGACTTTTCAGATCTGGGAGCAGGAAATCAGAGAGATACTTTTTCCTCGTGGAAGACCTAAGGGCTTTGTTTGGTCTTGTGGCTGCAGAAATTCAGTTGGCCCAGGGCCAGTCTTCTAATTACCACAGGTGGATCTTTGACCCAAGGAAGAAAAAAAAGGTTTCAGGGCACTTCTCCGTGACCGCCTTGGAACCCTTCTGAAGGATGAGCCACTGATCTGAAAGCCGCTTGGGTTATAATGATTCTCCAATGGGCTTTTATGTGGACAAGAACATGACCTAAGGCACCAGGGACACAGGAAAGGACATTTTTTATGCAGCTGGAGATGTGAAGAGAGCAAAAGAGATTTCAAAACAGAAGCACCACCACTCTTCCAGCCATTATAAACTGTCTTCTGTATTACAACGGCATGTACTTGGGCACAAATGGCACTTAAACTTCGCATTATGAAAAAATAACACCTGTGCTTTGCATTTACTGCGAATCAGGTACAGGCCTAGATGTTTTTATATGTGGAAGGCCTCACCCATTTACTGTTTTGGTGATTCCAAGGGTTAGAAGAGGTTCTTGACCGTACTTTACAGGGGAGGAGAACAAGGTCACTGAGCTAGCAGAGGGCCCAGCTGGGACTTGAGCCCAAATTTGATGATCCCAAAGTTTGTGCTCCTTCACGCTCAAGAGACAACGGAGTAAATGGTGAGAAGGAGAGACTTCAAGGTGGCGTGAGCTTATTTCACTTACCTGTTTGTGCAAGATGTGAAGTGGGGGGAGTCGGACTGATGGAGCAGTTAGTGGGAAGGTCAGACCTGTTTAGTGATGTGTTCCGAATCACCTTATAGGATTTGCCTGAATTCATGAGATTGGTGCACATTCATGAACGGTGTGAGAGAAAATCAGCCATTCCTGACACCATGTTGCATTGGGCCACTACGGATTGTTACAGGATTAATAATGCCTTCGCAGGGAGACTTGTTTTCCTTTTCCTTTTAGTTCTGTGGCACTCCTCCTCCTCCTATCTCAATCTGATGCCTTTACCAACCCCACCTTCTCTCGCCTCCCTGAGAAATTTATTGTATCAATTTTCTTTTCACTTTTGAATACTCTTTCTGTCTCAACTGGATCTTTCCTATTACTTTTTCAATCAACATTTTATTATGGAAAATTTCAAGCATACATAAAAATTAAAAGAATTGCACAAGAACACCCATATACTCCCCATATGGATTCTACACTTAACATTTTGCTATATATTTGCATTATCACACGTCTGTCTTCCTGTCCATCCCTCTAGCCATTCATCAATCCTTTTTTTTAAAAAAAATGCATTTCAAAGTAAGTTGTAGATGTCATATACTTCCTCCCTAAGTACTTCAGCATGTATATCATCAATTAGGTTTCAATATTCATTTTTGGTTTCTTTACTGTTAAGTAAAAATTGACTTACAGTGAAATGCACTGTTCTTACATGTACCATTCATCCAGTTGTCCCCATTAGCTTTTATCTATATTCAAATCTCTTCATTAAAAAATCAAACCAAACCTGCCTTCAACCTTACAGTATCCTCTTCAGCTACTGCCCCATATCCCTCCTCCTCATTTCCAACCAGACTTCCTGAAAGCACTCCCTCCATTTCTTTCCCTCCCCCTTCTCCCTACACCCACCCAGCTCCTTCCCAACCCCTCCCTCCATCTTAATGGAGGTTGCCAACAGCCTCCATGCCACCAAATCTAAAGGACATTTTCCAATCATTCCTTTCCTTGTTGCAGAATAGGATGAGACTATGTCCCTGGGGAGCCCTGGTGGTGCAGTGTTTAAAAGTGCAGTTGCTAACCCAAAGGTCAGTGGTTTGAATCCTCCAGGGGCAGTTCTACTCTGTCCTAAAGTGTCGCTATGAGTTGGAATCAACTCCACTGCAAAGGGTTTGGCTTTGGTTTTTTATGCCTCTGGAGTCTCCAGGCTATGTGAGGATAAGAGGAAACCTGTGCATCTCTGAAAAACATTAAAACAATGTCAACCTAATGTGAATGGGACAATAATATTTAGGACCAGTATTTCATCAAATTCTCCTGTTCACTCTTGCAAGTGGCAAGACACCAGCCCTTGGTATACAGCGGGGAGGGGATGCTCTGATGGGCCCTTCTGCTTTTTGAGACTTGAGAACTGGTTGAATCAGAATGTCACTATTATTATTGCCACTGCTGCTGCTCTTGTTACTGTCACCTCAATAGGACCTGCACTGGAAATATTTTAATCATCCCTCCATGTTTCTGTGGCCTTCAGGCTTTATCCTTTGTGCTCCATTCATCCTGCAGAAGGTGGCTTTGGTCTCTGTGCTGTAGGCAGCTCAACAGAAATGTGTCTCCATTCTAAAGCACAGGGAGCTGGTTACCCAGGGGATGGGCTTTCGAATAAGCTGCTAACCCAAGCATTTCTGGCAATTGTCTTTTTCTTATCCTTGTTGTGGAAACTTCGCCATCTGCTTCATGGGGGAGGTTAATTAATGTGATTAACAATGAATGCCTTAATTGGAGATGTTATACGGACACTTTACTATTATTATGACTGCTATTGTTTTGTGTGCAACTCTCTGCACACTTGGTTGTCTCTTTATTAAAGCAAATAAAACCATAATTAGGTGCAGTTCAACTCAAACAGTAGCAGCAGCCTGGAGCAAAAAACCGTAATGCAGGCCGGTGGAGAACAAGAGGAGTTCTTGACAAATATTATGTCGCCTGCCCAGTAACAGACTGTGTGCTGGAGTGGTGTGAGCCACTTCAGGTGAGCTCTTATGTGCTTTACCTAAAGCCTGGCCAGAGGAAGAAGACAGGACCCAAACAGATAGGTGGGAGGAGCCAGGGCCAAGCCACAGCCACCTCTGAGAACCAGGCCCTTGGACAAGTGGGCAGGGAGGTGGAAGCTAAAAGAAACCTACACCCGCCCCACGGGAAAGGGAATTTTGCATTCCAGAAGGCTTTGGTCAGAATCTGGGAATTACGCAGAAGCTGGGAGTTAATAGAAAAGTGAAATAAGGCCCTTTGTTGCACTCAAATTGTGGCTTTAGAAGTTTAGAAGGAAGGAAGCAGGGATTAGATCAGCATTTTTAGGAGAAGGCAGCCTACTGAACACATACTCTGGCCTTTCTTGACCATGGCTCAAGGCCTTGACCACAGAGCTTTTAGTTGTGTTTCCTATGGCACAGATGGCTTATAATGTGTAGCGGGGTCCATCGATACGCTAATGATGGCCTCTTTAAGTGAAATTAATGCCCGATTGTGCAAGAAGAGCAGCTCTTCATTATTCCCCGCGATATGAAGATGTGTCGGAGATTCTTCCCGGCCTCTCAGTGACACTCTTCATACAAAATTTATCTCTTTTATGGGTTTGAAGCTCTTTCAGATACATATCAAAGACCTTTCCATGCCTCTACCATGCATAATATATTCTGCAACAGCTTATAATAAACCATCTTCTTTCTCTGACTGGTTAGCAGTGAGCAAACGTGGCTATTGCTAGCATCATGAGGATGTGAGATCCTCATATGGAATACTTTGCCTCTTGTGTTACCACTCTTTGTTCTTCTTCTTCCCCAGGCAGCACCCCCAAAATGACAAGGAGCTGGACCGCTCCAATTGCGGTTCTGATCTCGAAGGCATTTTCAGCACTGATGATGCAGAGACCTTAACATGCTGTTATTTCACATTGAAAGGCTCTTTTCTCTCCTTTGTCTCACTTTCCACCTTCACAAGAAGACATAGCACAAGTACTTGGTGCATTTCCAAAGCACTTATGTTGGGAGAGGTGAAACATATTGGTGGATGTGTCTGAGTTGAGCATAGAGGGCTTTGACACACCTTGTCCAAATAGGACAAGGGAGAAGACCATCTAAAACATCAGCCTCTGGGCTGTGAATGGCACTACCACTGTTGGCTGCCAACACGTGGGGCTGACCCCAGCCTGGAAACTGTGGGAAAGCCTCTATCACAGAGTTTACTAATGTGAACCCAACGGGATTAGATTTTCCAATGTTCCTGGTTCAGATCTTGAGATATGGGGCTCTGTGGGGTGGGTGGTGGAGTAGAAGAGTAAGTATTTATTAAAAAGAAACATAATTTTGCTTCTTATGGTGTTATTTCCAAAGATCAGTGTGTGTTCAAGGACATATATCTGGTGTGGAGATGGCTAGATGCCCCTACTCCATCTATTTTCTCCTTCTTCTATAGGAACAGAACCAAATTTATACCTGGACAAATGATTGCACAGAATGAAGATGGTACTGCCCAGCATCCCTTATAGGTAGGTATGCCCATGGGACTAAGTTTTAGCTTTTTATAGGGTGTGAAAATAGAAGTGTCTGAGGTCAGCTTCTGGGAATTCCCTTGAATGACAGCTGGTGCATATTCTTTATTTTTTTCTGTGCCTCTTTTTCCTTCTTTCTGGTTGAGATGAGGGACACACTGGCTGGAGCCGTACCTGTTATACTGGATCATGAAGTAATGCCGAGAATGAAGATTGTGCTTGGTGAAGCTATAGAATAGAAACAGCATGGGCTCCTGAGGGCTTCACAGAATAGAGGTGCCTTAAGTGGTCTGGGTTTTCTATGTATGAACATTGATGTGTGAGAGAAATAAGCAATCTTGTTTAAGCCAGTGTTATTTTGAGTTTTACCGTTTCTTATAGTTAAAATAGAGGCCCAGGGTGTGGACTGGGAAATTAGCAGAAAAGAGAAGTTTCTCTTTCTTTTCTCCTTCTGCCATGGAGTAGGAGGGGCCAGGGCTGGTGGAGTGGGGAATGAAGTCTCCTTGGTTAATGGTTCCCTGACACAGAGCAGCACGGTGCTCACTGAGCACTCATGCTTTTTGGTGGTAAGGAGGGAGGAATGGAACCAAAAATACCTCACATAATAGCACTTAATCATCAAAGTGATATTGTAAGTTATTATTCTCATAGGAACACCAGGAAAGACTAAATTACCATAGAATCTGACAGCCGCCATATTGGTAAGCTATTATTTGTTATGATTGTCCATGTAGCCCAGGTGATTCACCAAGGACCCTCACTGGGGTATTTTGCAGTGGCAATTGATAGAGCAACCCTTAACGCTTTAGATGTACCCAAGAAAACTAGGCATTTTCGCTTTGCTTCTTACCTCCAGGAAGAATAGTTATCTATGGAAGTCAGAAGGTTCTGGGGAGATTCTGGAAATGCCCAACCAGCAGAGTTAGGAAACCCCAAAGGAGTTCTACCTTACCTGCTCCTCCACGCTGACTTTGTTTATTTCTTCATTTATTCACTCATTTACATTCATTCAACAAATCTGTATTAATGCCGAGAGCTGTGGTAGATGCTGAGGATATAATGATAAGCAAAATCAAAAATAGTTCTTGCTCTCATAGAGTTGATAATCATACACAGGTGTGGAAAAAAAATCCACCTGAAAACAAACACTCTGTGAAAGGTTCCCCTGAGGCTGCAACAGAAAAGCCTGGGCTAGACTGGGGGGAATTAGGACTGTGGTGGCCATGGAGGGGCATGGTGGAGCTCTTCCTTCATGAGAACCTGCTGCAGAAGCTAGTCCACACAACAGCCCAGCTGTTAAAGCTTTGGGTCTGCATTTACACTGAGGTCATGCTTCCTATGGGCTGCTCCCAGGTAATGACCAGATTGAAAAGAGAATGCTGATGCTAGGGGAAGCACGGGCTGGGGGGGATTGGAGCAAGCAAGGGAAACCTATTAGGAGGCTCTGACCATGATCCTGAGAGAGGGGCTGGTTGCTTGGACTAGGACGGGGGTGGCAGTGGAGAAGGAAGGAAGTGGACATATCCAGAAGACATGCAGGAGTCAAAATCAAATGGACATATTCTATCATTCAACAAAGTTTTACTGAGTACCTACTATGTTTTGAAAAGCAAAGATGTCACTTTTATGACTAAGGTGTACCTGACTTAAACCATGGTCTTTTCAATCACACATATGCATGTGAAGGCTGGACAATGAAAAAGGAAGGCAGAAGAAGAACTGATACATTTGAATTGTGGTGTTGGTGAAGAATATTGAATAAACTGTGGACTCTCAGAAGAATGAGCAAATCAGTCTCAGAGTAAATACAGCCAGAATGCTCCTTAGAAGCGAGGATGGTGAGATTTCAGCTTAATTACTTTGGACGCATCGTCAGGAAAGACCAATCACTAGAAAAGGACGCCATGTTTGGTAAAGTAGAGGGTCAGTGAAATGAGGGACACCCTCAATGAGATGAATTGATACACTAGCCAAAACAAGGGACTCAAATATACCAGTGATAATAAAGATGGTGCAGGACTAGGTAACATTTTGTTATGTTATAAATAAGGTCACCGTGAATTGGAGCTGACTCAGTGACAACTAACAACAGCAACAACTCTGTGCCAGACATCATTCTGGGGATAGATCAGTGAACAGTGCTTACATTTGGAGGTGAGGTAAAAGGGGTCTTAATTAAATCTCTTTCTTAGTTCCTATCTGGAGGCATAACAAGTAATGTGTACTTTACCTGGTACCAGCAATTTCACAATGAGAGTTTCTGGGAAATTAAATTACACCTTTCGGGGTCTGGAGTATCAACAACTTTCACGAATTGGGACTCATTAAGTGCCAAAAACTCTGCTTGAATTCTGACAGGTCACTTATGCCCAGCTCTTTTTTGCTTTCTCAGGGGCTTTGAGGGGAACTATTGTTATCCCCATTTGATAGATAAGAAAACTGAGGCTGGGAAAGATTAAGAAAAATTTCCAAAGTTACACAGCTGTAAAGCAACAGTGGAAATATTTGAACCCAGATTTATTTGCTTCCCCAACCAGCAATTTATATTGCCTCCTTTTATTCTCTTAGAGTCCCTGGATGGTGCAAATAGTTAGCGCCCTTGGCTGCTAACTGAAAGGTTGGTGGCTTGAGTCTACCCAAAGGCCTGGAGAGCTACTTCTCCCCAAACCAACCACTGAAAAACCCTATGGAGCACAGTTCTATTCTCACACACATGGAGCTGCCATGAGACAGTTAACTTGACAAAAAACTGATTTTTTCTTTTACAGGCTGGAGACTCCAAATTGTATAGTTTTTAGTATTTCCAGAGACTAAAGAATATACTTAACAAAAATGAACCTGGTTTATTTTTAATTTATAGTAACATTATTTAACTACAGATAAGCTGTTTAATAAGTGACATAAAGCTACACGTGAACTAACAAAAACACATCATTGGAACAATTACAATGCATTTTTAATCAACTTTATTGAGATAAAATTCATATGCAATAAAATTTATGGATTTTTGGTGTATAGTTTGGCAAATGTATACAATCTTGTAACCACCATCACAATCAAGATATGGGACATTTCTATCAGCCCTAAAGTTTACTCTTACCACTTACAGCAAATCCCTTCCCTCCCCCACTTGTCCCTGGGAGCCACTGATCTGTTTTCTGTCATTATTGTTTTGCCTTTTCTAGAATTTCGTATATATGGAATAATATAGTATTTAGGATTTTCTTCTGTGCATATATGTCTGGCTTCTCTCACTTGCCTTAATGCTTTTTAAGACTCATCTATGTTTTTGCATTTATTAGTAGTTCTTTTCTTTTTCTTACTGGATTGTATTCTATTGCATGGCTGTACTACAATTTGTACACCCTTTTGCCTATTAATAGACACTTGGGTTATTTCCAGTTTTTGGCTATTATTAATAAAATTGTTGTAAGCATTCATATATGTGTTTTTGTGTGAACATAATTTTTCCTTCATCTTTTGTAAATATCTAAGAGTACGGTTGGTGTGTCATATGGAATATATATGTTTGTAAAAAACTGTCAAACTGCTTTCCACAGTGACTCTTTCATTTTGCATCCCCAACAGCAATGTATGAGAGTTTCAGTTGCTCCACATCTTTGTCAGCGTTTAGTATTGTCAGTCTTTTTAATTTAGCCATTTGAGTTGGTATATAATGGCAATAAAATACATTTAAAAATATTTACTTATCTCAGATATTCTGCATATATCCTTGCTACAGGAGGAGCCCGTGCCCGGAGGAGAACATCATGCTTGGTAAAGTAGAGGGTCAGTGAAAAAGAGGAAGACTCTTAATGAGACGGATTGACACAGTGGCTGCAACAATGGGCTCAAACGTAACAACGACTGGTGCAGGACTGGGCAGTGTTTCGTTCTATTGTACATAGGGTCACTGTGAGTTGGAACTGACTAGACCGCCCCTAACAACAGCAACAAAGATGAACCCAGGGTGATATTATCTGATGAGTCAACTAGGGGTCACTCAAAATCTGCACTGTTTTCACTGCTGAAAGAGATGGGAGACCCCAGGACTTCTCAATAGTTTAAGAGCACAGGCTTAAGTCCAACTAGGTGACAGTGGAAAGGAGGTCTCACTTCCCATGGCCTCATTTTTTTTCACCTGTACAATGGAGATAGTAATTGTCCCTGGACAGGATAAAGAAATTCAGAGTCCCTGAACTCTAACAAGCTTATTATATATGTTGTTTTGATCCTTTTGCATTTCACTCAAAGCACCATTTGTATTTGAAAATGGTACAGAATTTATATGATAAATCTAAACTAATTTACCTTGACATTTTATGATGCAAAATACTGGATAAGTTTACCATTTTTTTCTTGCCCACATGTCCTCTCTCCTTGTTAGTGCCTTAAAGCCTGGTTTGGCCTATTAGGTAATTCCTACCTCAACTGAGTGTTGAAACAATTAAGTGTGTTGGTGAATTAAAGCACTTAGCACAGAGCATGGCAGATGGTAAGCCTTGATAAATATTATATTTTTGGAAACAAGCAGCTATCCAAACTAAAGGAGGGGCGTAGTTTAGGGAGAGGACTATGTGGCTCAGCAAACTCTAGTAGGAACTGTATGGATCAGTATGGGTGTTAAATAACAAGCTCACTCAGCTTCAATCACCTTCTACACTCATTTTCCCACCCCCAGATCTTCACATGTGTTAAGCTATAAAGTCAAACACCACCTTTCTCTTTGTAGGGCTTCAGCTTGTGAAAAATCGCTAATAATTTGACTGAATGACTTGCAAATCCTGGCAAGCAGTAGAATGGCATTTATATTTTTTATACAAATTGGTAATGCTTTGAAAGGCTGTGATTTTAAGGCAGCCATTTTGTTAGATATGTAAATAACTATTTGTGGGTTATGTATGTGTGTATCTATACACACATAGATATACTAGTTATTCACAAATAATTCAAGAATTTATTATCATTGTAGAAGAAATCAGACAACAATGAGATGTATAGGGAAAAAAGCAAATGTCCCACGTGAACCCTGCCCCTGACTCCCAAACTCACTGCCCTTCTCAGAGGTACCGACTGGTGTAGTTTGGTGTGTATTTTAGATATTTGGTGTATATGTGTTTTCTGTGCATTTAAACGCACAAATACGTGCGTAGAAAAGGATACAGTGTTGGATTTAGGATTTATTTAATTCTTGTGTTTGATTATATGTTTGTTTCTGCAATTTCCTTTTTCTTTTTAACTTGGCACGTCTTAAAGAGTTCTCCACGTGGGAATGCCTGGCTTCACCTCATCCCTCCCGGCTGCTGCATAGAATGGGTGTGTCACGCTTAGGCAGCTGCAGATTAGTGATGACACTCAGTCTGTAGTCAGCCTGCCTGGGTTTAAGTTGTGGCTTCACCCGTAGCAGGTATTTGACCTTGGACAAGTTGCTTAGTCTCGCTGTGCCCTGGTTTTTTCATCTGTAAAGTGGGAGCTTGTTGAAGGCATCTACTTCCCACACATTAACGTGACGTGTTTCTATTGCAGACACCACCTACCATGTTTTCCCCAGGGCTTGACTGCAAAGAGACACAGTTGGAGTTCCATTGAAATCTTACTTCTTTTTTTAAACGTTGCTTTTACTACAGAAAGAGTTCCAAGTAGATGTAGTTGAATCCTAGGCTTTAAAAATTGCAGGCTTAAGAAAGTTTTCTAGAAATTTCCCCTTCACAACTTACTGTGCTATACCAAACCAAAACCAAACCCACTGCTGTCAAGTTGATTCCAACTCATAGTGACCCTGTAGGACAGAGTAGAACTGCCCCATAGAGTTTCCAAGGAGCACCTGGTGATTTTGAACTGCTGACCTCTTGGTTAGCAACCGTAGCACTTAACCACTATGCCACCAGGGTTTCTGAGGCTATCAGTAGATCCCAATGATTCTGTATTTCACCTTGAGTTTTTTTTTTTTTTTTCCTAATCAGAAATCACATGGAAACTTTTTAATTTATGGGCTTTTATTGCAATCCTCAATTCACCCTGAGTAGTCTATTATTAAGTGTTCTAGAGGTTCTTATTGTCCCTTATCATAGAATTGTATCTTGGTGCAATTCATCTGTAGTCATTCTTCACAGAGAAATTCTTTCATATTACCTTTCTTTCATCATACAATGACAACTCTTGAAAATATCATTATCCCACAATGAGCCTATAAATTATTATCATTAGGTAATTTTTCATTTAATCTGATTTTATAAACTGTTTCTTTTTATTATTTAGAGGGAAACCAGTAAATGCATCACTCTGTTTTGATCCACGATGATAACAGTAATAGAAAAACTGCGTAAGGGCATCTTACTGAGCCACAAACACACTGGCTTTGTAATAACTTCAGACTAAGAGGCTCATGTGCGTATAGTCAAGAACCACAGCCTCTCGAATGAATCACAATGACCACCCATGTCAGTATCTTAATTGTTAATGCTGATCTGAGTTATCAAAATGTCTAAAATGGATTTTTCTATAAGATTGAGTTTTAAAAATGTAAAATATAATATTTTTTTTTAATGAGGAAATATATTTAGGAATATCTGAGTCACTATGTGAAACAGTAATTCCAGGAAGACTCCTCCCTTCTATCCAGCATGCTCTGGGTCACCTTTCCCATCACCCTGCTTCCCTGTCCTTAGAGAAGAAAGATCTTTTGTCCTATACATGTAAGAGCAAGAAGGACCATTTTTCACATATGGCTTTTAGATCAGTGCTGTCCAATAGAACTTATATGTTAAAGAAGAATTGACTCTTTTTTCCCAGTCAGGATAATTCTTTAGGTGAATAGGACATGGAACATTCCTCAGGAAGAAAAGATTGCTGAAAGTTGTCGGCACACAGCATTCTGAGTGTACTAGGCTCTGTTCTCCCACTTTACCTGGACTTGCCCATCCAACCCTCCCACCAGTTACGCAGGTAGACTACTTTTATTCTCACTTTGCAGTTGAGGGACTGGACGTGGCACAGAGGGATTGCATGGCTTCTCTAAGAGTACACAGCTGGTGGCTGCCTGGCTCTAGAGCTGCCGCCCTTTACTAGCATCCTGAGCTGTGACCTGCATCTGACTCTTGAGTCATTTGCTATGATAGGGTATGAAGGTCGTTGGAAGAGGTTGGGATAGGACATAATAGGAGAATACTTACCTTGGTGAGAGATGGGACTGGAGAAGTTCTGACACCCATCCTATCTCTAAATATCTGTGATTCTACAAATTAAGATAGTTCATTACGTTTTTAAGTTCCTTACAAATAAGATCCAACTTTAAAAGGAATCTAATTTAACATTCCATGTTATGCTCACGAAGCTCAAAAGATATGGGTTTTTTTTTTTCCCTTGGTTGATGTGTATTATATTTCATTTATTGGTGGGCATTCAAATGGCAGAGAAGGAAAGGAACTTTCAGTAGGTTTGATACTTTTTCTTTGATACCAAAGGATGGATAACAGGAATGTCATGGCTCGTGCGTTAGAACTCAGCCCAAGTGGTCAACAAATTTGGCATTAAATGTCTTTCCCTTCCACCATATTACTTGGTTAAGTCCTCTATATGCTGAACCAAATGACTAGGAAGCAATTACAACTTAAATAAATTATAGGTAAATTTTAAAAGCTTGAGGAAAAGTAATATCAGGTACTACACAATAGATATGAACACTGAACTTCTGAAGGAGTCCACGAGAAGTGATAAGTTGATGGATCCTTTTCTACAAAACTGAGACTGGACCTTTGGGACCATCAGAGGATCTGCAATTTCATGCCAGAGTGAAGAGGATGCTGGTGCCCCGGAAGATGCGTGTGTCCATATCTTAAATCCTAAGAAGGATAAGCTCAGTTTTAACCATGGACTGTTAACAGGCAGGACTTGAGACATCACCTAACTTCATCTCTCTATCTTCCTTTCATTGTTTATTTATAAGTGTATATGTCTCCTTTATATATTCTGAGTTGCGTGTGTGTATGTAGTTGTATGTATGTGTCTATGAGTGTGTGTGTACATATGTAGTATTTTCTCCACGTATGGTGCCACGGTGCTTCGCTTTCATTTTTGCTCATAGTATCTTTTGTCACACATCTATTTAAAACCTTTTCATCAAACTTAACGCTCTCTTTCTTTGTATTTTCTGCTTTGAAATAACTTTCTAAGAAACGCTTTCCTTTTCTAATGTTGTAGTCTCTCATATTGAGTTTAAGATATTCAAAGTACTTACGTCCATCTGAAATCTATTTTGTGTAACTTGTGAATAAGGACTCTAATTTTATATTTTCATGTGGTAGCATATCCTCCTAATAGTGCTGACTGAAGAGTCAATCCTTTTTCTGTGGACTTCTAATGCTGTAGCCCAGGTAGGCAAAGATTTGACTTCTCAGTCTGCTGCATTACAAATGTGTCCATCTCTGTACCATTACCACACAGTTGTAATTACCGTATTTTATATTAAGTCCCGATATCCAGGAAGACAACCCTCCCTCTGTGTTCTTTTTCAAATTCATTTTATCTATTCCGAAACCTTTCCTCTTCTATATCAGGGTTTCTCTACGTCAGCATTATTGACATTTGGGGCCAGACTATCTTTTGTGAGTTGTAGGATGGTTAGCAGCACCTTGGTTTCTGCCTGCATCTCCAGACATTGTCTCCTCAGGGGCAGATCACTCCTGGTTAAGAACAACTCTTCTCTATGAGTTGTAGAATAACTGCATTAAACTCTAAAAATATTTGGTTTGGGTGTTGACTTGAAGTTCTACCAAATTCATAGATTGATTTTAGGAAGAATCTGTCATTATGATATTGAGTCTTCTTAAGCCTGAACATAGTTCATCTCGAAATCTCATTTCAGTCTTTTAATAATGCTTTGCAATTTTCCTCATGAATATTGTGCATATCCTTTGTTAGATTTATTTCTGGGAACCTTGTAGTGTTTTTGGAGGCCTGGTGGTGCAGTGGTTAAGAACTTAGCTGCCAACCAAAAGGTAGGCAGTTTGAATTCCCCAGGAGCTCCTTGGAAACCCTATGGGACAGTTCTACTCTGCCCTATAGGGCTGCTATGAGTTGGAATCAACTCGCTGGCATGGGTTTTTGTTATTAAAAAAAAAATCTTTTCCAAATATATTTTCTTTTTTATAATTTTTATTGTGCTTTAAGTGAAAGTTTACAAATCAAGTAAGTCTCTCACACAGAAACTTATATACATCTTGCTATGTACTCCCAATTACTCTCCCCCTAATGAGACAGCCTGCTCTTTCCCTCCACTCTCTCCTTTCGTGTCCATTTTGCCAGCCTCTAACCCCCTCTACCCTCTCATCTCCCCTCCAGGCAGGAGATGCCAACACAGTCTCAAGTGTCCACCTGATCCAAGAAGCCCACTCCTCACCAGCATCCCTCTCCAACCCATTGTCCAGTCCAATCCATGTCTGAAGTGTTGGCTTCGGGAATGGTTCCTATCCTGGGCCAACAGAAGGTCTGGGGTCCATGACCACTGGGGTCCTTCTAGTCTCAGTCAGACCATTAAGTCTGGTCTTTCTGTGAGAATTTGGGGTCTGCAGCCCACTGTTCTTCTGCTCCCTCAGGGATTCTCTGTTGTGTTCCCTGTCAGGGCTGTCTTGGGTTGTAGCCAGGCACCATCTAGTTCTAGTTTCAGGATGATGTAGTCTCTGGTTCATGTGGCCCTTTCTGTCTCTTGGGCTCATAACTGCTTGTGTGCTTGGTGTTCTTCATTCTCCTTTGATCCAGGTGGGTTGAGATCAATTGATGCATCTGCTTGCTAGCCTTTAAGACTCCAGACACTACTCTTCAAAGCGGGATGCAGAATGTTTTCTTAATAGATTTTATTATACCAATTGACTTCGATGTCCCCTGAAGCCATGGTCCCCAAACCCCTGCCCCTGCTATACTGGCCTTCGAAGTGTTCAGTTTATTCAGGAAACTTCTTTATTTTTGGTTTAGTCCAGTTGTGCTGGCCTCGCCTGTATTGTGTGTTGTCTTTCCCTTCACCTAAAACAGTTCTTATCTACTATCTAACTGGTGAATACCCCTCTCCCATCCTCCCTCCCTCCCCACTCTCGTAACCACAAAAGAATATTTTCTTCTCTGTTTAAACTATTTTTCAAGTTCTTATAATAATAGTGGTCTTATACAATATTTGTCCTTTTGGAGCTGACTGATTTCACTCAGCATAATGCCTTCCAGGTTCCTCCATGTTATGAAATGTTTCACAGATTCCTCATCATTCTTTATCGATGTGTAGATTCCATTGTGTGAATATACCATAATTTATTTATCCATTCATCTGTTGACGGGCACCTTAGTTGCTTTCAACTTTTTGCTATTGTAAACAGTGCTGCAATAAACATGGGTGTGCATATATCTGTTTGTGTAAAGGCTCTTATTTCTCTAGGATGTATTCCGAGGAGTGGGAGGAGGAAGTGCCAAATTGATTTCCAAAGTGCTTGTACCATCTTACATTCCCACCAGCAGTGTAGAAGTGTTCCAATCTCTCCACAGCCTCTCCAGCATTTATTATTTTGTGTTTTGTTGGAGTGAGATGAAATCTCATTGTAGTTTTGATCTGCATTTCTCTAATGGCTAATGATCATGAACATTTCCTCATGTATCTGTTAGCTACCTGAATGTCTTCGTTCGTGAAGTGTCTATTCATATCTTTTGCCCATTTTTTTAATCCGGTTATTTGTCTTTTTGTAGTTGAGCTTTTGCAGTATCATGTAGATTTTAGAGATCAGGCGCTGATTGGAAATGTCATAGCTAAAAACAGTCTGTAGGTAGTCTTTTTACTGTTTTGGTGAAGTCTTTGGATGGTCATAAAAAAAAAAAAGTTTTTTTTTTTTTTTTTTGGTCATAGGTGTTTGATTTTTAGGAGTTCCCAGTTACCTAGTTTTTCTTCTGCATTCTAAATAATGTTTTGTACACTGTTTATGCCATGTATTAGGGCTCCTAGTGTTGTCCCTATTTTTTCTTCCATGATCTTTACCATTTTAGGTTTTATATTTAGGTCTTTGATCCATTTTGAGCTCGTTTTTGTTCATGGCGTGAGGTGTGGGTCTTGTTTCATTTTTTTGCAGATGGATGTCCAGTTATGCCAGCACCATTTGTTCAAAAGAGTGTCTTTTCCCCATTTAACTGTTGTGGGGCCTTTGTCAAATATCAACTGCGCACATGTGGATGGATTTATGACTGGATTCTCAATTCTGTTCCATTGGTCTATGAATCTGTTGTGGTACCAGTACCAGGCTGTTTTGACTACTGTGGCAGTATAATAGGTACTAAAATCAGGTAAAGTAAGGCCTCCCACTTTGTTCTTCTTTTTCAGTAATGTCTTATTTATCCAGGGCCTCTTTCCCTCCCATATGAAGTTGGTGATTTGTTTCTCCATCTCATTAAAGAATGTCGTTGGAATTTGGATTGGAATTGCATTAAATGTACAGATTGCTTTTGGTAGAATAGACATTTTTATAATGTTAAGTCTTCCTATCCAAGAGCAAGGTATGTTTTTCTACTTATGTAATTCTCCTTTGGTTTCTTGCAGAAGTGTACTGTAGTTTTCTTTGTATAAGTCTTTTACATCTCTGGGCACATTTATTCCTAAGTATTTTATCTTCTTGGTGGCTACGGTAAATGGCATTGATTTGGTGATTTCCTCTTCGATGTTCTTTTTGTTGATGTAGAGGAATCCAACTGATGTTTGTATGTTTATCTCGTATCCCGATACTCTGCCGAACTCTTCTATTAGTTTCAGTAGTTTTCTGGAGGATTCCTTAGGGTTTTCTGTGTATAAGATCATTTCATCTGCAAATGGAGATACTTTTACCTCTTCCTTGCCAATCTGGATGCCCTTTACTTCTTTATCTAGCCTAACTGCTCTGGCTAGGACCTGCAACACAATATTGAATAAGAGTGGCGATAAAGGGCATCCTTGTCTAGTTCTCGATTTCAGTGGGAGTGCTTTCAGGCTCTCTCCATTTAGTGTGATGTTGGCTGTTGGCTTTGTATAAATGCCCTTTATTATGTTGAGAAATTTTCCTTCTATTCCTATTTTGCTGAGAGTTTTTATCATGAATGGGTGTTGAACTTTGTCCAATGCCTTTTCTGCATCAATTGATAAAATCATGTGATTCTTATCTTTTGTTTTATTTATGTGATGGATTACATTAATTGTTTTTCTAACGTTGAACCATCCCTGCATACCTGGTATGAATCCCACTTGGTCATGGTGAATTATTTTTTTGATATGTTGTTGAATTCTATTGGTCAGAATTTTGTTGAGGATATTTACATCTTAAGTTTATGAGGGATATAGGTCTATAATTTTCTTTTCTTGTGGTGTCTTTACCTGGTTTTGGTATCAGGGATATGGTGGCTTCATAGAATGAATTTGGTAGTATTCCTTCCTTTTCTATGCTCTGAAATACCTGTAGTAGTAGTGGTATTAGCTCTTCTCTGACAGTTTGGTGGAACTCTGCAGTGAAGTCATCTGGACCAGGGCTTTTTTTGTGGGGAGCTTTTTGGTTACCTTTTCAATCTCTTCTCTTGTTATCGGTCTATTTAGTTGTTCTACCTCTGTTTGTGTTAGTTTAGGTAAGTAGTGTGTTTCTAGGAATTCATCCATTTCTTCTAGGTTTTCAAATTTGAGTAGAATTTTTCGTAGTAATATGATATGATTCTTTTAATTTCGGTTGGGTCTGCTGTAATATCGCCCATCTCGTTTCTTATTCAGGTCATTTGTTTCCTCTCCTGTTTTTCTTTTGTCAGTTTGGCCAGTGCTTTATCAATTTTGTTGATTTTTTTCAAAAAACCAGCTTTTGGTCTTGTTAATTCTTTCAATTGTTTTTCTGTTCTCTATTTCATTCACTTCAGCTCTAATTTTTATTATTATTTTTCTTCTGGTGCCTGTGGGTGTCTTTTGTTGCTCTCTTTGTATTTGCTCAGGTTGTGGGGATAATTCTTTGATTTTGGCCCTTTCTTCTTTTTGTATATGTGCACTTATTGATATAAATTGGCCTCTGCGCACTGCTTTTGCTGTGTCCCAAAGGTTCTAATAGGAAGTGTTTTCCTTCTCATTGGATTCTATGAATTTCTTTATTGCATCCTTAATGCCTTTTATAACCCAGTCTTTTTTGAGCAGGGTATTGTTCAGTTTCCAAGTGTTTGGTTTCTTTTCCCTGCTTTTCCTGTTATTGATTTCCACTTTTATGGCCTTATGGGCAGAGAAGATGCTTTGTAATATTTCACTGTTTTGGATTCTGCTAAGGCTTGCTTTATGACCTAATATGTGGTCTATTCTAGAGAATGTTTCATGTGCATTAGAAAAGAAAGTATACTTGGTTGCTGTTGGGTGGAGTGTTCTGTATATGTCTATAAGGTCAAGTTGTTTGATCGTGGCATTTAGGTATTCCATGTCTTTATTCAGCTTCTTTCTGGATGTCCTGTCCTCCACCGAAATTGGTGTGTTGACGTCTCCTACTATTATTATGGAGCTGTCTATCTCACTTTTCAATGCTGATAGAATTTTTTTTTATGTATCTTGCAGCCCTGTCATTGGGTGCATAAATATTGAATATGGTTATATCTTCTTGGTGTATTGTCCCCTTAATCATTATATAGTGTCCTTCCTTATCCTTTCTAATGGATTTAACTTTAAAGTCTATTTTGTCAGAAATTAATATTTGCCACTCCTCCTCTTTTTTGATTGTTATTTGCTTGATATTTTTTTCCATCCTTTGAGTTTTAGTTTGTTTGTGTCTCTAAGTCTAAGGTGTGTCTCTCGTAGGCAGCATATAGATGGATCTTGTTTTTCAATCCTTTCTTCCACTCTTTGTCTCTTTATTGGTGAATTTAGTCCATTTACATTCAGGGTTCTTACAGATAGGTATGAATTTAGTGCTATCATTTTAATGTCTTTTTTTATGTGTTGTTGACAGGTTCTTTTTCCCACATAACTTTATATGCTGAGTAAATTATCTTTATATATTGTTCTTTCCTCATATTTGTTGTTGATTTTGTTTCCGCTGAGTCTCTATTTTTTTCTTGTATTTTATTTTGGATGAGTAGGATAGTTTGTCTTCTTTGTGGTTACCTTATTATCTACCTATATTTTTCTAAATTTAAACCTAAGTTTTATTTCTTTGTATTGTCGTATCTTCCTCTCCATATGGAAGGTGTGTGATTACATTTCTTAGTCCCTCTATTATTTTAGTGTTGTCTTCTTTTATATAATAACATCGCTGTTACCCTGTTTAGAGCTTTGGTTTTTTTTTTTTTTTTGATTCCCATGTCTGGGTTGACTTCTGGTTGCTCTGCCCAGTATTCTAGTCTTGGGTTGATACCTGATATTATTGATTTTCTAACTAAAGAACTCCCTTTAGTATTTCTTATAGTTTGGTTTAGTTTTTATGAATTCCCTAAACTTGTGTTTATCTGGAAATATCTTAATTTCTCCTTCATATTTAAAAGACAGTTTTGCTGGATGTATGATTCTTGGCAGGCAATTTTTTTCCTTCAATTTTTAAAAAATGTCATCCCGTTGCCTTCTTGCCTGCATGGTTTCTGCCGAGTAGTCCGAGCTTATTCTTATTGGTTCTCTTTTGTAGGTGACTTTTCGTTTATCCCTCGCTGCTCTTATAATTCTCTCTTTATCTTTGGTTTTGGCAAGTTTGATTATAATATGTCTTGGTGACTTTCTTTTAACATCTACCTTAAGTGGAGTTTGATGAGCATCTTGGGTAGATATTGTCTCATCTTTCACCATATCAGGGAAGTTTTCCGCCAGCAAATCTTCAAAAATTCTCGCTGTTTTTTCTGTTATTCCTCCCTGTTCTTGTACTTCAGTCACTGGTAGGTTATTTCTCTTGATAGAGTCCCACATGATTCTTAAGGTTTCTTCATTTTTTAAATTCTTTTATCCGATTTTTCTTCAAATATATTAGTGCCAAGTGATTTCTCTTCGAATTCAGAAATTCTGGCTTCTACTTGCTCAATTCTGCTCCTCCGACTTTCTATTGAGTTGTCTAATTCTGTAATTATATTTTTAATCTTCTGAATTTCTGATTGTTGTCTCTCTATGGATTTTTCCAGCTTATTAAACTTTTCATTATGTTCCTGAATAATCTTTCTAATTTCTTCAGTTGCTTTATCGGTGTGTTCCTTGGCTTGTTCTGTGTATTGCCTCATTTCCTTCCTGATGTCTCGAAGGGTTCTGTATATCAAACTTTTGTATTCGCATCTGGTAATTCTGGGAAGGTTCTTTCATCTAGAAGATCCCTGGATTCTTTGTTTCAAGAGCCTGTTGAGGTGATCATGGTCTGTTTCTTTGTGTGACTTGATATTGACTGTTGTCTCTGAGCCATCTATGAGTTATTGTATTAGTTTATGCTTGCTTATCGTGTCATAGCTTCTTGCTTTGTTTTGTTTTGGTATACCCAGAGGGGTTGCTTGAGTGAGCGAGCTTGATTATCTTTGCTTTTGGAGCTCTGACATCCTGTCCCCAGATGGCTAGAGCTGTTATCTGCGTACATCAGTCTAGGAGTCCATTCAGTTTTCTTGTATGAATTCAGCTCAGGTTTCCAGGTAACTGATCATCAAGTATGTGGTATAGGCTCTATCCTACAGTCTTAGAGGGGCAGGGGTGATTGGCGTATATACCGGTATCTGATTGCAGCAGGGGGTCACGCTCTGAACAAAGCAGGGGACTGAGAACCGACCTGCGAGTGTCTCTGAGGAAAGCACATCCCTGTTCCCTAGAGCTTGGAGGTGGTTGGGTTCTGTAGACAGACCATGGACACCCAAAGGTTTTGGTTGTAAGGACTGAGAGGTACCAGTTATCTTTGGACCCTGCTCACGGGTTGCTGGATGACCTGAGTGAAGCTGCCAGTCCTTAGGTCCCTGATGTGGGTAGGTGAGGACCTTGTTTAATAGGCAAAGCAATGTCAAACATCAAACACCCACCTCTCCACTGTACAGCTGAAATGGTTGGCGTTTGCCAGCAAGGGCCTATTCTCCTGAAATAGGCCCACACAGATCCACGCAGAAGGGAAAGGTGCTCAAGGTCCATGGGTGGTTTATGTCTGGGTAGGAGCCACTTCTGTCCTGAGCTCCCCTGGTCAGCGGAACTAGCAAATTATCTTTTCCCCCAATTACAAATTTCTTCCTTCCCCAAGGCCGGGAGGATGGCTCTAGGTGCTCAACAGTGCCTATCTCAGGCCCCGGGAATTCAGCCCCTGAAGCTGGCTTGTGGGTGGGTGGGTGAGGGGCCCGCAGTGAAATATACGCAAGTACTTAGCTTTTGCTGACAGCGCCGTTCTTCTCAGGTTCCGGAGGTGTGAGTAGGCTGTGTGTCTGGTTCCTTTTCCCTGAGGAAACTGCGGCCGAATGCTAGTACCAGCCTGCTGCTGCAGCTCTTGGAATGGTGCCTGAGAGCTCCCCATGATTCAGGTCTGGTAACTCTTCTCTGCTTCCTCCCCCTGCCCCTCAGTTCATTTTCTAAGCTTACATTTGAGGCTCAGAGCTCCCAGCTTGTCACAAATACACTCCTTTCACTTGCTTTTTCAGGTCTTTGTTGTAAAGAGGGCTCGCTGGAGGTGTCTATTCCACCATCTTGGCTCCGCCTCCTCCAAATATATTTTCTAATTGACCATTGTTGTTGTAAAGGAATTTCATACATTTTTTATATGTTCATCTTGCATCTAGAAATCTTGTTGAACTCTTTAATTATAGCTAATTTTCTGCATATGTTCTGGAATTTTCTATGTAGGTTATCATATTGCCTGTAGATAACCCCAATGTTGACCATTGTGTAGCATTTTTATACCATTAACTTACTCTCTCCATGTATTGCATTGGCTAGGACCTGCAGGAAATGTTGAATAGTAGCAAGAATAGAGGGACTTTTTCTTATTTTTTTAGCAAGGAAACAAAGACTGGGGCTTGTGCAAGGTCTTCAATGAATTAGAGCAGAGCCAAGGCTAGATCTAAGCTTTAAAACTTCTTCTTCCTTTATTCTTTTTTGATTCTTTCGCTGTTGGTTAATCTAGTTAACATAGCAAATCATTTTCTATCAGAATTCTTTTGATTTCAAAGCTACTGAAGTCTTAAAAGAAAGGTACGTACAGCCTTTTGTACCAGTGGAATCAGCACAACTTATACTGATATGAAACCTCTTCTACTCTGTCATTATGAAAGCTTGTCAGCTATTTAAAACACCTATCTACTACTCTGTCAATATGCTTCCATGTGGGAAATTCATGCAGTTATGTATTATTAGAGAGACATATTAAGAGGATGTGAGTCCCAGAATAAAAATAGTCACGTTCTATGCATCACTTAGAATAAAGTGGACACTGTGCTAGGTACTTTACAATAGGATTCATCTAATCTTTATAACAATGCTCTGAGGTGCATATTATTATCCCATTTTACAGATGAGGAAACTGAGCTTCAGGGTATTGAGTAACTTGGTCATGGCCTGCACTCAAACCTAGGTTGGACACAAATGTATATGCTGTACTTGTTATATATTCTGGTTACCGTTAGGTGTATTCATGTGAAGTTAATAAGGGAAAAGTTCAAATTCAGTTTGGAAGGGATCTAGGAATAAACCTTTACATTGCTTTAATGTAAATTAACAGAATCCATAAAAAAGTAAAACAAATCTAGTGGTCTCCTAGTATCTCTTCCACGTAGATACATACAACGTAATAATACACAGACTTTAGCAAATGCTTCCCTTATGCATATTATCTCTTATCCGCATGACAAATTTGGAAGGCAAGTCAGATTATTACTCCATTAGAGCTTAGGAAGCTGAGGTTCTTTAGAGATTTAAAAAAAACCCGTTGTTGTCGAGTCCATTCCAACTTATAACAACACTATCGGACAGAATAGAACTTCCCCGTGGGGTTTCCAAGGAGCTCCTGGTGGAGTCGAACTGCCAACCTTCTGGTTAGCAGCCAAACTCTTAAACACTATGCCACCAGGGTTTCCCATATAGATTTATAGATTTAATGACAGCTATTTTTTTTTTTTAATTTCGAGCAGAGCCAGGTCTTGCCCGGCCCCTCCTATCACCTCATGTGGATCAAACTGGCTTGTCAGCCTAAAGCTATGTTTTGGTCACACTAGATTCTCAGCTGAAAAACTGTGCTTCAGCAGCTGCACTTTAAATAATCATTGCCATCATTATGCAGCATGTGGAACCCAAGAGGGGCTTCTATAAACATGAGTACATGTTCCTGGACAAAGGAGATAATATCTATGACAAACAGCCATTATCTAGAACATCTGTTAGGCTGTTTCTCCTTGTTTTAAATAATGCATGGCGTGCTCTAATTCAGGTGTCCTCCTGAAAACCCAGCAGTTTTTGCTGAGATTTCTGTGATCTCTGACTATGATGAATGAGGGTATCTGTGATCATGGAGTAGACCACTTAATCAAACACTTTGGCTTCAGATCAAATTTTCTATATTTTTAACTATAATTATAGCTATAACCAACACTATTTATCTTGCTTTATAATTTACATAGTGATTCCACATGCAGTGTCTCATAAGCATTTAATCCTCAAAACAGCCCTGCTAGGTTGTTGTTAATATTGTCTTCAGAACAACATTTTGAGATTTTTCACATGTGTTGATGTGGAGAGATATCCAAAAGATATTGTTCTTTGACAGGAGCAGGTTTTCACAATATGATTTAATGTGGGCCCATTTGGGTTAATTTGTGTCCAAAAAAGTGAATGAAGGTAGATATTAGTTAGACAGTAGTTATCTCTAGAGGTAAGACTTTCAGAAAAGCTTCCTTATGGTGTTTTATATAACCTGTATTTTAATTTTTTAAAAATTTTATTTTGCTTTAGGTGAAAGTTTACAGTGCAAATTGTTTTCTCTTAAAAAATTCATACGTGAATTGTTTTGTGACATTGGCTGCAACCCACTCAATGTGTCAGCACTCTCTCCCTTTCCCTTTATACTCCTGTCCTTTACCCCATGTCCATTCATCCAGTTTTCCTGTTCCTTCCTGCCTTCTTCTCTTGTTTTCAGGCGGGTTTTGCCCTTTTGGTCTCCTAGAGTTGAATGAACTAAGAAGCATGTTCCTCATGTGTGTTACAGTTTCTTTTACAAGCTTGTCTAATCTTTGGCTGAAAGTTGGACTTCAGGAGTGGCTTCAGTTCTGAGTTAGCAGGGTGTCTAGGGGTCATAGTCTCAGGTGTTCCTCCAGTCTCTGTCAGACAAGTAAGTCTGGTCTTTTTATGTGAATTTGAATTTTTTTCTACATTTTTCTCCCACCCTGTCCAGGACCCTCTATTGTGATCCCTGTCAGAGCAGTTGGTGATGGTAGCTGGGCACCATCTAGTTTTTCTGGGCTCAGGCTTGTGGAGGCTGTGTTTCATGTGGTCTGTTAGCCCTTTGGACTAATATTTTCCTTGAGTCTTTGGTTTTCTTCATTCTCCTTTGCTCTGGACGCAATGGGACCCATTGATGTATCTTAGATAGCCACTCTCAAGCTTTTAGGACCTCAGAAGCTACTCACCAAAACAGCATGTAGAACTTTTTCTTTATGAACTAGATGAACTAGCTGTCCCCTAAGACCATGATCCCTAGACTTTTGCTCCAGTAACTTGATCCCTTAAGGTGTTTGGACGTGTCTGAGAAGCTTCTATGACTTTGCTTTGGTCGAGTTGTGCTGTTGTGTTGTTGTTAGGTGCCATCAAGTCAGTTCTGACTTATAGTGACCCCATGCACAACAGAACAAAACACTGCCTGGTCCTGCACCATCCTTCTGATCGCTGTTATGCTTGAGCCCATTGTTGTAGACACCACGTCAATTCATCTCGCTGAGGATCTTCCTCTTTTTCACTGACCCTCTACTTTACCAAGCATGATGTTCTTCTCTAGGAACTGATCCCTCCTGGTAACATGTCTAAAGTATGTATGATGTGGACTCACCATCCTTGCTTCTAAGGAGCATTCTGGTTGTATTTCTTCCAAGACAGATTTGTTCGTTCTTTTTGCAGTCCATGGTATATTCAATATTCGTCACCAACACCATAATTCAAAGGCATTAATTCTTCTTTGGTCTTCCTTATTCATTGTACAGATTTCATGTGCATATGAGGTGATTGAAAACACCATGGCTTGGATCAGGCATACCTTAGTCCTTAAAATTACATTTTTGCTTTTTAACACTTTAAAGACATCTTTTGTAGCAGGTATGCCCAATGCAATACATCACTTGATTTCTTGACTGCTGCTTCATGGGTGTTGATTATGGATCCAAGTAAAATGAAATTCTTGACAACTTCAATCTTTTCTCCATTTATCATGATGGTGCTTATTGGTCTAGCTGTGAGAATTTTTTTGTTTTATGTTGAGGTGTAGTCCATACTGAAGGCTGTAGTCTTTGATCTTCATCAGTAAGTGCTTCAAGTCCTCTTTGCTTTCAGCAAGCAAGGTTGTGTCATCTGCATATTTCAGGTTGTTAATGAGTCTTCCTCATATCCTAATGCCATGTTCTTCATACAGTCCAACTTCTTGGGTTATTTGCTCAAAATACAGGTTGAGTAAGTAAGGTGAAGGGATACAGCCCTGACACACACCATTCCTGATTTTAAACCATGCAATATCCCCTTGTTCTGTTCAAACAACTGCCTCTTGGTCTATGTACAGTTTACTTATGAGCACAATTAAGTGTTCTGGAATTCCCATTCTTTGCAGTATTATCCATAATTTGTTATGACCCACACAGTCAAAAGCCTTTACATAGTCAATAAAACACAGGTAAACATCTTTCTGGTATTCTCTGCTTTCAGCCAAGATCCATCTGACATCAGTAATGATAGCCCTCATTCCATGTTCTCCTCTGAATCTGGCTTGAATTCCTGGCAGTTTCCTGTTGATGGACTGCTGCAACAATTTTTGAATTATCTTCAGCATAATTTTACTTGTGTGTGATATTAATGATATTGTTCTATAATTTCCACATCCTGTTGGATCACTTTTCTTCGGAATGAGCATGAATATGGATATCTTCCAGTTGGCTGGCCACTAAAAGAATACAAAGTAGTTCCCTCCTAATAATGGTGGGAAAAGAGAGTTTATGAGGTAAAATACTACTGTAATCACCACCCCTATGGAAGTACATGACTTTTTAAACACTATATCTGTGTAACTTTGTACTTGAATCAACAATCAATGCTCAAGGAAGCAAAAGTGAAGAAATCAAACAATGCACTCAACAATAAGTGATTTGGGATTTATTGCTACATTTCAAACTATGGATTATGGATTGAATTGTGTCCTCAGAAAATATGTGTTGAATTCCTGTCCCTTGTACCTGTGGATATGATCATGGTTAGAAATAGGGTTTTTCTTTTGTTATGTTAATGAGATCATACCAGTGTAGTGTGGATGCTAAACCTAATCACTTCTGAGCTATAAAAAGACAGAGACAGAAAAGGGGGGAGATAGATGTTATCTGACAACCGAGGCAGGTGAATCTACAAAACTAGGAACTTCAAGGATTGCCAGCTACTAGAAGCTTAAATAGACAAAAAAAAGGACCTCGCTCTAGAGCCATACCCTAAATTTGGGCATTTAGCCACCTGAACAATGAGAAAATAAATTTCTGTTCTTTAAAGTCACCCACTGGTGATATTTCTATTAAGGCAGCACTAGGTAACTAAGACACAAACAAAATGGTTTACTGGTATTTCTTATTGTGTAGTTTAAGATATTATATATTGATGTCCTGCTACGGAACATGAGAATTGAGCATGCATAGATTAGCACTTTCACACATACCTTCCCTTTCCATCGTCCCACTATGGTCATATCATAAGTTAACATGAAATGTATGCCATTAGGTAAATATTACTTGCAGCCAAGCCATACCATGTGCCATAGTTACATTTCCTTTATTGTACAACTCTTCTCTGCAGAATTGGTAATAGTATGTTTTTTAAAAATTTGCTTTTTTTTTTTTAAATGTGTTGATTAGTAATGCATTTTCGAACTTTCTGCCAGAAACCTATTTTTTCTCAAGATATTCACAAACTTCAGGAGTCCATCAGTTTTGTCATCTTGAGGACATACCTCTTGGATTTTCCATTCTGTTGTTCCAAGATGGCATGGCCCTCTCTAGGCCTGTTTTACAGCTGTCATCCTGAAAGTTCTTGTTAGAGAGAAATATTCTCTCTGCTTTTCTTTTGAATTGGGTCCTATATTTTCTGGGTTCCATGTCTTTTTTCTTTCTTGATTTACTTGATCAGTGAAGCTCCTCTCAAGTAGCTTCCTGTGAGACATTCCCCTAAAATATAAATTTTATAAGGTCTTGAAAGTTTGAAAATGTTCTTATTCTACCCTTACACTTGATTGGTAGTTTGGCTGGATATGGGACTCTAGGTTCAAAAAAATTTTTTTTCTAGCTTTTGGGGTTGCTGTTGAGAAGTTCAAAGTCATTTTGATTCCTAATCCTTTGTATATGAACTTCTATTTTCTTTATAGAAATGTTTAAGATACATCTTTGTCCCACATACTCTGAAATTGCCACATAATAAACCTTGATATGGTTAGATTTTCACACATTTTGATGGGAATTTGGTGGGTAATTTGTAGATGGAGAGTCCTGTGTTTCAGTTCTGGTCAACTTTGTTGAATCATTTCTTTACTTTTTAAAAATAATACTATTCTCTATACTTTTTTACTTTTGAACTCTTATTACTGGTTGTCAGGCCTCCTGAACTCATAATTTAAAAATATACATGTCTTAGTTATCTAGTGCTGCTATAACAGAAATACCACAAATCGATGGCTTTGACAAAGAGAAATTTATTCTCTTCCAGTCTAGGAGGCTAGAAGTCCAATTTCAGGTGCCAGCTCCAGGGAAAGGCTTTCTCTTTTTGTTGGATCTAGAGAAATGCCCTTGTCATCAGTCTTCCCTGGTCAAGGAGATTATCAGCCCAGGGGCCACAGGTCCAAAGGACATGCTAGTCTCCTGGCTCTTGTTTCTTGGTGGTATGAGGTCCCCCCACGTCTCTATGCTTGTTTCTCTCTTTCGTATCTCAAAAGAGATTGACTCAAGATACAACTTAATCTTGTAGATTGAGTCCTGACTCATTAACATAACTGCTTTTACAACACATAGGAAAGTTGCCTCGGATGACAAAACGGTGGACAATCACACAATATGGGGAACCATGGCCTAGCCAACTTGACACACATTTTGGGGGGACAAATTCAATCCATAACAATACTTTAAAATTTAAGTTCTACCATTCTTATTTTTTTCTAAGAGATTTCCTTAACTATAACTTTAAAGCTTCTACTGAGTTTTTAATTTTACTATCATATTTTAAATTATCAATAATAGTCTGTTATTTTTCTATAGCACCTTGTTTTTGATTTATAGATGCAATGTCTTCCCTTGATTTCTCTGAAAATATTGTTGTCATTGTTAGGTGTTGTTGAGTCAGTTCCAATTCGTAGCGACCCCACACAACAGAACAAAACACTGCCTGGTCCTGCACCATCCTCATGATTGTTGTTATGCTTGAGCCCATTGTTGCAGCCACTGTGTCAATCCACCTCGTTGAGAGTCTTCCTCTTTTTCACTGACCTTCTACTTTACCAAGCATGATACCCTTCTCCAGGGACTGATCTCTCCTGATAAAATGTCGAAAGTATGTGAGATGAAGTCTTGCCATCTTTGCTTCTAAGGAATGTTCTCGCTGCACTTCTTCCAAGACAGATTTGTTCTTTCTTTTGGAAGTCCATGGTAGAGTCAACATTCTTGCCAGCACCATCATTCAAAGGCCTCAGTCCTTCGCTCTTTATTCATTGTCCAGCTTTTGCATGCATATGAGGCGACTGAAAACACTATAGCTTGGGTCAGGCACATCTTTGTCTTCAAAGTGACATTGGTGTTCTCTAACACTTTAAGGCGGTTTTTTGCAGCAGCTGAAAATATTAAAGATAACTTTTTTGAGGGTAATATTCACTTCCCTACACGGCTTTTTTTTTTTTTTTAACATGGTTTCTCTTTTCCAGAATTTGCTTTCTTCTGTTTGTTTTGATCTTTGTGCTTCATGTAGAACTTTTCTCATATGGCTGGAGATTTTGCCTGTCTGCTCAAATTTAAAAGTGGAGCTTTAAAAAGTTGATTGGAAATTCTGTGCATATCAGTGGGGCTTACCAACTATGGTTTCTACTGTATGGCAATCTTGCCAGGCTATCCTAGAAGAACGTCTGATGTCAGTATCTTTAGGTCTTTTCTTATGGGTTGGTTACATTTCTCAGAGAAAAATCTACTCGTTTTCTTTCGGAAGGTGTACTTAGTGGCCAATGAGTCTGGCGGTAAATAGGGCTGAGGTCCCTGTATTCAGTATAAAAATTTTATACAATTCCTGGTTGTATTATGGTACTCCTGCCCTTCCCTGTGACTGTTTTCCAGGTCAGAGACACCCTCTTTCATCCCACAATAGAATAAATCTCAATCTCTGCCAGGGTAAGGAAGGTGCAGCTCTCTGGGGGGAAATATTTTTCTGCCTTAGACTTCTATCCAATCCTCCTATTTTTCAGTCCCCACTGGGCTCCCGTTTTCTGGAGTAGAAGCCTCCAGTTTCTAAGGCTTCATAGATTATGTGGTTTTGCCTCTGGGCTTTGCTAAGCCCAGGTTAGATTTATCTTTTTTCAGGTGTGCTAAGTCAGTAAGTCTGTTGTTCGTTATTATTTCCTCATCTGGTGTCCAGCTTCCAGCAGTTTGTTGCTGTCATCTAATCTCCCTTTTCCTTGCCTCTTTTCAGTCTTTTTATATTATTTTAGAAGTGTTGGGGAGGGAGTAGTGATACACACTTGAGTCCAATCTGCCAGATTTATCCTGAAGCCTTTATTTTTATGTAATCATAAACAAATAGAGGTTTTCCCATTTGAATAGAGAAAGCTATATTTAAAATTCAGTTATTTTAGTTGCTCTGCAATCCCTTATTTAATGGGTGTATCATTTACCAGGAATTGGCAAAATTTAAGTGGGTAATATTGTTCATTTGATGCAATAAGAGGGAAAACAGCTTGGAGAAGGACTTGTAGCTCAGTATTTTCCAACTAAGATTTGAAATTTCATTAATGGTTTGTGAAATCAATTCATTCGATTATGACAAATATGAATTTTTTAAATTATAAAATTACATAAAATAGAACAAAATAGAGTAGCAGAGAAAATATCAGTGTTACATAGGAATTATCTTATGAAATTTGCTTTATATCTATGTCTATCTATAGAGCAAATTTCATAAAACAATTTTATCTACTATTAAAATTATATGTGTGCTAGATTGTGGTGTAAATCTCATTTGCTACTGAAAGGTACTTCCTAGAAAATCTGAAAGATGTGGTTTTTTGCCAAAAAAGTTGTGAGCCTAATTACAGAATATGTGGTGTCCTCCTACTCCTTTTCCATTTAAATTCTACTTAGAGATTTTAGGGCATGTTGTAATCAGAGGGAGCCTTGGAAAGTCTTCTCCATGAGTTGATGGAGAAAGAAAATGGCTTTAGGGACTAAGCAGTCTTCTTTGTCTACCTGAATCTTTCATCTTTTTATCTTAATCCAATCCTGTGTAATACCACTCCCAGGAAGACTAATATTGGCCTGTAACTCTTGGGAATTCAGTCTCATACCGTCTGCCTCATGAGTCTTGGTTATAAAACTATACCAAACCCCATTTCAAAGTAGAGCTTTCTAGGGATAGGGATGACTGACAATGGAACAGTGGACTTCAAATTTTAATAGATTTCTGGATGTTGCCATGTTGGAGGGGAGTTTTCATTGAAATCTCAACATGATATGGCTTACTATAGGAATATAGGAGAAAATTATATCTGTAATTTAACGTTCCTCAGAAGGAAGGATGGCAAGATTTTGTCTCACGTACTTTATTTAGACATATCCCTTGAGAAGGACATTATGCTTGATAAGGTCAGTGAAAAAAAGGGAGGCCCTCAAAGAGATGAATTGACACAATGGGCTCAAACATAGCAGCGATTGTGCAGATGGTGCAAGACCGGGCAGTATTTCACTCTATTGTACATAGGATCTCTTTGAGTTGGAACAGACTTGACTGCACATAACAACAACTTTTTTTTTTTTTTAAATCAAGGATTATAGAAGATTGCATTTTCCAAAAATGGTTGCAATGATGTTTTTCATTTCACATGCTCTTCCAGAACTTTGACACTCCTCGATCAAGAGGTGGCATCTTTGCCCCCTTGGGTAGGCTTTTGTGATGGCCTCAACTAATGAACTATAGTGAAAGTGATGCTGTGTGACTTCCAAGGATAGGTAATAAAGGGCTATACAACTTCTGCCTGGCTCTCTGTCTTCAGGACCTTGTCTTTGTAACCCAGCTACCATGCTGTAAGAAAGCCCAGGACATGTGGAGAGGTCCACATGGAGATGAACCAAGGGCCTCAACCCTCAATCCCAGCTGAGATCTGACACTAATGGTAGTGATCTGTCACGGATTGAATTATGTCCCATCAAAAATGTGTGCATCAGCTTTGGAAATCTATCTGGCGTTTTCTTAAAAAGTTAGAAATAGAACTACCATACAACCCAGAAATCTTACTTCTTGGAATATACCCTAGAGAAATAAGGGCCTTTACATGAACAGATATATGCACACCCATGTTTATTGCAGCTCTCTTTACAATAGCAAAAAGATGGAAGTAACCAAGGTGTCCATCAATGGATGAATGGTTAAATAAATTGTGGTATATTCACACAACGGAATACTACGCATCGATAAAGAACAGTGACGAATCTGTGAAACATTTCAGAACATGGAGGAATCTGGAAGGCATTATGCTGAGTGAAATTAGGCAGAGGCAAAAGGACAAATATTGTATAAGACCACTATCATAAGATCTTGAGAAATAGTATAAACTGAGAAGACCACATACTTTTGTGGTTACGAGAGGGGGTGGGGGGGTGGGAGAGGGTTATTTACTGATTAGTTAGTAGATAAGAACTACTTTAGGTGAAGGGAAGACAATACTCAATACAGGGAAGGTCACCTCAACTGGACTGGACCAAAAGCAAAGAAGTTTCTGGGATAAAATGAATGCTTCAAAGGTCAGTGGAGCAAGGGCGGGGGTTTGGGGACTATGGCTTAAGGGAACTTCTAAGTCAATTGGCAAAATAATTCTCTTATGAAAACATTCTGCATCCCACTTTGAAATGTGGCATCTGGGGTCTTAAATGCTAACAAGCGGCCATCTAAGATGCATCAATTGGTCTCAACCCACCTGGATCAAAGGAGAATGAAGAACACCAAGGTCACACGATAACTATGAGCCCAAGAGACAGAAAGGGCCACGTGAACCAGGGACTAACAGCACACTGAGACCAGAGGAACTAGTTGGTGCCTGGCCACAACCTACGACTGCCCTGACAGGGAGCACAACAGAGAACCCCTGAGGGAGCAGGAGATCAGTGGGATGCAGACCCCAAATTCTCATAAAAAGACCAGACTTAATGGTCTGACTGAGACTAGAGGAATCCCAGCCGTCATGGTCCCCAAACCTTCTGTTGGCCCAGGACAGGAACCATTCCCGAAGACAAGTCATCAGACATGGAAGGGACTGGACAATGGGTTGGAGAGAGATGCTGATGAAGAGTGAGCTACTTGTATCAGGTGGACACTTGAGACTGTGTTGGCATCTCCTGTCTGGAGGGGAGATGGGAGGGTAGAGAGGGTTAGAAACTGGCAAAATTGTCATGAAAGGAGAGACTGGAAGGAGGGGGCGGGCTGACTCATTAGGGGGAGAGTAAGTGGGAGTATGGAGTAGAGTGTATATAAGCTTGTATGTGACAGACTGACTTGATTTGTAAACTTTCACTTAAAGCACAATAAAAATTATTTAAAAAAAATGTGTGCATCAGTTTGGCTGGGCCATGATTTCCAGTATTGTGTGGTTGGCATCCATTCTGTGATTGTAATTTTATGTTAAAGAGGATTAGGGTGGGATTGTAGCACCCTTACCCAGGTCACATTCCTGATTCAATGTAAAAGGAGTTTCCCTGGAGTGTAACCTGCACCACCTTTTATCTCTCAATAGATATAAAGGAAAGGGAAGCAAGCAGAGTTGGGGTCCTCTTACCACCAGGAGTGCAGCACTGAGAGCAGACCAAGTCCTTTGGACCTGGGATCCCTGTGCCTGAGAAGCTCCTCCACCAGGGGAAGATGGATGACAAGGCATCTTTCTCCAGAGCTGACAGAGAGAGGAAACCATCTCCTGCAGTCAACACCCTGAATTTGGACTTGTAACATACCAGACTGTGAGAGAATAAATTGCTATTTGTTAAAGCCAACTACTTGTGGTATTTCTGTTACAGCAGCTCTAGATGACTAAGACATGATCCCTCTTGGAAGTGGATCCTCCAGCACTCAGTTGAGCTGCTCCAGCCCCAAATACAGATTTGTGAGGAAAAGAAATGATTATTGTTGTTTTAAGCCACTATCTTTTGGAGCAGTTTTTTCATGCAACAATAAAGTAAGATAACAATTGAGTGAGATAGAGTAACAATAGGATAGAGAATACCAGTTGTCTACAATCTCCACTCTCTCCTTCTCTAATAGTATCTCCACAACAATGTGCCCAGCTAGAAAATCAAGTTTCCCAGCCTTCCTTGAGGAGAAAGTTGGACAATGAGATGTAAGTAGAAGCCATTGGGTGGACTCCTGGGAAAGATCTTTAAAGGGCTTATTCAATTGACAGTTGCCTTTTTGCTCTTGCTCCTTTCTCTTCCAGTATTAAACTTGAATATGGTGACTGGAGTTTCAGTAGCCATCTTGTGACTATGAGATGACTTGAGAATGGAAGTCATGTACTATGGATGGCAGAAAAAAAGAGCAAAAGCTTGGAACTGATAATTTCTCCCTGAATATCTCCAAATTCTTTAATGTAAGAAAAAATAAGTCCTTATCTGTTCAGACTCTGAACCTGGTCTCTGTCCTGCAGCCCAATGTAAACACAACTAGTATAGATGAGTCCTAACTGATGTTTGCAGAACCGAGGTAACTCTGAGAATTCTACTGAATGATAAGTGATGCAGACTACATGAAATTTATTATCTTCAAATATTCGATCATTTATACCACCTATTGCTATTTATTGATGTTTCAACAAACAGCATTGGAGGTGCTCACTCATCTATGCCAAGAAATATGGAAGACGGCTTCCTGGCCAACTGACTGGGAGAGATCCATATTTATGCCTATTCCCATGAAAGGTGATCCAACCAAACGTGGAAATTATAGAACAATATCATTAATATTACATGTGAGCAAAATTTTGCTGAAGATCATTCAAAAACTGCTGCAGCAGTATATCAACAGGGAACTGCCAGAAATTCAGGCTGGTTTCAGAAGAGGAGGTGGAACCAGGGATATCATTGGTGATGTCAGATGGATCCTGGCTGAAAGCAGAGAATACCTCAAGGATGTTTACCTGTGTTTTATTAACTATGCAAAGACATTCTACTCTGTGGATCGTAACAAATTATGGATAACATTGGGAAGAATGAGAATTAATTGTGTTCATGAGGAGTCTTTACATAGATCAAGAGTCAGTTGTTCGTACAGAACAAGAGGATACTGACTGGTTTAAAGTCAGGAAAGGTGTGCTCCAGGGTTGTATTCTTTCACCATACCTATTCAGCCCGTATGCTGAGCAAATAATCCGAGAAGCTGGACTATATGAAGAAGAACGGGACATCAGGATTGGAGGAAGACTCGTTAACAGCCTGCGTTATTCAGATGACACAACCTTGCTTGCTGAAAGTGAAGAGGACTAATGAAGATCAAATACCACAGCCTTCAGTATGGATTACACCTCAACATAAAGAAAACAAAAATCCTCACAACTGGACCAATGAGCAACATCATGATAAACGGAGAAAAGACTGAAGTTGTCAAGGATTTCATTTTACTTGGATCCACAATCAACAACCATGGAAGCAGCAGTCAAGAAATCAAAAGACGCATTGCACTGGGTAAATCTGCTGCAAAGGACCTCTTTAAAGTGTTGAAGAGCAAAGATGTCACCTTGAAGACCAAGGTGCGCCTGACCCAAGCCATGGTATTTTCAATTGCATCATATGCATGTGAAAGCTGGACAATGAATAAGGAAGACTGAAGAAGAACTGACGCCTTTGAATTGTGGTGTTGGCGAAGAATATTGAATATACCATGGACTGCCAAAAGAACGAACAAATCTGTCTTGGAAGAAGTACAACCAGAATGCTCCTTAGAAGCAAGGTTGGCGAGACTGCATCTTACATACTTTGGACATGTTGTCGGGAGGGATCAGTCCCTGGAGAAGGACATCATGCTTGGCAGAGTACAGGGTCAGCAGAAAAGAGGAAGACCCTCAATGAGGTGGATTGACGCAGTGGCTGCAACAATGAGCTCAAGCATAACAATAATTGTAGGGATGGCGCAAGAACAGGCAGTGCTTCGTTCTGTTGTGCATGGGGTTGCTATGAGTCAGAACCGTCTCGATGGCACCTAACAACAGCAACGACATTGCTATTTACCAGGGAAATGTTACATGTTCTACTCTTTTAATATTACAACAGCTCAGAGTTATTTTCAAGGATGTTCTTCTTGCCCATTTTATAGAAAAAGCAACTAAGCATGAAAGAGATATGGGAACTTAAATTCACAAAGCAAAGTGACATAGTTGGCTGTAAGTCCATCGCACCAAATCAGAAGTTACAGCTCTTATATGGTACAGCAGAATGTTTGAGAATGTAGGCTTTGGGGTCGCAGAACTTTGGGGTTTAATATACCACATCATAGGCAGGTCACACAAGTTCTTGGTCTCCTCTGTGGTAAAGGGCAGGATAGTGATAACTGTCTTATAAGGATGTTGTGAGGATTAAATGGAGCAGAGCATGTGTGTAAGAATGTATTTTCCAATAATGGTCACAACAATATCTCCAATCCACCTGGTCTTCTTACAGTGTGATTTTGATACTTCTCTCCTCAAGAGATGAGCTCTATATTCCCTCCCCTTGAATCTGGGCCCATATATACGGTAGAAAGATGTTATGTGACTTTCAAGGCTAAGTCATAAAAGGTGGTATGGCTTCTGCCTGGTCCTGTTATGCTTGTTCTTTTAATCAGCCGCCATGCTGTGAGGAAGCCCAGTTTGTGGAGAGGTCCACATGGAGAGGAACTGAGAATCCTGGCCCTCAGCTGACAGCTAGCACCAATTTACCAGTCATAGGAGTGAACAATCCCAGCCTCCGGTGAAACTGTTCCAGCCTCCAGTTGAGCTGCAGCAGATGATGCCAGATAGAGCAAAGATGAGCCTTCCCCACCGATCCAGGCTTAATTCACAGCTAAATAAATGGTATTTTTTGTTTTAAGCAATTAAAATTTCATTTATTTATGAAACAGTGGGTAGCTGGAACAACTGTTTAGCACTTGGTAGTACTTGATGCATGTTAATTGTGATTATTATTATTTAAAATGTATATTTTTTACCTGACCACAGATGACTATGTTTGGAGACTGGTCAGAGGGTCCAGGCCAGAGAAACCAGTTTGGAGATTCCTCTGCAAACTCCTACTGAGAAATGTAGGATTCTGAGGCATCATTGCAGTTCAGTGCCCACGGAATCATGCAACCAGAAGGGGTTTCATGTCCCTGCCTGATATGTTCCTTGCCTTCAAATTGGTAAATATCCAACTCCCTCTCCACCCCCACCCCCAACATAATTTTTTTTTCCCTACTATTACTTTCTGCTTTTTGAGGAAAGGAGCTGCAACCTATTCATCTAGGGCATAAGAAAAGTTTCTTAAACTCTCCAGTGACTCCACAGGAAGAGCTGAAGGAGGTTTGAACTGAAGTCTTGGTCTAGCAAGGAAACCACCAATACATCCAAGTGATGATCAGCCTGGTATGGATTGCATCATGCAGATTCTGAGGTCAGAGACAATCAGTCCCCAGGGCTCTATTCACCTTCCCTTCCATTGAATGAAGCAACATCTGGCTAAGTTTCCCTTCCCAATAACCTCGTAACTTGCAGACAGTTATTTTATCTTTCTTTTTCAGAGATGGCTACACGAGTTCAAATTTTCTTCATTGTTCTTTGCCAAGTCTCCTAGATTTCTTTCCTCACATACTCTAAAGTGAGAAAACTAAACCTATACACAGTACCTTGGAAACCCTGGTGGCATAGTGGTTAAGAGCTGCAGCTGCTAACTAAAAGGTCGGTAGTTCAAAACCACCAGGCGCTCCTTGGAAACCCTATGGGAGAGTTCTACTCTGTGTCCTTTAGGGTTGCTATGAGTTGGCATCCACTTGATAGAAATGGGTTTGGTTTTTTTTTATACACAATACCAATTAGAGCCCACCAAGGATGCTTAAAGCAAAATGGCTGACCCTTGACCCCTGTATTCCATACTCCCACAAGTACTCCTAAAGGCTTCACATTCATAATACTACCTTTCTGACTTATACTCAGCTTAGGATTCACTAGGATTCCCAGGTTTTTTCCTACACCCTAATATTTGTGTTCTTTTTTCTCAATTATTACTATAACGTAATGTAGCCAGCCCTGACTACTACTACACGTGGCTTTTAAGGCCCTCCATGATATCCTTCTGTCTACCCTCAAGGCTCATTTTATACTATTCTCCTCATTCATTACATTCCAGCTATATTGGTCTTTGTTTAGTTCCTTAGACAAAGTTAGCTCTTTTCTGCTGTTCAAGCAATGATGAATGAGAGTTTGTGGATTAATATCATACCTTTCTCACCCTTCAAGTGGAACAGCACTGAGACATGTTCTACACTGTCTTCTAAAATTTCCTAACAGAATTGAGCCCTTATTGCCCATAGCAGTAACTTTCTGATTAACACCCTAGAACTACCTTCCTCCCTTCCCTGTCTTATTTTTCCACTATTCTACTCATGTTTCCTGGGATCATCTCCCAAATAAATGACCACCATTCAAAACCTTGTTTAAGGCCTAAAACAAGGCATTTATCACATTTTTGTTGTTGTTAGAGGCTGTCTAATTGATTATGACTCGTAGCAACCCTATGTACAACAGAAGGAAACACTGCCCGGTCCGGCACCATCCTCAAGATTGTTTCTGTGTTAGAGCCCATTGTTGCAGCCACTGTGTCAATCCATCTTGCTGAGTGTCTTCCCCCTTTTCACTGACACCAAGCATGAAATCCTTCTCTAGGGACTGATCCTTCCTGATAACATGCCTAAAATACATGAGATGAAGTCTCTCCATCCTTGTTTCTAAGGAGATTTCTGACTGAACTTCTTCCAAGACAGATTTGTTCATTCTTCCGGTAGTCCATAGTATATTCAATATTCTTCACCAACACCATAATTCAAAGGCATCAATTCTTCTTGGGTCTTCTTTATTCATTGTTCAGCTTTCACGTGCATATGAGGTGATTGAAAAGACCATGCCTTGGATCAGGTGCACCTTAGCCCTCAAAAAGACATATTTGATTTTTAACACTTTGAAGAGGTCTTTCGTTTGATTTCTTAACTGCTGTTTTCATGAGTGTGGGTTGTTGAACCAAGAAGCCTGAAATCCTTGACAGCTTCAATATTTTCTCCACTTAGCATGATGTTGCTTATTGGTCAGTTGTGAGAATTTTTCTTTTATGTTGAGGTGCAATCTGTACTGAAGGCTGTAGTCTTTGATCTTTATCAGTGAGTGCTTCAAGTCCTCTTCATTTGTAGCAAGCAAGGTGGCGTCATCTGCAGGTTGTTAATGAATCCTCCCCCAATCTTGAGGCTGCATTCTCCTCAGATTATTTGCTCGGCATACAGATTGAATAAGTGTGGTGAAATGACACAACCCTGATGCACACCTTTTCTGATTTTAAAACATGCAATATCCATCCCCTTGTTCTGTTCAAATGACTGCCTCTTGGTCTACGTACAGGTTTTGCACAAGCACAGTTAAGTGTTCTAGAATTTCTGTTCTTCGCAATGTTATCCATAATTTATTATGATTCACACAGTTGAATGACTTTGCATAGTCAATAAAATATAGGTGAACATCTTTCTGGTATTCTCTGCTTTCAGCCAAGATTCTGCTGACATGGCAATGATATCCCTCATTCCATGTCCTTTTTTCTGAATTCAGCTTGAATTTCTGTCAGTTTCCTATCAAGGTATTGCTGCAAACACTTTTGAATGATCTTTAGCAAATTTTTACTTGCGTGTGATATTAATTATACTGTTTGATAATTTTCACATTCTGTTGGATCACCTTTCTTTGGAATGGGCACAAATATGGATCTCTTCTAGTCACTTGGCCTGGTAGCTCTCTCCTAAATTTTTTGGTATAGATGTATGAGAACCTCCAGTGCTGCATTCATTTGTTGAAACATTTCAGTTGGAATTTGGTCAATTCCTGGAGCTTTTGTTTCTCCAAGGCCTTCAGTGCAGCTTGGACTCCTTCCTTCAGGACCACTGGTTCTTGATCATATGCCACCTCCTGAAATGGTTGAGTGTTGACCAATTCTTTTTGGTAAAGTGACTATGTGTATTCCTTCCATCTTTTGGTACTTTCTGCATTTTTCAATATTTTGCCCATAGGATTCTTCAGTATTGTAACTCGAGGCTTGAATTTTTTTCTTCAGTTCTTTCAGCTTGAGAAATGCCAAGTGTATTCTTCCCTTTTGATTTGCTAACTCCAGATCTTTGTGCATTTCATCATAATATTTTACTTTGTCTTTTCAAGCTGCCCTTTGAAATCTTCTGTTCAGCTTTTACTTCATTTCTTCTATTCGCTTTAGCTCCTCTACATTCAAGAGCAAGTTTCAGAGTCTCTTCTGACATCTATTTTGGTCTTTTCTTTTTTCCTGTCTTTTTAATGACCTCTTGCTTTTTTTTTTTTTTTTAATGTATGCTATCCTTGTTGTTATCCCACAACTACTCTGGTCTTTGGTCATTAGTGTTCAATGCACTGAATCTATTCTTGAGATGGTCTCCAAATTCAGGTGGAATGTACTTTTGACTCTTGTGAAATTCTTTTAGTTTTCTTCAGCTTCAACTTAAACTTGCGTATGAACAATTGATGGTCTCTTCTAAAGCTGGTCACTGGCCTTTGTTCTGATTGATGATATTGAACTTCTCCATTGTCTCTTTCCACAGATGTAGTCAATTTGATTCCTATGTATTCTATCTGGCGAGCTCCATGTGTATAGTTGCCATTTATGTTGTTGAAAAAAGGTATTTGCAATGCATAAGTCGTTGGTCTTGCAAAATTCTATCATGCGATCTATCACCAAGGCTATATTTTCCAATTACAGATCTTTCTTCTTTGTTTCTAGCTTTTGATTGCCAATCAGCAATAGCCATCCATGCATCTTGCTTACATGTCTGATAAATTTCAGAATGCGGATGTTTATCAAAATCTTCAATTTCTTCATCTTTGGCATTTGTGGTTGGTATGTAAATTTGAATAGAACGTGTTAACTGATCATCTTTGTAGGCACGTGGATATTACCCTATCACTGACAGTGTCGTACTTCAGGGTAGATCTTGAAATGTTCTTTTTGACAATGAATATGACACTATTTCTCTTCAGTTTGTCATTCACGGCATAGTAGACCATATGATTGTCTGATTCAAAATGGCCAATACCAGTCCATTTCAGCTCACAAATGCCTAGGATAGCAATGTTTATGCATTCCATATCATTTTTGATGACTTCTAATTTTCATAATTCCGTGTTCCAATTACTAATGGATATTTGCAGGTGTTTCTTTTCATTTTGAGTCAAACCACATCAGCAAAGGAAGGTCCCGAAAGCTTTACTCCACCCGTGTCATTAAGATCAACTCTACTTTGAGAAGACAACTCTTTCCCAGTTGTATTTTGAGTACCTTCCAACTTGAGGGGCTCATCTTCTGATACTATATCAGATGATGTTCTGCTGGTATTCCTAAGGTTTTCACTGGCCAATTTTTTCAGAAGTAAGCTTCCAGGTCCTTCTTCCTAGTCTGTCTTAGTCTGGAAGCTCTGCTGAAACTTGTCCACCATAGGTAGTGGCATAGCTTCCATCATCACAGCAACACACAAGTCACCATAATGGGACAAACTGACAGAGGAGTATTTATTAACTATCTGCAGTTATTATTAACAGTAGAATGGTTATGGTAAAACACGGTGTTTAAAAAAAAAGATGTCTCAACAAGACACCTCACAAGATGAAACTTGTTTAATTTCACAGAAGGAGATTTGCAGCTGAAATATCTGGTTATGTACAATCTGGCAGGAGGTGCCACCATTCATTCATTCAACAAATATTTATTGGGTGCCTATTCTTCGCCAGGTATTGTGCTAAGCCCCAAAGATACAGTGATGACCGAGACAGAACAAAGTAGATAACAGTGGGAAAGAATGATGTAAGCAGGAGAGGCAGTATCCAGGAGCTTAAGAGATTGCTGCAGAACAGAGTCAGAGTCTTTGCTGAGGAAATAGGAAGGTAGCCCCAACGCTGGGGAAACATGAATGTGGCCCCAACCACTTTTCACTCCATTCTCTGTCTCCATACTTCTCACCCCACCCCCAGAAGTGTAACTGCTCTTTAAACAGTCAACTTCCCTGTTTTTAACCTTCTGTACACCTTATCCCTCCTTTAACACTTGATCCCTTCAATTCCTCAGCATTTCCTGGGTTCCTTAGGGTGGATCAGCTTGTCTCCTTATGTCCCCTTTCTAGGAATTTAGTTTTCATTTTCCTCTGCTCTGGAAATTATCAATTACATATCATAGTTATAGTATATGTATGCTATGAAATGTGTCTCCTTTTCTAATATTTAATAGGATTTGAAGCAGATGCTGTTGTTGCCCCACTCAAATCCCCTTGTCATTATCACTTTGTGCACACTAGACCAGCTTCTAACAGCCCATGGCACACTGATAGCTGGCTTAATAATGTGTCCTTTATTGTTGGATTTCTTTTTTCTATCTCACCTTGATAATCCTCTACCAGTGTTTTCTTCATCTCCCAAATTATTTGTGGCTAAATTCTTAACTTAGCATATGCTTCTGAAGGAACTCAAATTAAGATTTAATTTTCAATCTGTGAGCGATTTTTAGAAATATATATAAAATATATTTTTCCCATAAACTCTAGACGCTACATCCTGATTTTTCACAATCTAAGATACTATTTCCCCTTTCCTGTCCTCCAACTTTTTTTTTAAATGGTTTTTTTTTTAAATAATTTTTATTGTGCTTTAAGTGAAAATTTACAAATCAAGTCAGTCTCTCACATATAAACTTATATACACCTTACTCCATGCTCCCACTTACTCTCCCCCTAATGAGTCAGCCCGCTCCCTCCTTCCAGTCTCTCCTTTCGTGACCATTTTGCCAGTTTCTAGCCCTCTCTACCCTCCCATCTACCCTCCAGACAGGAGATGCGAACAGAGTCTCAAGTGTCCATCTGATGCAAGTAGCTCACTCCTCATCAGCATCTCCCTCCAACCCATTGTCCAGTCCAATCCATGTCTGATGAGTTGGCTTTGGAAACGGTTCCTGTCCTGGGACAACAGAAGGCCTGGGGGCCATGACCACCGGGATTCTTCTAGTCTTAGTCAGACCATTAAGTCTGGTCTTTTTATGAGAATTTGTCTCCTCCAACTTTTCTCTAGCCTTCATGTTTTTTCAGCTATATTTTTACTTTTACATTAGGTAGCTAATATTTAAATTTTCTAACCATACCTAAAACCTTTAGGATATTTCTATAGGTAGATTCGAAAAGTTGAAAACCAAAAAAGTATAGATTATTATGCCTTTATAATTATTTTTTAAATTGCAGAGCCAAGTAGCCTTGTTTTTCCTTCTTCAGGAGTTAAATGCCAAGAATCTTATGCCACTCAAAGGATAATGCTCCCAGCACTAAGGACAAATGGAGTCCCCTTGTTATACTTCATCAATTTCTAAAAATCAGGCCACATTTTAGTCTATTTCATAGCAGGACCTTGACTCTCTTGTACAGTTTTTGCTTGTTCTGGAGTTTCTAATTATTTCCCTTGTAGAGAAATTTCACCTTGTCACATGTATTTTTTAACTTCCTATTGATTCAATCAGCTGATCCCATTGCAGTCTTTCTTGAAGATATCCTTGACGCCTACTGGCTTTCAGCTCAATTTTGGATTTATTACTTTCTAGACCTGCTCTACAACTCTTATCTTGAATTTCTTTTTATTGCGTGTCAGAGTTAATTCTACCGTTTTTTGTTGTTGTTTAATCCTACAGTTTCACTTCATTAGTTTTCATCCTTCTTTTGTTGGAGTCTGTTGTTGTTAGGTACCACAGAGTCAATCTCAACTCATAGCGACCTTATGTGATAAAGTAGAACAACTCATAGTGACCTTATGTGACAAAGTAGAACTGACCCATATGGTTTTCTTGACTGTTACCTTTACAGGAGCAGATTGTCACGTCTTTGTCCTGTGGAAGCACTGAGTGGGTTCGAACAGCCAACCTTTTAGTTAGTAGCTGAATGCTTAACTATTGTGCCACCTTGGATCCTGTTGTTGGGGTATACCTGCAAGTAATTTCCATAGAAAGGATGTGTGAGAAGTTTACTTTCTGAGTCCTTGCATGACAAAAACTGTGTTTATTTTTCTTCAGATTTATTAATAGTTTGGCTGGGTATAAAATTCTTGGATAAATTAACTCAAGTATAAAATTGTTGGGTACATTAATTTTCCAGTAGAACCTTGAAAGTCTTTCTGCATTGTCTAGTAGGACCCAGTATTGTTTACAGTAGTATGAGTCTCAATCCTTGCTACATGACTGTTTTTTTTTTTTTTTTTTGTCTGCAAGCATTTTGTATCTTCTTTGTTTCTTTGGCTTTCTGATACTTCAGAAGTTTTTATACAGCTTTGAATAATTTTTCATTCATTTTGCTGACACTCAGTGGGCTGTTTAAATGTGAAGACTCAGATTAAATTTTCTTGTAACCTTTATTCTCTTATTCACGCCTTTGATAGTTCCCCCATCCCTACATTTTCTCTGAAATGCTTGTCAGATCATTTTCCTGGATCGATTCTCTATGCATAGCACCTTTTCTATCATGTTTTTGGCTGTTATATTTTTGTTTTGTGTCCTAGAGAATTCCCTCAACATTGTGTCTGAATTTTTAAAAGCAGGAAATATATGTTTAACTTCCAAGAGCTCTTTCTTGTTCTTTTTCCATTTCTAAGTTATTCTATTCTTGTTTTACGAATGTGATATAATGTCAAATCCCCCTAAGGATACAATTAGAATCTTTTTTTTTTTCCTAGAGTCTATTTTTAGTTCCCTGAATTATGTCTGTTTTCTGTGGGATCATTTCTGTCTATTTTGGTGTTTCTATTTTTTATATCATGTAGTTAGTATTCACCCCATGCCGGGTGATCTTTGTTGCTGTTAATTTTTGAGAAGGAGGAAATGGATTGATTCTCCTAGGTAGCTGGGTATGTTTTTGCTGCTATCAGTTGTGTAGATTGGACTGGGAACCTTTAAGGGGAGTAGGGCTAATTGGTTGACAGGTTTCACTGTAGGGTGAAGTGAGAGGGAAGTAGCTTTAGACTAAATCTGTTGCTATTGAGTTGATTTGGGCTCATAGCAACCCCATGTGCTACAGGATAGAATTGTGCCCCATAGGATTTTCTTGGCTGTAATCTTTACAGGAGCTGACCATTCGTCTTTCTTCTGTGGTGCTGCTAGGTGGGGTTGAATTGCCAACCTTTCAGTTGGCAGCTGGGTGAAAATCATGTGTACCACCCAGGGACCTATAGCTTTTAGGCCAGAAGCCCCCAAATGCCAGAATAGGGAAGGCTTGGTTCTGGGTGCCAGTATCCACTCTAGCATCCTGGCTCCCAACTCCTAGAAAATTTGCTCAATTTAGACAAGACAGCTTTTTTGTTTTGTTGTTGTTTTGTCTTTGGCTTCCTCACAAGCCAGAGGCAAATGCTGTGTGGCCTGCCATCTTTGTGCTCTGAGTTGGGTGAAGGCAGAGTGGCTGGTGCAAGGATGAATGGCTAGGTGGTTTGATAATAGATAGTTTAATTACTCTCACACTTGGCTGTTTCTCTTTTCTCTCTTGCCTACTACTGGGCCTGCAGACATTGAGCCTGAAGCCCCTTCTAGTCTGCTGACAAGTAGGTGCCTTTCATTGGCTTCCATTCTTTGCACCTTGAGCCAGTTTTTCTTACATATATTCATCAACATGCTTCCATCCACTCAGACTCAAATTTTTTTTGAAATCTCTTATCTTTTGATCATCGGTTTCCTTACTCACTTTTGCTTTCAGGAGATTTTATTTCCTTTATTCTTTCACTACCACTCTGAAAGGGTCTTAAGAGAATAGGAAGACTCCCTGATAGAATGGGAGAAAAATGTGGAACAGAACTCCAATTCTTAAAAGATCCAGACTTACTGGCCAGCTGAGACTAGAGAAACCCCTGAGACTACCACCCTGAGATACCCTTTAAACTTTGAACTGAAACTACTTCTTGAGGTCACCTTTCAGCTAATTAACAGATTACCTCATAAAATAAATAATATCACCCATGAATACTGAGCTCCTTTAAAAATGATCTATGTGAGGCCAAACAGTCAACATTTACCCTAAAGCAAAGATGAAGAGGTAAGGGGGAGGGGCAGGGAAGCTAGATTAATGGAAATTGGACAGCCAGAATGGAAACAATGAGAATGTTGACACATTGTGAAAAACATAACCAATGTCATCGAACAATTTGTATAGAAATTACTAAATGGAAATCTAATTTGCTGTGTAAACTCTCACTGAAAATACAATAAAATATTATTTAAAAGAGAGAGAGAGAAGAGGAAGAAAAATGCTTATACACCATCCATATCCACAATTTGTTCATATTTGAACTTTCTGTTTTGGATTGATTTTCATGGTTTTGGAGCAGGACCTGGTCTCAGCCAGGCCTGGAGACCAGCCCCAGGAAGGAGAATCATTTGGCACTCCTTCAAATTGATGCTTTTTAAATACGTGTTCATTAGGAAAGAGGTGTGGAGGAGGGGTGGTAAAGGGCAACTGCTGCACTGTCTTAGCCTTGCTCCCATGACCCAGATCCTTGTGCTCTGGCCCTGACCAAAAAACACACGTCTGCTCTGAACCAGCAGTGTCCACTTTCCACAGAAGCTCGTGGACTGCTTGTTTCTACTTAAGCCTGACCCTGGTCAGCTCTTACTCCTCACCCCAAGCAGCTTATTGAAAAATTCCTTTCGGTCATATCTGATGAGTCAAACTCTGGTGAGTGTAATTTTCTTCATGTGACCTTATTTCTGGAGTCCCTGGGTGGCACTAACAGTTAAGCACTCAACTATTAAGAGATGTTGGCAGTTTAAATCCTTCAAATCCTCACAGAGGCCCTTGTGAAGACAGGCCTGGTGATCTTTTCCAAAAGGTGCCCTGTGGAGCTGTTCTACTCTGCACACATGGGTCACCACATGTCAGAATCAGCTTGAGGCCACCGGGGAGGGGGTGGTGACTATTTCCAGTGACATGTTAGCAGCCGTCATGTAGGGCTCTCACGTCAGTGGACCCGTCTGCCCAGTGTTTTTCATGGGGTACTCACTCGGGGGCACAGTCTGTGAGGGTTTCAGGGCCTCCTTCTGTGAGCAGAAGAGTAGCTGTAAACCCACTGGTGCCTGGGACTGAAGCCGGACTTGGCTGCTTTTCCGTGCCATTCAGCGTCCCATTGTCTCACACACCAGCACTTGAGTCTCTTGAGCGAGTGCCCATTTCTAGTAACTCTGCAACGGGGTCACCAATTAAAGTAAGAAACAAAAGGCTTCCTGGGCCCAATTCGATCTCCAGCTCCCTGTTTCCTGTTGCTATTTGTGTGCGTGTGTTTTCCGCTTCTGATGGCTCGCCCTCCGCTCCCACCATTCTCTGTGTGTGTCCTTCTCGACATCTTCATTATTCTTCATTAGGTTTGGTTTCCTCTCTCCTCTTTTTCCCTTTTGCATGTTCGTTATTTCCAATCCTTTAGCTCCACAAAATGAGAGGTGCCCTTTTCCTGTCCCCTCTGGGGCCCCCCCTCCCCCCGCGTCTCAGAACAGACCCGTCACCTGCGGGATCTCTGGCGATGGCACACAGCCACTCATCGCCCACAATGGGGGCTCTCAGAGCGGGGCAGCATGGCTGGGCGAGACGCCAATATGCCACAGAGAGGCAGCTCGGCCTCATGGGGGGGTGTGAGCCTGGCAATCAGACCCAAGAAGAGCTGCCACCGACTTGCTGTGGGGTCTGGAGCAAGTCACTTGACCTTTGCCCAGCTCCTCCTCCCCGAGAGGAAGTAAGGACAGCCTCGCTGAGCTGAGGACACTGGAGGAATCGCCAATGAGGGCAGGATGCTGGCGGCCCATCCACGGAGACCCAGGGCCAGAGATTCAGAAGGGTGGTTGTACACACACTCATATGCACATGAACAAGTACACACACACACACACACACACACTCAGACACACACACACAAGCACGTACATACTCAGGTACGCATACATGTAGCCAAGACGCAAACATATATGTGCACACAGACACACACACAACATGCACAAATTCACAGACACACGTAGGCACATACAAACATGCCCACACTTAGATAAGTATACACACACAAACACACAGAGACATAAACATATGCACAGACATATACACGTGCAGACACATATTCTTACACAGAAACGCACACAGACATACACATTCACACATAAATGCCCGTTCACCACACAGGATACTGTGGATGTGTGTACATGAGTGGGGTTCCTAACCGAATATTGACAAAACAAAGTTTCAACCTCTCTTCACGAAAAGAGCGCAAATATCGTTAGCGCCGTGTACCTGGGATTTTACCTACTCTTCTCTCTCACCTAGCAATCAACAAACAGAGCCTCGTGCTGCTAGTCACAGCTAGGAGTATGAGAGAAAGCAAACGTTGTCCCAGACCTTGAGGAACTTAGAGCCTGATCGGGGAACACAAACGAGCCAGTAGCAAGAGCAACGAAGTGTTAAATGCTTGGAAAGAAGGGTTTCCTGGACAGTTCCACGGCAGCACAAACAACAATGGCACAGTGCATCCTACAGGGGAGGAGGATTGAGGAAGGCTGCGTGGAGAACCAGCAACTTCCTGGGGCGTCTTTTAGCTGGCTTGGCTCAAAGTCACAGGCAGCAGCTCTGACTCCAGAATGCAGTGGAGCACATGGCAAAGAGCGAGGAGCCACCCATCCTCTGTTCTCTGAAGGTGTGGCCTTGCTGGACCACAGCTGGCCCGCAGTGTGGCCACGGGACTCCTCACACCGAGATGTGCTTATAGCCTGTCAATTCCTTGTGAGTGTTTCTCCTGTAGTTGTTTATCTGTGGTAGAAAAAAAAAAAAGCAAACCTTTTTCTGTCAAGCTAACCTCTACTCATGGTGACCCCATGTGTCCATATGTTACAGAGTAGAGCTGCTCCACAGGGTTTTCTTGGCTACAATCTTTATGGAACCAGATTGCCAGGTCTTTCTTCTGCAGCACTAAACCAAAAAACCAAACCCAGTGCCGTTGAATCAATTCTGACTCATAGCGACCCTTATAGGACAGAGTAGAACTGCCCTATACAGTTTCCAAGAAGTGCCTGGCGGATTTGAACTGCCGACCCCCTGGTTCGCAGCTGTAGCACTTAACCACTACGCCACCAGCGTTTCTGCAGCTCCACTAGGTGGGTTTAAATCATGGGCCTTTAAGTTAGTATTTGAGTACAAACCATTTGCACCACCCAGAGACCTGTGGTACCACAGTATATTTTCCAGAAATGCTTGCAACAATACTTCTGAGCCTCAAGTACCCTTTCAGAACCATACCACACCCCCCTTGAAGCTGGGGGGCCTTTGTGACCACCTTAACAAACCATGTGACTCAGAGGCCAGGTTATAAAAGGATGGAAGGCTTCTGCTGTCTTTCTCTTTGGGACAATTGCCCTGGGCACCCTGGGCTGGCAGTAAGAATTCCGGCTACCCTGAGGCCGCCAGGCTGCACAGCCCATGTGGAGAGATCTCATCGAGAGAGGGAGGCTTGTCCTAGGAGTCCCACTGGTCCAGCCCCAGCTGAAGGTCCTCCCCGCCCAGGACCCAAACAAGGAGTGAGGACCTTCAGAGGTCTCCAGCCCAGCCCTCCACTGCCCGGTAGATGCTGAGCCCTGCCCAGATCACAGATTTGTGAGCCAAATAAACCTTGCTGTTAGTTTAAACCACTGAGTTTGGGGGAGGTTTGTTACTCAACAACAGACAACTGGAGCATCAGCTCAAGGAAAAGTTCAGCGCTGCAAGGTCTGCCTTTCAAAACTATTGTCGGCTCCAACTCACGGCAACCCCGGAATAGAACTGTGCTCCACAGGGTTTTCAATGGCTGATTTTTGGAAGTGGATTGCCAGCCCTTTCTCCTGAGAAGCCTCTGGGTGAATTCAAACCTCCAACCTTTTGGTTAGCAGCAGAGCACATTAACTATTTACACCACCTAGGGACTCCCCAGGTTTTCCTTTAAGGACTGAGAAAACTTTGAAAACCTGTGACCACTCTCTGTGTCTTATTAAAACAAGCAAAAGTCTTCATGTGTAGGCTTAAAAAAATTGTACTCCTACTGAAAACACACACAAAAAACAAACAATCATAGTGACCCTATAAGACAGAGTAGATCTGCCCCACAGGGTTTCCAAGGAGCGACTGGTGGATTCGAACTGCCAACCTTTTGGTTTGCAGCTGAGCTCTTAACGACTGAAAACATAAGGAAAAAAAAAAAAAAAACCTTTGCTCTTGAGTCAATTCCGGCTCATAGTGACCCTATAGGACGGAGTAGAACTGCCCCATAGGATTTCTAAGGCTGTAATCTTTATGGAACCAGACTACCACATCTGTCTTCTGCAGAGTGGCTGGTGGGTTCAAACTGCAGACCTTTTGGTTCACAATCGAGCACTTAAACACTGCACGACCAGGGCTCCTTACTGAAAACACCAGAGCAGAAAAATTCAAAGCATCGAAACTCCCTATTTACATCCATGTGGCTTTATATAGACGCACAAACACACCAACTACCTACTGTCCTGCTTCCTTGTAAACCTGGCTCCTTTTCTTCCAGGTGTATGTGACAGAACTGTAAGACATCAAACAACACTAGACTCATCAGTTTTATGAAAGTAGAAGTGGCAATCCTTGTTATGGTTGAGATTAGTCTTTGAATTAACTTGGTTTCTTGTAAGAAAAGTGGTCCTCCCACACTGATAGAAGGGACAGCCACTTACAATGAGGGACACCTAGAACCAGGAGCCTCCTGCCCCAACTACACCATCATGCATGGGATGACCTAGACACCAATGCAGCAGCCTTCTATTCCACCAGCAAAGCTAAGGCTTGAATCACAAATCCCAAACAGAAGAAATATCCCAACTTAAATATAAAACCCAGAAGCCCGTATGCATGGTATAAAAAATTTCCAATCTATCATGGGTGAATGTTTTTGTAAAAATGAATTGCCAGGAAAATAAACTAAAAATAGACATCAAAATTCAAGCCCACATTTATTATTAGATTTCACAGACCTAAGATTACTCTGCCAAATTGCTATAGAAGTTGGTGTTTGCCCTCCACATCTCCACTTAGCTCTTTGCTGACCAGCACACACCCTTGGCGTACGAGCCCCAGGCACCAAGGGCTGCTCTCTGAATTGTGCTGGTGTGGAGGGCAGACAGAATCTGCTTTCTGAACGTAGATTTGGAAAAGGAAAGGAAGGAAGGAAAAAGAAACCTGGTCATGAAGAAAGAGAAATGGGCTGTCCTCAGAGGGGGATGTGCCAAGAGAGTGGAAGGTCATGTTGTCTAAACACCATTTGAGAGATGGCAGACAGAGCGTGAGGACTTATAACACCTGGTTTCGTAGTGGGCACTGGTACTGGGGTTCCACTCACTAAAAGCAAATCGTATTTCTAGTCCTCGACAGACTCAAAGTAGGGTCCAAAGATCCTGGGATGCACCTGACCTGTGAGGGCAAGCTCATAGTCCTCACCCTTTGGGGTTCTCCTTGGGAATCAGAAGACCCACGTCTGAACCTGGAATTGCAGGAAAGCTGGGGGTGCTACAGTGCGTGAGTATGTGTGTGTGCAGTGCCGGCGTGTGCATGTGCACACGTACAGATGCATGCATGCGTGTGTGCACACGTGGCACGTGTCAGCCCAGCACCTACCAACCAAGTCACTGGGGCATGTTGACGCTTGCAGCATGACAGACAGATACATCCCTTTGTCCTTGGGTAATGTCCCTGTTCTAACACACGTGGTCCAGGATCCCTTGGAGTATTTACATCCTGAACTGGTTGCTGCTGTCTGAGTTTGTGGCAGGCAGACGGAACTGTAAGCAAATCATAGCAGGCCTTGAACACGTTTGCAAACAAATTACTTAAAAAACAATTCAGTTAGCATAGATTTAAAGGTTTCCATTACTAAGGTCACTTTCACTCTCTTACATTCTGATATGCCTTCTTGGATGGAAGCAAAAAGCAGGGGCTTAGAGCTGATGTGTGTCACCTGCACCCTTTCCTGTCATTATTGCACCCCATTGCCAGCAACTCTTGCTTCTTGCAGCCGTTTGGTTACTGTAGGGTCTTAATCTCTGAATATTTGGGGGTAGCATTTGTAAAAGCCTTGTACGATGTGTGCATCAAATGAACAAAATATATACATACACAACACTTGCACTTTTGTTTATTTACACAAACGAAATACTTTGTACGTAATGTGTGGAAGAAAGTGTAACAACTACAGAAGAAATTACAGCAACGTCTGAAATAATACAAATTAGAAAGGACCTAAATATTCATCAAAAGGGGAATGGCCAAATCAGCTAATACTGGATTACCCTGCGACAGCAGGTCCTTGAGTACGAACATGGGAAGATCTCCAGCATGCCTTACTGAGTGAGGAAAACAATTTTCAGATCACATATCCAGCACGATGGCTTTTCCGAGAGACACAGAAACTCACAAAGAGTACACACTGCATAGAAAGTATTTGGTAAAGGTGCACCTGAAATGATGACAGTAGTTACTTTAGGTAGGAAAAAAGAGAAGTGGGAATGGTGGTGGTTAAATGGGACTTTTAGCCCTATTGTAATTATTCACGTCCTATTACGTAGTTATAAATTGGTGTCAGGAATCTGGGTGTGCTGATGAACGTGGCTCTCCGCCATAGCCAGGCCGGTCAGAACAAGGGCAGAGTAAAGGCTGAAGGAGGAGTCATCGGTGGTGTTAATGGTTAATACCCTTGGCTGCTAACCCACCCAGAGTCCACCGAGAGGTGCCTTGGAAGAAAGACCTGGCAATGTACTTCTGAAAAAATCAGCCATTGAAAACTCTGTGGAGCATACTTTTACTCTGACACAGATGGGGTTGCCATGAGTCAGAACTGACTCAAGGGCAACTGGTTTTTTAAAGGTTGAGGGAGAGTGGATCCAAAGGAGACAAGACCACGTACAGAGGAGTGCCCAAACCTCAAAGGCCAGAGCTCCCAGCGTGCAACACTGCCCCGTAAGAAATGACAGCCCTCAGAAGTTACGCAGACCTGCTGCCATCCAGAGAGGAAGGGGGTGAGGAAATGAACTCTGGAGCCAAACCGCCTGGCTTCAGATCCTTCAGCTGCTTACCAGCTCTGTGACTCTGGGAAAACGATTTAACCTCTCAGTGCTTCCACTTCCTCAAGTATAAATGGGCATGATAATACGGGGATGTTGTGAGGATTAAATTCACGAATGTTCTGAAGCTTTTAGAATGCTGCCTAGTGTGGAAAAATCTCCATGTAATTATTTTCTATTTCTATTTTTTCTTTGTAGAAGACTCTCCAGGGACTGAGACGTTCAACCTCCATTAAGATGAAGCCAGTGTTTTTGGTCTGTGATATTTGGGGGCTTTTAAATGCCCTAAACCCCTTCCTTCACTTCAGATCCTTGATCAGCAGAATTATGGGAAGGTTCGAAAGAGCAACAGGTGGAATGTCTCACTCTACAAATGGAGAAACTGAGGCTCAGAGAGGAGAGTCATGTGGCAGGCCCCCCAGGAAGTTAGCAGCAGAGCCAGCCCTGCCCTGTCCACTGCTGAGGCCTCCGGTCAGTGCTCTCTCCCACAACAGCACACACGGCACCTCCGACGGAAGGAGGAAGAGAAGGGGGACTTAGCTTATGGAACAAGGCTTGGAATTTTATCAAAAGGACCACTTACTCCACTTTTGGAAAATGGGGAGAATACTCTTGTGTCTCTGGCAAAATTTTCTAACCTATCATGTCCTCCATTACAGCTGTGGCAATAGTTCAGACAGGCTTGACTCTGCAGGTGCCAGCTTTGGGGTGGATGCCCAAAACACTTTGAGCCCAAATAGACAGGTTTCCAAAGACGAGCACCCACGCTTCGTGACGAGAGAAAGTGCTACACCGGCTCCGAGGCCTTTGCTGGCCCCAAAGCCAGGAGGCCCTTAGATTGAGATGTGCGGACTCCAGACAAGGCAGCTGCCCTCCTCGAGGACTGAAACGGCCCCCTCTTCTTTAATATTGACCCGCAAAGAAAAAAATCCATCTTATTACTTTCTCAGTGGGTAATGAAGCAGTTTATTTAATATTATTTGGCTAACAAGTTTCCACATAAATGGGATTTGAATGTCAGTTGTCTTAGGGGAAAAAAGATTTATTGGTTGGTAAATATTGAGAAAGAAAAGCTGATAAAGAACAGCTTCAGCTGTGACTTCTGCCTGGAGCGGGAGAACAGGCGTGTGTTGTATTTCGGGGCCCTGGGAAGGCGACAAATTGTGAATGTCTGTCTTTGTTGGTGTGTGTAAAAGTGGAGCCACTACAAATAATTTCTTATTTCTGTTTGCATAGATTTTAAATCATGTAGCTTGCCTACCTTGTTAAGTATTAAAGCGGTCTTGTTTGAGAAAAAGACCTTCAATAATGGAGCTTATGTATCTTGTTTTCAGACATCAATATCTGGCTTTGAGTGGCATAAAGGGTACAGGAACGTGGATTCAGAGCTTACTGCTTGGAAATTCTAATCCCACCCCAGACTGCAAACGGACACAACACTGTCGTGGCTTTTGTTTAAGAGGAGGAGGCTGGGTGAGCATGTGATGTTGGGGAATTGTATTTTCTTCTAGTTCTGCTGTTTCCAAGTATTTAATCCTACTGTTCTCTTCTCCAGTGAAAGTCTCTTCAGTGAAAAATCTCTTTGCTGAAAATGCGACAGGCAACACAGAAGCCAGGCGGATCTGAAGGGTGAGACTGCAGCGTGGAGCTGCCGTGAGCAAAGACTCCCATCTAGTGGCCAGCTTGGAAGAGGGCACCACAGTTAATGTCTGGACTGCAGAAAGCTGAATTTCTACAGGACAGTTGGATGCCCTTAAAAAATACCCAGGAAATAGTGGAGTTCCCTCCAAGTTAGGCTCAAATGGGGCCTTCTGCGCCCACATTGTTATTCCTTAGCCACCCACAGGCTTCATACACACCCTGTGTGTGTACAACATCACATGTCTACTGCACGCTTTGGTGCGTCCGACAGATGGCCAGGTGCAGGATGTCCAGGCTGAGCAAAGGAGACAGCAACTTATGTCAAAGGTCATTGAAAGTCAGTTCTCACAGTCAGGGGTGGCTGGAAATGGCCTATCATACCTCATCTCCCAGGGCATTGGATCGGGTCTTCAGAAAAAGCAGGGCCTGGGCAGGCAAGATCCATGGGTCCCTGATTGACTGATAGTTTGACAAATCTGATTGTAAAATGCTACACACATGTTGTAAAAAAGAAAAAAAAATCAAGCAGCGTAGAAACGTATGGAGGAGAAGATAGCCCGGAATCCTCACTGCCTTCCTTAGCTACTATTCATGCTTACATGGCAGTGGTTGTCAACGTCTTGCTGTGGGTCTATCCAATTAGGGATTAAAAATTCACTTCATGTAAGTGGAGTCAGACCTTGCATGCTGTTCGATAACCTCTTTTCACTCATCACTGTGTCATAGATGTCTTCCTAGGTGAATAACTATAGGTCTGCATCATTTTTATCCGTTACACAACAGTTAATAACGTGTAACATTTATTGGATACCTGCTATGTGCCAGGCACTGTACTAAATGGTTTACACAATCTCACAGCAACTCTGAAAGGCAGGGATTTTTCTTATGCCCATTTCACAGACAAGGAGACTGAGGCACAAGGAAATTAAATAGCACAGCCAGAGTGTCTGACTTCAGAGCCTGTGCTCTTTGATCACTATGCTAAAAATGTACCATAATTTATTCACCAGTTTTGCAATGATGGACATTAATTTGTTTCAAATTTTTCTGGTATAAAAAAATAAGACTTTAATAAAACATTAGGGTATATACGTTAGTGAATTCTTTCTTTAGGCAACCTGAAAAGTGGGGTGTCTGGATCAAAGTGCATGCCCAGCTTAAACTTTGATAGGTATCTAACTTCCCACCAGACCCCAAAAAATCAAACCCATTGCCCTTGAGTTGATTCAAACCCATAGTGACCCTATAGGACAGTGTAGAACTGCCCCGCAGGGTTTCTGAGGAGTGTCTGGTAGATTCGAACTGCCAACCTTTTGGTTAGCAGCCATAGCTCTTAACCATTATCCCACCAGGGTTTCCTCCAGGCAGGTTGTACCAATTCACACCCTCAACCAATTGTATGTGAGACTTTCCATTGCCCCTTGTCTTTGCTAATACTATGCTTTTCTTATCTTTTGTTCTTTTTCTTTGCTCTCTGCTTTTTATTTTGAAAAATTGCTAGAGTAAGTACAGTGAGCCTCTCTAAATGCTTCACCTATTATTATAGATTCATGAGTTGTTATCATTTTGCTACATTTTCTTTCTCTCCCTCTCTCCATTTCTCTCTTCATTTTCCCCAAGTTTTTAAAAGTTAGCAATAGATATCAGGACATTTGACCTCCAGATACTCTAGCATGTATCTCCTAAGAGCAAAGACATTCTCCTACAGAAGCATAAGAGAGTCATCAAACGTTGGAAATTTTATGTTGGTAAAATGCAATTTTCTAATATAAAATTCATCCTGAAATTATTGGATACTTTAGAGGTCTTTGTTTTGATCCAGAGTAGAATCAAGGATTTCATATTGAATTTTGTAGTCATGTCCCTTTTACCTTCTTTAATCTAGAACAGTTCTCTAGTCTTTTTGTGGTCTTTCATGACTGATACTTTTGAAGAGTTCAGGCCATTGTGTTATAGAATGTCCCCCAATCTGGATTCATCTGAGTGTTTCCTTGGGATCCAATTTAGCATGAGTATTGGTAGCAGGCATACTACACAGGTGATGTTGTTTCCTTCTGAGTGCATTCTGTCCGGAAGAATATGATGTCAATTTGTCCCATGATTGATGATATTTACTTTGATATTTGGGTAAGGGAGAGTCTCCTGTAGTTCTCCACTGAAAAATTACCTCTTTCCTTTGCAATTACACCTATTCCTCATTTATTGATATGGTTAGACTTCAAAGACTAGGTCGTTATGTGAAAAATCATTATGTGAAAATAGAAGATGACCACATCAGATCACAAAATGGAGGATGACTACATCATTGCATAACTTCCAAATTACATCATTACATAACTGCCAAACCACTGAGAATCATGGCTCAGCTGAGCTGACATATAACCTTAACTATCACAGCCAGCGTTACTGTCACCTTGCACTTTAGCATTCGTTAGTGCCAGATGTACTTCGTTAATATGCAAAATAGTCAGATAGTAGACTTTTTACTATTGTCATAAATTTGAAATGTCGGATAATGAGATAGTCAATAAATCAAGAGTAGGTGTAATAAATGACCTACTGAGTGACACTTTGAGACTGTGTAAATATTCTGTTTCTCAACAATCTCTCACACATTGATTTTCAGACATATTGATGATCCTTGCCTGAATCAATTATTGCTTTGCTATTATTTCTAATATTCATGTCACATTTATTTATTTTTTAGTTGTCATTCTTCTGTAAAGAAAAACTTCATCCTATGCCTCATTTTTTTTAGTTTCAATATGGGTCCATGGATTATTTTTATAGTCAATGTATTTCTGCAATTTTCCATTTTGATAGGCAAATAGTCCCAAATTTAGTCAGTAGAAGCCCCTTTAAACTGGACTCTGTGTCCTTTGAATATTTTCATACTTTCTAGACTCGTCTTCTATAGTCCTTTCATTCAGCCTGAAATCAGGCATCTTCCCAAGAGTTCTCCCACTTTTGTTTATTCATTTAATCTTCTTTTCTATTATTATTTTTTAGGTTTACATACACTTAAATGGACTTTTTTCTTTTTTTTGGTGTACAGTTCTAGGAATTTTACTTCATGTATATATTTGTGTAAACCCAACTTCTGCCAAGATATAGAACAGTTCCATCACCATCCAAATTCTCTTTGTAGTCAAACGCCCCCTGACCCTTGACAACCACTGATATTTTCTCTGTCTTTATAGTTTGATTGTTTTTAGATTGTTACACAAATGGAATAATATGGTATATAACCTTTTGAGATTTGCTGCTTTCACTCAGCATAACGCCTTTGAAATTCACTCATTTTGTGCAAGTATCAGTAGTTTCTTGATCATATGCTTCCTCCTGAAATGGCTGAATTTCAGCCACTTCTTTTTGGTACAGTGACTCTGTGGATTCCTTCTGTCTTCTTTCAATGCTTCCTGCATCTTTCAAATTTTTGCCCATAGAATCCTTCAATATTGCAACTCAAGGCTTGAATTTTTCTTCAGTTCTTTAAACTTGAGAAATGCTGAACATATTCTTCCCCTCTGATTTTCTAACTCCAGGTCATTTCACATTTCATTATAATAATACTTTGTCTTCTTAAGCCACCCTTTGAAATATTCTGTTCAGCACTTTTACTTCATCATTTCTTCTCTTCAACCATTTCAGGAGTTGAGTATGACCAAGAATGAGTGGTACTGAAGGAAGAAGCCCAAGCTGCACTGAAGGCATTGGTGGAAAACAAGTCTCCAGGAATTGATGGAATACAAGTTGAGATGCTCCAACAAATGGCTGCAAGGCTGAAAGCACTCACTTGTCCATGCCAAGAAATTTGAAAGACAGCTGCCTGGCAACTGACTGAAAAAGATCCATTTTCTTGCCCATTCCAAAGAAAGTTGATCAAATGCAATGCAGAAATTATTATTTTTTATTGTACTTTAGACGAAGGATTACAGAACAAACTAGTTTCTCATTGAACAATTAACACACATATTGTTTTGTGGCATTGGTTGCCAACCTCACGGCACGCCAGCACTCTCCTTTTCTTGACCCTGGTTTCCCCATTACCAGGTTTCCTCTCCCCTCCTGCCTTCTCATACTTGCCCCTGGGCTGGTGTGCCCATTTAGCCTCATTTTGTTTTATGGGCCTCTCAAATCATTGGCTGAAGTGTGAACCTCAGGAGTAACTTCATTACTGAGTTAAAAGGTGTTCAGGGGCCATACTCTTGGGGTTTCTCCAATCTTTATCAGACCAGTAAGTCTGGTCTTTTTATGTGTGTGTGAGTTAGAATTTTTTTCTACAATTTTCTCCAGCTCAGTGTGGGACTCTATTGTGATCCCTGTCAGAGCAGTTGGTGGCAGAAGCCAGGCACCATCTAGTTGTGCTGGACTCAGTCTGGTGGAGGCTGTGGTACTTGCGGCCTACTAGTCCTTTGGACTAATCTTCCCCTTGTGTCTTTGATTTTCTTCATTCTCCTTTGCTCCAGACAGAGTGAGACCAGTGGAGTATCTTAGATGTCCACTCACAGACTTTTAAGACCCAAGGTGCTACCCACCAAAGAAGAACATAGAAAATTTTTTTTATGAACTATTTTACACCAATTAAGCTAGATGTTCCCGAGACCATGGTCCCTGCAGCTCTAAGCCCAGCAATTTGGTCCCTCAGAGAGTTTGGATGTGTCTATGGAGCTTCCATGACCTTGCCTTGGACAAGCTGTGTTGGCTTCCCCCGCATTGTGTGCTGTCTTACCCTTCACCAAAGTTACAGTTTATCTATTGTCTATTTAGTGTTTTTCCATCCGCACCCCTCCCCTCTCTCATAACCATCAAAGATTGTTTCTTTTTGTGCGTAAACCTTTTCATGAGTTTTTATAGTAGTGGTCTCATACAGTATTTGTCCTTTTGTGATTGACTTATTTCACTCAGCATAATGCCCTCCAGATTCATCCATGTTATGAGATGCTTCGCAGATTCATCATTGTTCCTTAGCGTTGTGTAATACTCCATTGTGTATATGTACCACAGTTTGTTTATCCATTCACCTGTTGATGGGCACCTAGGTTGTTTCCATCTTTTTGCTGTTGTGAGCAATGCTGCAATGAACATGGGTGTGCATGTGTCTATTTGTGTGACAGTTCTTGTTTCTTTAGGATATATTCCTAGGAGTGGGATTGCTGGATCATACGGTATTTCTTTTTCTAGCTTTTTAAGGAAGTGCCATATCGTTTTCCAAAATGGTTGTACAATTTTGCCTTCTCACCAGCAGTGCATAAGAGTTCCAGTTTCCCCGCAGCCTTCCAACATTTGTTATTTCCTGTTTTTTGATTCGTGCCAGTAATGTTGGGGTGAGATGGTATCTCACTGCAGTTTTGATTTGCATTTCTTTATTGGGTCTTGATCGCCAGCATTTCCCTGTGTATCTGTTAGCTGCTTGAATGCCTTCTTTGGTGAAGTGTCTCTTCTTATCCTTTGACCATTTTTTAATTGGATTATTTTTCTTTTTGTTGTAGAGATGTTGGATTTTCCTGTAGATTTCAGATATGAGAACTTTGTCAGGTTTGTCACAGCCAAAATTTTTTTTCCAGTCTGTAGGTTTTTTTTTTTTTTTTTTTTTTATAGTTTTTGGTTTTATATTTAGATCTTTGATCATTTTAGTTTCTTTTGTGTATCTTGTGAGGTATGGGTCCTGTTTCATTTTTTTTTTTTTTTTTGCAGATGGACATCAAGTTTTGCCAGCACCATTTGTAAAAAGACTGCCTTTTCCCCATTTGATGGACTTTAGGCTTTTGTCAAAGATCAGGTGACCATAGGTGGATAGATTTACTTCTGGGTTCTCAATTCAGTTCCATTGGTTGATGTGTCTGTTGTTGTACCAGTACCAGGGTGTTTTGTCTACCATAGCTATATAGTAGGTTCTGAGGTCAGTAGTCTGAGTCCTCTTACTTTATTCTTCTTCTTCAATAGCGCTTTACTTATCCTGGGCCTCTTCCTTTTCCATATAAAGCTAATGATTAATTTTTCCATCTCTTTAAAGAGTGTTGTTGGTATTTGGGTTGGGATTGCATTGTATTTGTAGATTGCTTTGGGTAGAAGTGACATTTTCATGATGTTAAGTCTATCTATTCATGAGCATGGTGTGTTTTTCCATTATGTAGGTCTCTTTTGGTTTCTTGCAGTAGTGTTTCATAGTTTTCTTCATATAGGTCTTTTACATCCCTGGTTAGATTTATTTTGTATTTTATTTTTTTAGGGGCATTTATAAATGGTATTGTTTTCCTGATTTCCTTTTCATAGTTCTCTTCATTGTTATATAGGAATTCAACTGATTTTTGTATGTTTATTTTGTATCCTGCTATTCTGCTTCATCTTTCTTTTAGTTCCAGTAGTTTTCCTGTGGTGTCTTTTGCGTTTTCTATGTATAGTATCATATCATCTGCAAAGAGGAGAGTGTTTCTTCTTCCTTACCAATTTGGATGCCCTTTATTTCTTTTTCTTACAATGTTAAATAGGAGTGTTGAGAAAGGACATCCTTGTTTTGTTTCTGTTCTCAAGGGGAGTGTTTTCAGCCTCACTCCATTAAGAATGATGTTTGCTGTGGTTTTGTACAGATGCCTTTTATTATGTTGAGGAATTTCCCTTCTATATCTATTTTATACTGATTGGTTTAAAGTCAGAAAAGGTGTGCACCAAGGTTGTATTCTTTCACCATACCTATTCAATCTATGCTGAGTAAGTAATACAAGAAGCTGGACTGTATGAAGAAGAATGGGGCACCAGGATTGGTGGAAGACTCATTAACAACCTGCGTTATGCAGATGACACAACCTTGCTTACTGAAAGTGAAGAGGACTTGAAGAACTTACTAATGAAGATCAAAGACCACAGCCTTCAGTATGGATTGCACCTAAACATCAAGAAAAGAAAAATCGTCATAACTGGACCAATGAGCAGCATCATGATAAACGGAGAAAAGACTGAAGTTGTCAAGAATTTCATTTTACTTGGATCCACAATCAACAGCCATGGAAGCAGCAGTCAAGAAATCAAAAGACGCATTGCATTGGGCAAATCTGCTGCAAAGGAGATTTAAAGTGTTGAAAGCAAAGATGTCACCTTGAAGACTAAGGTGCGCCTGACCCAAGCCATGGTGTTTTCAATCGCATCATGTGCATGTGAAAGCTGGACAATGAATAAGGAAGACCAAAGAATTGACGCCTTTGAATTGTGGTGTTGGCGAAGAATATTGAATATAACATGGACTGCCAGAAGAATGAACAAATCTGTCTTGGAAGAAGTACAACCAGAATGCTCCTTAGAAGCAAGGGTGGCGAGGTTGCGTCTTACATACTTTGGACATGTTGTCAGGAGCGATCAGTCCCTGCAGAAGGACATCATGCTTGGCAAAGTACAGGGTCAGTGGAAAAGAGGAAGACCCTCCATGAGGTGGATTAACACAGTGGCTGCAACAATGAGCTCAAGCATTACAACGATTGTAAGGATGGCTCAGGACTGGGCAGTGTTTCGTTCTGTTGTGCATAGGGTCACTATGAGTTGGAGCCAACTCAATGGCACCTAACAACAACATCTATTTTATTGAGAGTTTTTTTTAGTAATTGGTGTTGGACCTTTGTCAGATGCCTTTTCTGTTTCTGTTGAGATGATCATGTACTTCTTTTATTTATGCGGTGGATTATGTTGACTGGTTTTCTAATGTTGAACCATCCTTGCACAACCAATATGAATCCCACTTGATCGTGGTGTATTATTTTTTTGATATAATGCTGATTTTTATTGGCTAGAATTTTGTTGAGAATTTTTCTTTCATATTCATGAGAGATATTTGTCTGTAATTTTTTGTGGTATCTTTGCTTGATTTTTGGTTCAGGGTTATGCTGGCTTTATTGAATGAATTCAGAAGTATCCCTTCCATTTTTATGTTCTGAAATAGTTTGAGTAGTACTCATGTAAGCACTTCTCTGAATGTTTGGTAGAATTCTCTGGTGAAGCCACCTAAGCCAGGGCTTTTTTTTTTTTTTTTGGTCATCTGGAATTTTTTATTACCTTTTCAATCTTTTCTCTTTTTATGGGTCTGTTTAAGTTTTCAACATCAGTTTGTGTTAGTGTGAGTAGGTTGTGTTTTTCTAGAAGTTTATCCATTTCCTCTAGGTATTCATGGTCGTTTTTATTTCAGTTTCGTCTGTTGTAATGCTCCCATTTCATTTCTTATTTGGTTATTTGCATCCTCTTCTGTTTTTTTGTTAGTTTGGCCAATGGTTTGTTGATCCTTTCAAAGAACCAACTTTTGGTTTTGTTGATTCTTTCTCTTGTTTTTGTATTTTCTATTTCATTTATTTCTGCTCTGATCTTTATTATTTCCTTTCTTCTGGTGGCTGTGGGTTTCTTTTGCTGTTTTCTGTTTGTTTGAGTTGTGTAGCTAATGTTTTGATTTTACCACTTTCTTCTTCTTTGATGTGTGCATCTATTGCTATAAATTGACCCCTGAGCACTGCCTTTGCTGTGTCCCAAAGGTTTTGGTATGATGTGTTTTTATTCTCATTTGATTCTAGGCATTTTTTTAATTCCATCTTTAATTTCTTCTATTACTCAGTGTTTTTTAAGCAGAGTGTTAATCAGTTTCCATGTATTTGATTTTTTTTTCCCTTGCTCTTTTTGTTAATTTCTACTTTGATGGCATTGTGATCAGAGAAGATTCTTTGCATTATCTCAATGTTTTGGGTTTTGTTGAGGGTTGCTTTGTGGCCTAAGGTGTGGTCTATTCTAGAGAACATTCCATGTGCATTGGAAAAGAATGTATACTTTACTGCTGTTAGGTAGAGTGTTCTCTATCTTTCTATAAAATCAGGTTGGTTGATTGTGGCCTTCAGATCTTCCGTATCTTTGCTGAGTGTCTTTCTAGATGTTCTGTCCTTTACTGAGAGTGGTGTGTTGAAGTCTCCCTCTGTTATTGCGGAACTATCAATTTCTCTTTTCTGTGCTGTGAGAGATTGTTTTATGTATTTTGGAGCCCTGTCATTGGGTGGGTAGATATTTATTATGGTTATGTCTCCGTGCCGTTCTTTGTCTTTTATGGTGGATTTTGTTTTAAAGTCTATTTTACCTGAGATTAGTATTGCCATTCCTGCTTGTTTCTGGTAGTTGATGGATATATTTTTCCATCCTTTGATTTTTAATAAATTTATGTCTTTGTTTTTAAGGTGTGTCTCTTGTAGACAGCATATTGATAGTTCCTTTTTTTTTTAATAACTTTTATTAAGCTTCAAGTGAACTTTTACAAATCCAATCAGTCTGTCACATACAAGTTTACATACATCTCACTCCCTACTCCCACTTACTCTCCCCCTCTTGAGTCAGCCCTTTCAGTCTCTCCTTTCGTGACAATTTTGCCGGCTTCCCTCTCTCTCTCTCCTCCCATCCCCCCTCCAGACAAGAGTTGCCAACACAATCTCAAGTGTCCACCTGATATAATTAGCTCACTCTTCATCAGCGTCTCTCTCCCACCCGCTGACCAGTCCCTTTCATTTCTGATGAGCTGTCTTCGGGAATGGTTCCTGTCCTGTGTCAACTGAAGGTCTGGGGAGCATGGCCGCCGGGATTCCTCCAGTCTCAGTCAGACCATTAAGTTTGGTCTTTTTATGAGAATTTGGGGTCTGCATCCCACTGATCTCCTGCTCCCTCAGGGGTCCTCTGCTGTGCTCCCTGTCAGGGCAGTCATCGATTGTGGCCGGGCACCAACTAGTTCTTCTGGTCTCAGGATGATGTAGGTCTCTGGTTCATGTGGCCCTTTCTGTCTCTTGGGCTCTTAGTTGTCGTGTGGCCTTGGTGTTCTTCATTTTCCTTTGCTCCAGGTGGGTTGAGACCAATTGCTGCATCTTAGATGGCCGCTTGTTAGCATTTAAGACCCCAGACGCCACATTTCAAAGTGGGATGCAGAATGATTTCATAATAGAATTATTTTGCCAATTGACTTAGAAGTCCCCGCAAACCATGTTCCCCAGACCCCCGCACTTGCTCCGCTGACCTTTGAAGCATTCATTTTATCCCGGAAACTTCTTTGCTTTTGGTCCAGTCCAATTGAGCTGACCTTCCATGTATTGAGTGTTGTCTTTCCCTTCACCTAAAGCAGTTCTTATCTACTGATTAATCAATAAAAAACCCTCTCCCACCCTCCCTCCCTCCCCCCCTCGTAACCACAAAAGTATGTGTTCTTCTCGGGTTTACTATTTCTCAAGATCTTATAATAGTGGTCTTATACAATATTTGTCCTTTTGCCTCTGACTCATTTCGCTCAGCATAATGCCTTCCAGGTTCCTCCATGTTATGGAATGTTTCAGAGATTCGTCACTGTTCTTTATCGATGCGTAGTATTCCATTGTGTGAATATACCACAATTTATTTACCCATTCATCCGTTGATGGACACCTTGGTTGCTTCCAACTTTTTGCTATTGTAAACAGAGCTGCAATAAACATGGGTGTGCATGTATCTGTTTGTATGAAGGCTCTTGTATCTCTAGGGTATATTCCTAGGAGTGGGATTTCTGGGTTGTATGGTAGTTCTATTTCTAACTGTTTAAGATAATACCAGATAGATTTCCAAAGTGGTTGTACCATTTTACATTCCCACCAGCAGTGTATGAGAGTTCCAATCTCTCCGCAGCCTCTCCAACATTTATTATTTTGCGTTTTTTGGATTAATGCCAGCCTTGCTGGTGTGAGATGGAATCTCATCGTAGTTTTAATTTGCATTTCTCTAATGGCTAATGATCGAGAGCATTTTCTCATGTATCTGTTGGCTGCCTGAATATCTTCTTTAGTGAAATGTGTGTTCATCTCCTTTGCCCACTTCTTGATTGGGTTGTTTGTCTTTTTGTGGTTGAGTTTTGACAGAATCATGTAGATTTTAGAGATCAGGCCCTGGTCGGAGATGTCATAGCTGAAAATTCTTTCCCAGTCTGTAGGTGGTCTTTTTACTCTTTTGGAGAAGTCTTTAGATGAGCATAGGTGTTTGATTTTTAGGAGCTCCCAATTATCGGGTTTCTCTTCATCATTTTTGGTAATGTTTTGTATTCTGTTTATACCTTGTATTAGGGCTCCTAGGGTTGTCCCAATATTTTCTTCCATGATCTTTATCGTTTTAGTCTTTATGTTTAGGTCTTTGATCCACTTGGAGTTAGTTTTTGTGCATGGTGTGAGGTATGGGTCCTGTTTCATTTTTTTGCAAAGGGATATCCAGTTATGCCAGCACCATTTGTTAAAAAGGCTATCTTTTCCCCAGTTAATTGACACTGGTCCTTTGTCAAATATCAGCTGCTCATACGTGGATGGATCTATGTCTGGGTTCTCAATTCTGTTCCATTGGTCTATGTGTCTGTTGTTGTACCAATACCAGGCTGTTTTGACTACTGTGGCTGTATAATAGGTTCTGAAGTCAGGTAAGGTGAGGCCTCCCACTTTCTTCTTCTTTTTCAGTAGTGCTTTGCTTATCTGGGGCTTCTTTCCCTTCCATATGAAATTGGTGATTTGTTTCTCTATCCCCTTAAAATATGACATTGGAATTTGGATCGGAAGTGCGTTAAATGTATAGATGGCTTTTGGTAGAATAGACATTTTTACTATGTTAAGTCTTCCTATCCATGAGCAGGGTATGTTTTTCCACTTAAGTATGTCCTTTTGGATTTCTTGTAGTAGAGCTTTGTAGTTTTCTTTGTATAGGTCTTTTACATCCTTGGTAAGATTTATTCCTAAGTATCTTATCTTCTTGGGGGCTACTTCTTGGGGGCTACTGTGAATGGTATTGATTTGGTTATTTCCTCTTCGGTGTTCTTTTTGTTGATGTAGAGGAATCCAAGTGATTTTTGTATGTTTATTTTATAACCTGAGACTCTGCCAAACTCTTCTATTAGTTTCAGTAGTTTTCTGGAGGATTCCTTAGGGTTTTCTGTGTATATAATCATGTCATCTGCAAATAGTGATACTTTACTTCTTCCTTGCCAATCCGGATACCTTTTATTTCTTTGTCTAGCCTAATTGCCCTGGCTAAGACTTCCAACACGATGTTGAATAAGAGCGGTGATAAAGGGCATCCTTGTCTGGTTCCCGTTCTCAAGGGAAATGCTTTCAGGTTCTCTCCATTTAGAGTGATATTGGCTGTTGGCTTGGCATAGATGCCCTTTATTATGTTGAGGAATTTTCCTTCAATTCCTATTTTGGTAAGAGTTTTTATCATGAATGTGTGTTGGACTTTGTCAAATGCCTTTTCTGCATCAAGTGATAAGATCATGTGGTTTTTGTCTTTTGTTTTATTTATGTGATGGATTACATTAATGGTTTTTCTGATATTAAACCAGCCTTGCATACCTGGTATAAATCCCACTTGATCAGGGTGAATTATTTTTTTGATGTGTTGTTGGATTCTATTGGCTAGAATTTTGTTGAGGATTTTTGCATCAATGTTCATGAGGGATATAGGTCTATAATTTTCTTTTTTTGTAATGTCTTTACCTGGTTTTGGTATCAGGGAGATGGTGGCTTCATAGAATGAGTTGGGTAGTATTCCGTCATTTTCTATGCTTTGGAATACCTTTAGTAGTAGTGGTGTTAACTCTTCTCTGAAAGTTTGGTAGAACTCTGCAGTGAAGCCGTCCGGGCCAGGGCTTTTTTTTTTTGGGAGTTTTTTGATTACCGTTTCAATCTCTTTTTTTGTTATGGGTCTATTTAGTTGTTCTACTTCTGAATGTGTTAGTTTAGGTAGGTAGTGTTTTTCCAGGAATTCATCCATTTCTTCTAGGTTTGCAAATTTGTTAGAGTACAATTTTTCATAATAATCTGAAATGATTCTTTTAATTTCATTTGGTTCTGTTGTGATGTGGTCCTTCTCATTTCTTATTTGGGTTATTTGTTTCCTTTCCTGTATTTCTTTAGTCAGTCTAGCCAATGGTTTATCAATTTTGTTAATTTTTTCAAAGAACCAGCTTTTGGCTTTGTTAATTCTTTCAATTGTTTTTCTGTTCTCTAATTCATTTAGTTCAGCTCTAATTTTTATTATTTGTTTTCTTCTGGTGCCTGATGGATTCTTTTGTTGCTCAGTTTCTATTTGTTCAAGTTGTAGGGACAGTTCTCTGCTTTTGGCTCTTTCTTCTTTTTGTATGTGTGCATTTATTGATATAAATTGGCCTCTGAGCACTGCTTTTGCTGTGTCCCAGAGGTTTTGATAGGAAGTATTTTCATTCTCTTTGCTTTCTATGAATTTCCTTATTCCCTCCTTGATGTCTTTTATAACCCAGTCTTTTTTCAGAAGGGTGTTGTTCATTTTCCAAGTATTTGATTTCTTTTCCCTAGTTTTTCTGTTATTGATCTCTAGTTTTATTGCCTTGTGGTCTGAGAAGATGCTTTGTAATATTTCGATGTTTTGGACTCTGCAAAGGTTTGTTTTATGACCTAATATGTGGTCTATTCTAGAGAATGTTCCATGTGCGCTAGAAAAAAAAGTATATTTTGCAGCAGTTGGGTGGAGAGTTCTGTATAAGTCAATCAGGTCAAGTTGGTTGATTGTTGTAATTAGATCTTCCGTGTCTCTGTTGAGCTTCTTACTGGATGTCCTGTCCTTCTCCGAAAGTGGTGTGTTGAAGTCTCCTACTATAATTGTGGAGGTATCTATCTCGCTTTTCATTTCTGTTAAAATTTGATTTATGTATCTTGCAGCCCTGTCATTGGGTGCATAAATATTTAATATGGTTATGTCTTCCTGATCAATTGTCCCTTTTATCATTCTATAGTGTCCTTCTTTATCCTTTGTGGTGGATTTAAGTCTAAAGTCTATTTTGTCAGAAATTAATATTGCTACTCCTCTTCTTTTTTGCTTATTGTTTGCTTGATATACTTTTTTCCATCCTTTGAGTTTTAGTTTGTTTGTGTCTCTAAGTCTAAGGTGTGTCTCTTGTAGGCAGCATATAGATGGATCGTGTTTCTTTATCCAGTCTGTGACTCTCTGTCTCTTTCTTGGTGCATTTAGTCCATTTACATTCAGGGTAATTATAGATAAATAAGTTTTTAGTGCTGTCATTTTGATGCCTTTTTATGTGTGTTGTTGACAATTTCATTTTTCCACATACTTTTTTGTGCTGAGGCGTTTTTCTTAGTAAATTGTGAGATCCTCATTTTCATAGTGCTTGACTTTATGTTAGTTGAGTCGTTACGTTTTTCTTGGTTTTTATCTTGAGTTATAGAGTTGTTATACCTTTTTGTGGTTACCTTATTATTTACCCCTATTTTTCTAAGTAAAAACCTAACTTGTATTGTTCTATATCGCCTTGTATCACTCTCCATCTGGCAGTTCAATGCCTCCTGTATTTAGTCCCTCTTTTTGATTATTGTGATCTTTTACCTGTTGACTTCCATGATTCCCTGTTATGTGTATTTTTTTTTTAATTAATCTTAATTTGTTTGTTTTTGTGATTTCCCTATTTGAGTTGATATCAGGACATTCCGTTTTATGACCTTGTGTTGTGCTGATCTCTGATATTATTGGTTCTCTGACCAAACAATATCCTTTAGTATTTCTTGTAGCTTTGGTTTGGTTTTTGCAAAATCTCTAAACTTGTGTTTGTCTGTGAATATCTTAATTTCGCCTTCATATTTCAGAGAGATTTTTGCTGGATATATGATCCTTGGCTGGCAGTTTTTCTCCTTCAGTGTTCTGTATATGTCGTCCCATTCCCTTCTTGCCTGCATGGTTTCTGCTGAGTAGTCTGAACTTATTCTTATTGATTCTCCCTTGAAGGAAACCTTTCTTTTCTCCCTGGCTGCTTTTAAAATTTTCTGTTTGTCTTTGGTTTTGGTGAGTTTGACGATAATATGTCTTGGTGTTTTTCTTTTTGGATCAATCTTAAATGGGGTTCGATGAGCATCTTGGATAGATATCCTTTCGTCTTTCATGATGTCAGGGAAGTTTTGTGTCAGGAGTTCTTCAACTATTTTCTCTGTGTTTTCTGTCCCCCCTCCCTGTTCTGGGACTCCAATCACCCACAGGTTATCCTTCTTGATAGAGTCCCACATAATTCTTAGGGTTTCTTCATTTTTTTTAATTCTTTTATCTGATTTTTTTTCAGCTATGTTGGTGTTGATTCCCTGGTCCTCCAGATGTCCCAGTCTGCATTCTAATTGCTCGAGTCTGCTCCTCTGACTTCCTAGTGCGTTGTCTAATTCTGTTATTTTATTGTTAATCTTTTGGATTTCTACATGTTGTCTCTCTATGGATTCTTGCAACTTATTAATTTTTCCAGTATGTTCTTGAATAATCTTTTTGAGTTCTTCAACAGTTTTAGCAGTGTGTTCCTTGGCTTTTTCTGCAGTTATCCTAATTTCATTTGTGGTATCATTAAGCATTCTGTAAATTAGTTTTTTATATTCTGTATCTGATAATTCCAAGATTGTATCTTCATTTGGGAAAGATTTTGATTCTTTTGTTTGGGGGGTTGGAGAAGCTGTCACGGTCTGCTTCTTTAAGTGGTTTGGTATGGATTGTTGTCTCCGCGCCATCACTGGGAAACTAGTTTTTCCAGAAAATCCGCTAAAAAAAAAATGCAGTCAGATCCCTATCAGAGTTCTCCCTCTAGCTCAGGCTATTCAGATGTTAATGAAGCCACCTGCGTCCAGTCCAAATCCCTGCGGGACCGTTCCCCGGCTCGGACGCTGCTCTTTCTGTTCCAGGACCAGTCACTGCCTCCCGGGGACTTCTCCTACCGGCTGCATCCCACGCCGCCCGTGGAACCAGCTGGTCCCCCTCCCGGGGTTAGTTCAGGGGGGTGGAGCAGCTCTCTGTGCTTGTGCCGTACCTGACTGGTACGCTGGCTCCAGGCTCTGGAAACAATCACTGCTTCCCCGTATTAGTTCGTTCTCCGTCTCTAAATCTGTGTTTGTTGTTCAGGGTTCGTAGATTGTTATGTATGTGATCGATTCACTTGTTTTTCCGTGTCTTTGTTGTAAGAGGGATCGGAGGTAGCGTCTGCCTAGTCCGCCATCTTGGCTCCGCCCTGATAGTTCGTTTTTTATTGGTATGCAAAAATTATTGAACAATGTCATTAATATCACATGCAGGCAAAGTTTTGCTGAAAATAATTCAAAAATGGTTGCAGCAGTACATCAACAAGGACTGGCAGATATTCAAACCAGATTCCAAAGAGGATGTAGAATGAAGGATATCATTGCTGATGTCAGATGGATCTTGGCTGAAAGCAGAGAATACCAGGAAGGTGTTTGCCTGTGTTTTATTGACTATGCAGAGGCATTTGACTGTGTGAATCATAGCAAATTATGTATAACATTGCAAAGAATGGGAATTCCAGAACACTTAATTGTGCTCATGTGAAACCTGTAGCAGTTGTTTGAATTGAGCAAGGGAATACTGCATATTTTAAAATCAGAAAAGGTGTGCATCAGGGTTGTATCATTTCACCATACTTATTTAATCTGTATGTTGAGCAAATAATCTGAAAATCTGCACTACATGAAGAAGAGTGTGGCGTTAGGATTGGAGGAAGACTCATTAACAACCTGCACTATGCAGATGACACAACCTAGCTTGCTGAAAGTGAAGAGGGCTTGAAGCACTTACTGATGAAAATCAAAGACTACAGCTTTCAGTATGGATTACACCTCAACATAAAGAAAACAAAAATTCTCACAACTGGACCAATAAGCAACATCATGCTAGATGGAGAAAATATTGAAATTGTCAAGAATTTCCATCTTCTCGGTTCTACAACCCATGCCCATGAAAACAAGAGTCAAGAAATCAAATGATGTATTGCAATGGGCACATCTGCTGCAAAAGACCTCTTTAAAGTGTTAAAAAGCAAAGATGTCACTTTGAGGACTACAGGGTGTCTAAGCCAAGTCATGTTTTTTTCAATTTCCTAATATCCATGCAAAAGCTGGATAATAAGTAAGGAAGAGTGAAGAATTATGGTGTTCATGAAGAATATTGAATATTCCATGGATTGCCAGAAGAGGAAGTAAATCTGTCTTGAAAGAAGTATAACCAGAATGCTCCTTAGAAGTGAGGATGGTGAGACTTACTTTGGACACTTTATCAGGAGAGACAAATACCTGGAAAAGGACATCATGCTTGGTAGAGGGTCAGCAAGAAAGAGGAAGACCCTCAATGAGATTGATTGACAAAGTGACTTCAGCGATGAGCTCAAACATAACAACTATTGTGAGGATGGCACAGGACTGGCTAGCGTTTCATTCTGTTGTGCATGGGGTTGCTATGATTCAGAACCACGCTGGCAGCACCTAATGCCAACATCAGCAGTTTGCTCCTCTTTATTACTGAGTAGTATTGGCACAATACTACCCCACTTGTCTGTCAGTTTGTTGTGCTGTGGTGGCTTGCACTTTGCTGTCATGCTGGAAGGTGTGCCACCGGTATTTCAAATGCCAGCAGAGTCATCCATCGTGGATAGGTTTTAGCAGAGCTTCCAGACTAAAACAGACTAGGAAGAAGGAACTGGTGATCTATATCTGAAAAAATTAGCCAGTGAAAACCTTATGAATATCAGTGTGACATTGTCTGATATAGTGCTGGAAGATGAGCTCTTCAGGTTGGAAGGCACTCAAAATGTAACAGGAGAAGAGCTGCCTCCTCAAAGTAGGGTTGACCCTAGTGACATGGATGGAGTCAAGCTTTCAGGATCTTCATTTACTGATATGGCATGATTCCAAATGAGAAGAAACAGATTCAAACATCCATTAATAATCAGAACATGGAATGTACGAAGTATGAATCTAGGAAAAATTGGATGTTGTCAAAAATGAAATGGAATGCAAAAACGTTGAAATCCTAGGCATTAGTGAGCTGAAAAGGAATGTTGTTGCCATTTTGAATCAGGCAGTCATATGGTCTACTATGTCAGGAAGGACAACTTGAAGAGGAATGGTGTTCCATTCATCTTCAAAAAGAACTTTTCAAGATCTATCCTGAAGTACAATGCTGTCAGTTGTGGAATAATATCCATACACCTATAAGGAAGACCCGTTAATACAACTATTATTCAAATTTATGCACCAGCCAGTAAAACCAAAGATGAAGAAATTGAAGATTTTTACCAACTCTGCAGTCTGAAATTGATCACACATGCAATCAAGATGCATTGATAATTACTGGTGATTGGAATGCAAAAGTTGGAAACAAAGAAGAAGGATTGGTAGTTGGAAAATATGGCCTTGGTGATAGAAACAACGCCAGAGATCACATGATAGGACTTCACAAGACCAATGGCTTCTTCACTGGAAATATCTTTTAGCGACTATACACGTGGACCTCCCCAGATGGAATGCACAGGAATCAAATGGACTACATCTGTGCAAAGAGATGATGGAAATGCTCAATGTCATCAGTCAGAACAAGGCCAGTGGCCGACTGCGGAACAGACCATCAATTGCTCATATGCAAGTTATGTGAATTAATTACTTTTTGTGTGGCCTTTCTAGCCATGGTCTTGTAACTCCCATGCAGGTGATTGTGTGATAGGGTAGTTGTGGCCTATCAAAGGAATTGGTCAGTTTTGCCTTAAAAGAGAGCCAGTTCCAGAGCAAGGAGAAGAGCCCATCACCACCAAAGAAGGAGAGACACACAGCAGAGACGGGCAGCAGAGACCTGCAGGAGACAGCGCAATGGGCTTCGTGGCCTACGGAGTGAGAAACCTGAGTGCCTTTGGGCAGAGACTGAGGGCCAGCGAAAGTCTACCCCCAAGCCACGAGTTTGGAATTTGCCAGCCTCCACATTGTGTGAGCCATTCCCTTTATGTGGTTCATGAATTCTGTGAGATGTTGCAGCAAATTAGGGAACTCAAAGATGAGACGGAGAGTACTGAGGTGAGAGGGAGTAGTTGATATTAGAGATGATGGAGTGACACAGCAGCTTGGAAAAGTTAGATATTTGGGACATCTTTAACCTCTGCCTCATAAGAACTAACTTTGTGCTGATCCTTACAAAAGAAATTTTCCAATTTACAAGTCTAAGTTGAAGCTGAAGAAAATTAGAACAAGTCCACAAGAGCTAAAATATGACCTTGAGTATGTTCCTTCTGAATTTAGAGACCATCTTAAGAATAGATTTGATGTATTGAACATTAGTGACTGAAGTCCAGTTGCATTGTGGAATGAGATAAAGGAAATCACACATGCAGAAAGCAAGAGGCCATTAAAAAGACAGGAAAGAGAAAAGATCAAAATGGATGTCAGTAACTGGATATTCATCTGCAAAAAAATGAAACAGGACCCATACCTCACACCATGCACAAGAACTAACTCCAAATGGATCAGAGACCTAAACATAAAGACTAAAACGACAAAGATCATAGAAGAAAAAATAGGGACAACTTTAGGAGCCCTAATACAAGGCATAAACAGAATAGAAAACATTTCTAAAAATGACAAAGAGAAACCAGATAACTGGGAGCTCCTAAAAATCAAACACCTATGCTCATCTAAAGACTTCACCAGAAGAGTAAAAAGACTACCTACAAGCTGGGAAAAAATTTTCAGCTATGACATCTCCGACCAGTGCCTGATCTCTAAAATCTATACGATTCTGTTAAAACTCAACCACAAAAAAACAAACAACCCAATTAAAAATTGGGCAAAGAATATGAACAAGCACTTCACTAAAGAAGATATTCAGGTGGCTAACAGATTCATGAGGAAATGCTCTCAGTCATTAGCCATTAGAGAAATGCAAATTAAAACTACGATGAGATTCCATCTCACTCCAACAAGGCTGGCATTAATCCAAAAAACACAAAATAATAAATGTTGGAGAGGATGTGGAGAGATTGGAACACTTCTACACTGCTAGTGGGAATATAAAATGGTACAACCACTTTGGAAATCGACCTGGCATTTCCTTAAAAAGCTAGAAATAGAACTACCATACGATCCAGAAATCCCACTCCTCGGAATATATCCTAGAGAAATAAGAGCCTTTACACGAATGGATATATGCACACCCATGTTTATTGCAGCTCTGTTTACAATAGCAAAAAGCTGGAAGCAAGCAGGGTGTCTATCAACAGACGAATGGATAAATAAATTATGGTATATTTACACAATGGAATACTATGCATCAATAAAGAACAGTGATGAATCTGTGAAACATTTCATAACATGGAGGAATCTGGAAGGCATTATGCTGAGTGCAATTAGTCAGTTGCAAAAGGACAAATATTGTATAAGACCACTATTATAAGATCTTGAGAAATAGTTTAAACTGAGAAGAACACATTCTTTTGTTGTTATGAGGTGGGGGAGGGAGGGATGGATTGACGCAGTAGCTGCAACAATGACTCAAACATAGCAATAACTGTGAGGATGGTGCAGGACCAGGCATTATTTCTTTCTGTTGTACCTGGGGTTGCTTAGAGTTGGAACCAACTCAAAAGCACCTAAAAATAACAACATTGGCACAATGGTTAAGAGGTCAGTTGCTAACTAAAAGGTCAGCTGTTTGAACCCACCAGCAGCTCCGTGGGAGAAAAGACCTGGTGATCTGCTCCCGTAAAGTTTACAACCTGGGAAACCCTATAGGGCAGTCCTACTCTGTCATATACCATTGCTATTAGCTGGAATCAACTAGATGACACAAAACAACAATAGATGTATGGTAACACCCTTCTCTTTTCATATGTATGTCAATGTTATAGGTGAAGACAATCTCAATATATGTTCTGGCAATATACGTTAAATATTAACAACACCGTTAATTATGATTATAATTAATAACAGTAATTACAACCAATCTCATAGATGAAAAATATGCTAATTTCTATTTATTTATTTCTTTTTGTTACTAGGGAACTTAAAAGGACTCAATTTTTATAGTGAGAAGAGGATTAAGGACAGTGTGTTTCATGTTGTGGCTACCTCATTCTGTGTTTGGTATCATTTGGGGGCCCTTGTGGTCCCTTCCCAACTCTGGGCATTTTCACTGGGGCTACGGGTGGGAAAGAATGGCAAGCTCATTCTCTATCTCTCTTTTGACTAAAGGAAGGAGAAGCAGAGGTGAATGAAAGGGAAAAGCCAATTATAGATAATAGGTGATCAGTCAGGGTTTATGTTTCTACAGAGTCCTTAAAAATTTCACTAGGAATTATCACACTCAATTCAATTTCTTTCAGCTCAACAAAAACACAAATAGTGTCTTCTGGGGGTTAGGCATTGCGCTGCATTCCAGAGCCATTGCTATAAATAAGACTCAATCCTTGCTCTCAAGGAGTCTACAGGCTGGAGGTGGAGAAGGAGGTGCAGAGAAGGTCAGCCACAGTGGTTAATAAAGACACCTATCTTATCCAGATGATCCATGTGACGGACCCAGGAAGGAAAGGAGAAAGCTTTCATAGGCAGAGCTAAGCTCTGTGTAACTGTGGCTGCCTGGCACCAGTTTTCCCATCCTGAAAAACTGTTTCAGTTTCATCCATGGGTGTAAAGAGCAATTAAAGGAGGCATTTTTCTGCTGCCAAGGGAACTGTGTGATTTGCGCAAATCTGCTGAGATTTGAAGTGTCCTGTTGGCCCTGCAACCATAAGATACCCTGCCAAGGACAGAAATGTATACTCACCATGCATGGAAGAATGACTCCTGTTTTGCAAGTGTGCAAATAGATGTCTGTTGACTGAGCAAAATCAGGCATCCTGATGGACTTGGAAGAAATGGCCAGCACCATTGTCCAAGAGTCATGCTGTCTCCTGGCGCGTCAGCGGCAGCTACAGGAGACTTGATACCTGAAGTCATTTTTTGGAGTTAAGAGACACTGCCCCATGGGAACCGCAAACTGTATTGATTCAAACATTTGGTCAATTCAGCATAAATAAAAAGTCTAATTCATCTTGAAAAGTCTTAGTCTCAATTCTCTAGAGGAACAAAACCAATGAACTGTATATATAAATATATGTTTAGAGAGATTTACTTCAAGGAGAGGACTCACACAATTGTGGGTGCTGGCAAGTCCCAATTTCATGCGTCAGGCAGCAAGCCGAAGACTTCTGCTGGCTCATGTGGTTGCAGGGGCTGACGAACCCCAAATCTGCGGGTCCAGCAGCAGACTGAAGACATCTGCAGGCTCACATTCCAAGAACTGGAGGACGGGTAACAAGAAGAGTGCAGGGTCAAGAGAGAGTTAGGGATCCTTGCTGGAACACCCATTTATATACTGAAGGCAGGCCTCGCCCCCAAGGAAACTCCCCTTTAAACTGGCGGATCACATCTTGGAGGTGATGACCTTATGGAAGAGCAATCAGTCCAATGTGCCAAACCACTGAGAATCACAGCCTAACCAAGTTGACACATGACATTAACCATCACAGCCACCTTTCCATCTCTTGGAACTATGTGGGCATTTGGGGAGACTTGTCCCCCTCAGATTAGTACCTCACACAGGACTGTAGTGTTGGTGCATAATAAGTGCTTGTATCAGTTGGGATACGGAAACCACAGTTACTTTAACAGAGAGAATTTTATGGAAAGAATTATTAACTGGGAAGAATTATTAACATGGTGATGGCAACTGCAGGAAATACCTACTTCCCCTAGGGCTGGGGGAACAAAAGGAAGGGGTTGGAAATTATTAAAACTTAGAAACTCAGAGGAGGGGCCTCATGGAGCTGGAACTCAGGAGTCAGAGTAGGAGGCACAGTAAAATCAGTTCTACAAGTATTGGATAAACTCCAAACTAGATTCAGTTGATACCATGGAAGGTAACCGCCACAGCCAGGTGAAGAAGCATTGCTAGAGAGAGAGGCAGACAAGAACAGGAAATACTCAGGAACAAGAAGCACTCAGGAATAGGAAGTACTCAGGATCAGGAATTATTCAGGAACAGAAAGTGCTCAGAAATAAGAGCGGCAGGTCCTCTCTTCTTTCTCCAGCCTCATAGTCTTCCTCTATTACTCCCTACTGGCAGATCCTAATGGGGAACACCTGGCCAAGCAGAAATGCAGGTGCCTCAGCACCCCAAAGCTGAGTATTGGACAGGTTTAGAAGCTTAGAGGTGATAGCATAATAACTGGCACATTGTTCAATGGATATATTTTAATGATTGGATAATTTTGCATGCAATGGAAGTCCAAGCTTTTACTTTCATTCAAAATTTTATTAGCAATCCTTTATTAGAAATCTTCATAGAGAAGTCTCGTTTTTGCCAGGGTCCTCCTCCCTCCCTCCCTCCCTCCCTCCCTCCCCCCCTTCCTTCCTTCTTTCTTAATTTCTAAGTTAAAAGAAAAGAAAAGAACAAAGGCCTCAATGAATTTCCTGGGAAATTTAGCATCCTAAACCTCAACCTCTAATCCTTCCTGTCCTTTCCTATGCTCATTCAGGAATATTGTAGATTCCTGGGAGAGTGGCAAAAGATGACTAATGGTACCCTTTGGTTCAAAGAATCCCACGCTAGGAATCAGAGCTCCAGATTCTATAGCCTTAAGTAAATCATACAATCTCTTTGAGTCTCAGTTTTCTTTTTAAAATTTTGTTGTTTTTGAGAATATGCACAGCAAAACTACACCAATTCAACCATTTCTACATGTACAATTCAGTGACAATGATTACATTCTTTGAGTTGTGCCATCATTCTCACCATCCTTTTCTGAGTTGTTCCTCTCCCATTAACATAAACTCACTGCCCCTAATGTTCCTATCTAATCTTTCTGGTTGCTATTGTAAATTTGTCCCCATATAGATAATTCTTAAAAGAACAAAATGCTCAAGGCAGACATTTTTTACTAGTTAAGCTAAATTGTTTTTGGTTTTAAGAAGACTTCAGGGGTATTTTTGGTTTAAGGTTTAAAGATTATCTCAGGGCAATAGCTTCAGAGGTTCTTCCAGCCTCCGTGGCTCCAAAAAGTCTGGAGTCTATGAAAATTTTAAATTCTGTTCTACGTTTTCCCTCTTTTGATCAGGGTTCTTCTATAGAATCTTTGATCAAAATGTTCAGTAACGGTAGCCGGGCACCATGCAATTCTTCTGGTTTCATGGCAAAGGAGGTGGTTGTTCACGGAGGCAATTAGCCACACATTCCATATCCTCTTCCTATTCCTGACTCTCCTTCCTCTGTTGCTCCAGGTGAATAGACACCAATTGTTGTGCCTTGGATGGCCGCTTGCAAGCTTTTAAGACCCCGGGCGCTACTCAGTGAAGCAGGAGGTAGAACAGAAGCACTAAACACTTTATTAGGCAAATTAACTGTAATATTCCATGAAGCCATGACCCTAAACCTCCAAACCAAGAAACAAAATCCCATGAGCGTTTTGGTTGTATGTAAGTAGCCTCAGCAGCTACTCTTTTTTGTGTGTGTGTGTGAATATATCTATCACACAACTTTTGCCAGTTCAACTTTTTACAGGTGCACAATTTATTGACAGCAATTACAATAATCGGCTGGGCAAGCTTAACCTCAATTAAAGTGATTTTTGCATCCCGTTAGCCAGCACTTTGTTCCTTCCTCCCGCCCCAGTAACCACTAGTAAATTGTAGCCTTTATACATTTGCCTTTTATTGTCTTTTTATATAAGTGAGATCATACAATATTTGTCCTTTTGATTGACTTATTTCACTCAGCATAATGTCTTCAAGCTCCGTCTATATTGTGGAATGTACCAAGACTTCATTTCTTCTTCTGGCTGAGTAGTATACTAAGTACCACATTTCGTTTGTCCATTCATCTGTTGATGGGCATTTAGTTTGTTTCCACCTTTTGGCTGCTGTGAATAGTGCTGAAATAAATATTGGTGTACAAGTGTCCGTTTGAGTCTCTACTTTCAATCTTTTGGGTATATGCGTAGGAGTGGAATTGCTAGGTCATATGGTAGTTCCACTTTTAGTTTTTTGAGGAACCGCCACACTGTTTTCCACAACAGCTGTGCCAAATTGCATCACTACCAGAAACGGATAAGGGTCCCAAGTGCCAATTTCCCTACATCCTTGCCAGCATTTGTTCTTTTCTGTACATATATATATTTTAATCTGAGCCATCCTAGTGAGAGTGAAATGGTTTCTCATTGTGCTTTTGATTTGCATCTTTCTGATGCCTAATGACGTAGAGCATATCTTCATGTGTTTGGTGAGCATTTGAATGTCTTCTTTGGTGAAATGTCAGTTTAAGTCCTTTGCCCATTTTATGATTGGGTCATTTATCTAGTTTTATATTTTTTTGGTCATAAGATTCTTATCGGATATATGTTTTCCAAAGAAGTTCTCCCAGTTGATAGCTTGTTGTCTTAGTTATCTAATGCTGGTATAACAGAAATATGACAAGTAGATGGCTTTAACAAACAGAAATCTATTTTCTTACAGTTTAGGAGGCTAGAAGTCCAAATTCAGAGCACTGGCTCTAGGGGAAGTCTTTTTCTCTCTGTCATCTCTGGAGGAAGGCCCTTGTCTCTTCTGAGCTTCTGCTCCTGGACAATCTTCATGTGGCTTGGCATCTCTTTTTCCCCATCTCTGCTCTATTCTCTCTCTTTTTATCTCTTGTAAGATAAAAGTTGTGACTCAAGTAAGGGTGTGACTTGAGTGTGTGAGGGTGTGACTCTTGTAAGGTGGTGATTCAAGATACACCCCACACTGATCCTGCTTCATTAACATATAGAGGTTAGGATTTACAAAACATCACAAATTGAAGGATAATCACATCAGGTCACAAAATGTAAGACAACCATGCAACACTGGAAATCATGACCTAGCCAATTTGCCACGTATTTTGGAGGGATACAGTTCAATCCATGACACCTGCCTTTTCATTTTTTTTGGTAAAGTCTTTAAAAAAATTTTTTTATTATGTTTTAAGTGAAAGTTTACAAATCAAGTTGGACTCTCGTACAAAAATTTATAAACACCTTGCTATATACTCTTAATTGATCTCCCCCTAATGAGACAGCACACTCCTTCTCTCCACTTTCTCTTTTTGTGTCCATTTGGCCAGCTTCTGACTTTCTCTACCCTCTTATCTCCCCTTCAGACAGGAGATGCCAACACAGTCTCATGTGTCAACTTGATCCAAGAAGTTCATTCTTCACCAGTATCATTGTCTATGTCATAGTCCAGTCCAATCCCTGTCTGAAGAGTTAGCTTTGGGAATGGTTTCTGTCTTGGGCTAATAGAAGATCTGACCTCTGGGGTCCTTCTAGCCTCAGTCAGACCATTAAGTCTGGTCTTTTTATGAGAATTTGGGGTCTGCATCCTACTGCTCTCCTGCTCCCTCAGGGGTTCTCTGTTGTGTTTCCAGTCAGGGCAGTCATCAGTTGTAGCCGGGCACCATCTAGTTCTTCTGGTCTGAGGCTGCTGTAGTCTCTGGTTTATGTGGCCCTTTCTGTCTCTTGGGCTCCTAATTACCTTGTGTCATTGGTGTTCTTTGTTCTTCTTTGCCCCAGGTGGGTTGAGACCAATTGATGCATCTTAGATGGCCACTTGCTAGCATTTAAGACCCCAGATGCCACTCTCCAAAGTGGGATGCAGGATGTTTTCTTAATAGATTTTATTATGCCAATTGGCTTAGATGTTGCCTGAAACCATGGTCCCCAAACCCCTGCCCCTGCTATGCTGGGCTCAAAGCATTCAGTTTATTCAGGAAACTTCTTTGCTTTTGGTTTAGTCCAGTTGTGCTGGCCTCTCCTGTATTGTGCGTTGTCTTTCCCTTCACCTAAAAAAAAAACAAAAACAAAAACAAAAAAACAGTTCTTACCTACTATCAAATTAGTGAAAGCCTCTCTCCCTCTGTCCCTCCCTCCCTCCCTCCCTCCCTCCATCCCTCCCCCTTCTGGTAACCATCAAAGAATATTTTCTTCTCTGTTTAAACTATATCTTGAGTTCTTATAATAGTGGTCTTATACAATGTCCTTTTGTAGCTAATTTCATTCAGCATAATGCCTTCCAGATCCCTTCATGTTATGAAATGTTTCACAGATTCATCACTGTTCTTTATCCGTGCATAGTATTCCACTGTGTGAATATACCATAATTTATTTATCCATTCATCTGTTGATGGGCACCTTGGTTGCTTCCAACCTTTTGCCATTGTAAACAGTGCTGCAGTGAACACAGGTGTGCATGTATCTGTTCTTGCAAAGGTTCTTATTTCTCTAGGATATATTCCAAGGAGTGGGATTGCTGGATCATATGGTAGCTCTATTTCTAGCTTTTTAAGGAAGAGCCAAATCAATTTCCAAAGTGGTTGTATGATTCTGAATTCCCACCAGCAGTGTATAAGTGTTCCAGTCCTCTCCAACATTTATTATTTTGTGTTTTTTGAATTCTTGCCATCCTTGTTGGAGTGAGATGCAATCTCATTGAGTAGTTTTGATTTGCATTACTCTAATGACTAATGATCTTGAGCATTTCCTCATGTATCTGTTAGCTACCTGAATGTTTTCTTTGGTGAAGTGCCTGTTCATATCCTTTGCCCATTTTTTAACTGGGTTATTTGTCCTTTTGTAGTTGAGTTTTTGCAGTATCATGTAGATTTTAGAGATCAGATGCTGATCGGAAATGTCACAGCTAAAAACTTTTTCCCAGTCTGTAGGTAATCTTTCTACTCTTTTGGTGAAGTCTTTGGATGAGCATAGGTGTGGTAAAGTCTTTTGATGAACGAAAGTTTTAATTTTTATTAGGTCCCATGTATTTATTTTGTCTTTTGCTGTTTGTGCTTTCGTTAATATATTTGATAATCCATTGTTAAAGGCAAGGTGCAGCAGGGTTGCCTGTACATTTTCTTCTAGGAATTTTATGGTTTTAGTTTGCATATTTAGGTCCTTAACCCATTTTGAATTTATTTTTGTGTACGGTTTGAGGCATGGATCCTGTTTCATGTTTCTGTATGTGAAATCAGCCTCTTCTTTCCCCTTTGAATGGACTTAGTACACTTGTCAGAAATCAGTTGACCATAGAGGTATGGGTTTATCTGGACTCTCAATTCTACTCTATTGGTCTATGTTTCTATTGTTTTATCAGTACCAGGCTGTTTTGATTACTGTAGCAGTATAACATGTTTTAAAATTAGGAAGTGTGAGTTCTCCTACTTTGTTATCCTCTTTCAACATCGTTTTAGCTTTTCGAGGCCTCTTGCCATTCCACATAAGGATGAGGATTGATTTTTCCATTTCTGGAAAGAAGGTGTTGGAATTTTGATCTAGATTGTGTTGAATTTACAGAACACTCTGGGTAGTATTGATATAATAACAATATTTAGTCTTCCAACACAAGAACAAGGAACATCTTTCCATTTATGTAAGTCTTCTTTAATCTCTTTCAGCAGTGTTTTATAATTTGAATTTATAAGTCCTTCATGTCCCTGGTTAGGTTCTCTCGTAGGTATTTTATTCTCTAGGTGCTACTGTAAATGGAATTGTTTCCCTAATTTCCCTGGTGTATAGAAACCCAAATGATTTTTGTTTGTTGACCTTGTACCCTGCAACTTTACTAAATTCCTCTATTAGTCCTAGAAGTTTTCTTGCAGAATCTGGGATTTTCTATATACGGGATCATATTATCTGTAAATAGAGATAATTTTGCTTCTTCTATTCCAATCTGAATAGCTTTAATTTCTTTTTCTTGTCTTATTTCTCTGGCTAGGACTTCTAATACAATATTGAATGGAAGTTGTGAGAATGGGCACCCTTCTCTTTTTCCTGAATTCAAGGGGAAAGCTCTCAGTCTTTTTCCATTAAGTGCAGTGTTGGCTGTTGGATTTTCGTGTATGTCTTGAATCATATTGAGGAATTTCCCATCTATTCCATCTTCTTTAGGATTTTCATCAAGAAAAGGTTTTGATTTTCATCAAATGCTTTTTCTGCATCCATAGAGATAATCATGTGGTTCTTTTCCTTTGTTCTATTTGATGTGGTGTACTGTGCTGATTGATTTTCTAATGTTTGACCACCCCTGCATTCCTGGAATAAATCACAATTGGTTATGGTGAATGACTGAATATGTTGGATTCTATTTGCTAGTGTTTTGTTGAAGATTTTTTACATCTAAATTCATAAGAGACATTGGCCTGTAGTTTTCTTTTCTTGTGTTTCTTTGTCTGTTTAGGTATCAGTGTTATGTTTGCTTCATAGAAAGAATTAGGGAGTATTCCTTCTCCATCTTTGGAAGAGTTTAAACAGTACTGGTGTCAATTCTTCTCTAAATATTTGGTAGAACTCCCCAGTGATGCCGTCTGGTCCAAGACTTTTTGGGAGGAGGAGGGAGGAGGTTAGTGATCACCGATTCGATCTCTTCACTTGTTATGGGTCTGTTGAGACTTTCCATTTCCTCTTGTGTCAGTTTGGGTAGGTTGTGTACTTCTAAGAATTTTTCCATTTCAGCTAGGTTATCCAGTTTGTTGCCTTATGGTTGTTTCATAATACTCTGTTGTAATTCTGTTTATCTCTATCCAATCAGTTGTAATGTGTCCTGTTTCATTTTTTATTTCGGTTATTTTCATCTCTTCTCTACTTTTCTTTGTCAGTCTAGCTAAAGATTTGTTAACTTTATTGATCTTTCAAAGAACCAACTTCCAATTTTGATTGATTCTCTCTATTGTTTTCTGTTTTCAATTTTATGTATTTTTTGTTGTGTCTTTGTTATTTCCTTTCTTCTGGTAGGTTTAGGCTTTGCTTGCTCTTCTCTTTCTAGTTCCTGGAATTGTCAAGTTAGGTTGTTGATTTAAGATCTTTCTTCTTGTAGGCATTTAGTGCTATAAGTTTCCCTCTGAGTATTGGGTACACTGAATCCCGTAAATTTTGGTATGTTGTGCTTTTGTCTTTATCTGACTCTTGAAAATATGTGATTCTCTTTTGATTTCTTCCTTCACCCATTGGTAGTTTAGCTCTGTGTTGTTTAATTTCCATATGTTTGTGTATTTTCCAGTTTTTTTCATTTTTCTGTTATTGATTTCTAGCTTCACTCCATTGTGGTCAGAGAAAATATCTTGTATGATTTCAGTTTTTTAAAAGTTATCGAGACTTGCTTTGTAACCTAATATGTGGTCTATCTGGAGAATGGTCCATGTGCAATGGAGTAGAATGTGTATTGTGTTGTTGTTGGCTGGAATGTTTCATATATGCCTGTTAAGACTAGTTGATTTATAGTGCCATTCAGCTTCTCTGTTTCCCTGTTGATCTTTCTGGATATTCTGTCTAATATTGAAAGTGGTGTGTTTAAGTTTCCAGCTATTATCAACTATTATTGTAGTGCTATCTATTTTTTCCTTTTATTCTATCAGTGTTATATATTTATATATAACTCTCAGTTATATATTTAGGCACTCCAATGTTGGGTGCATACATATCGATGATTGTTAAATTTTCTTGATTAAATGACTCACTCATCACTATGGAAACCCTAGTGGCATAGTGGTTAAGTGCTACAGCTGCTAACCAAAAGGTTGGTGGTTCGAATCCACAGGCACTCCTTGGAAACTCTATGGGGCAGTTCTACTCTGTCTTATATATGTTGCTATGAATTGGAATCGATTCGATGGCAACGGGTTTTGGGTTTTTTAGTTCATCACTACATAATGTCCAACTTCATGCCTTCTGACAGATTTTGTCTTAAAGTCTACTTTGCCTGATAGTAAGATTCTCATCCCACCTTTCTTTTGGTTATTATTTACATATAACATTTTTTCCATCCTTTCACTTTCTACCAATTTGTGTCCTTGGGTCTAAGGTGTGTCTCTTATAAACAGCATATAGTTGGATTGTGTTTTTGTTGTTGTTGATTCTTTTATTCTCTGGCTTTTGAGTGGAGCATTTAGACCATTTACATTCACTGTAATTACTGATAAGAGACTTACCTCTGCCATTTTGTTATTTGTTTTTGTGTCTTAAACCCTCTTTGATTTTGTCTTTCGCTATTGCTTGCTTTTGTGTTTTCTTGATTTATTGTAATGAGCCATTTCAGTTTCCTTTTCATTTCTTTTTTGAATGTTTTTTTAAAAGATGTTTTCCTAGTGCTTACTATGAATATTACATTTAACAGCTTGTATTTATAACATCCTAGGATAAGTTGGTACCAATTTAACTTCAATATCATACAAGAAATTCTATACCTATACCATCCCCTCCCCCATTTTTTTTGTTGTTATCACTAATTGTTGTTGTTTTTGTTTAGGTGCCGTTGAGTCAGTTCTGACTCGTAGCAACCCTGCGTACAATAGAATAAAACACTGCCAGGTCCTGTGCCATCCTCACAATTGTTGCTATGTTTGAGCCCATTGTTGCAGCCACTGTTTCAATCCATCTCTTCAAGGGTCTTCCCCTTTTTCATTGACCTACTTTACCAAACATGATGTCCTTCTCCCGTGACTGGTCCCTCTTGATAACATGTCCAAAGTATGTGAGAAGAATGTGAGAAGAAATCTCACTATCCTCACTTCCAAGGAGCATTCTGGCTGTACTTCTTCCAAGACAAACTTGTTTGTTCTTCTGGCAGTCCATGGTATATTCAATATTCTTTGCCAACATCTAATTCGAAAGTATCAATTCTTCTTCAATCTTTCTTATTCATTGCCCAGCTTTTGCATGCATATGAGGTGATTGAAAATATAATGGCTTGAGTCAGGTGCACCTTAGTCCTTAAAGTGACATCTTTGCTTTTCAATACTTTAAAGGGTCTTTTGTAGCAGATTTGCCCAATGTGATGGATCTTTTGATTTCTCGACTGCTGCTTCCATGGGCATTGATTGTAGGCCCAAGTAAAGTGAAATCTTTGGCAGCTTCAATATTTTCTCCATTTGTCATGATTTCCTTATTGGTCCTGTTGTAAGGATTTTTGTTTTATTATGTTGGGGTGATTAAGTTATCACTAATTACGTCTTTATATTTCATGTGCCCTGTAACATAACTTTATCTCTGCTTTTTATACATTTATCATTAAAAAGAATGACGGACAAAAAAATTCAAATTATTAAGTATGAACACTTTATTACCAGCTCTTATGCTTGTCCATACAATTTCCTTTCTTAGAGATCTTTCTTTTTATGAGCATTTTTAAATTAGTCTCTGTTATGGGCTGAATTATATCCTCCCAAAATACGTGTTTTAAGTCCTAACCACTATGACTATGATTATAATCCAACTTGGGAATGGGTTGTGTTTGTTATGTTCGTGAGACAGGATTAATGTAGAGTGTATCTTGAGGAAATCTCATTTGAGATATAAAAGAGATTACACAAGCAAGCAGAGGAGAAATGGAGTAAGACAGATGCCAAGATACTTGGAGATCTCCATCTCCAAGGAACCAGGAAGCAGAAGCTGAAGAGACAAGGATCTTCCTACAAAGCCAACAAGAGAAAAAGACTTCCCCTAGAGCTGGCGCTCTGAATACAGACTTCTAGCCTCCTAAACTGTGAGAAAATAAATTTCTGTTTGTTGAAGCCAACCACTTATGGTATTCTTGTTATCGTGGTACTAGATAATTAAGACAGAAATTTAGTACCAGAAGAGTGGGATGCTGCTCTAAGAGATACCTAAAATGTGAACGTGGTTTTGGAATTGAGTTATGGGTAGAGGCTGGAAGAATTTTAAGGTTTTTTAAATAGTAAAATCCTAGATTGCTTGAAGAAACTGTTGGTATAATTATGTACATCAAAGGAAATTATGAGGGCTCAGAAGGAAGTGTGGAAAGCTACAGAGAAAATCTCTGTCATCTTAGAGAATACATATGGCACCAGCAACAGAACATTGCTAGAAATGTGGGTTTCAAATGTGCTTCTGGTGGGGCTTTAAAAGAAAATGATGAACATGTGATCAGACAATGGAGGAAGCACAATACTTTTTTATGCACTGGTAAAAAACTTGTCTGAATTATGTTCAAACGTTTGGTGGAAGGTAGAACTTATAAGTGATGAACTTGGATGTTGGCTGATGAGATTTCTAAGCAAGATCTTAAAGGGGCCCAGTGGTTTCTCCTTGCTGCTTGTAGTAAAATGTGAGAAGAAAGGGATGGGCTTAAAAATGAACTACGCAAAATGAAAATGGAACTTAAAGAGTTGGAAAATTCTATTGTACAAACTAAGGACACATGTCCTATGTTCATGGATACATGTTCACAAAGGATGTGGCTACATAACCCTTTGTTTAAGAGATTAAGACTGTGACTGATGGATCTAACCAACCACCACAGTAGAAAACCCATCAGCTTAGACTGAAGGGTCAGAGAAAGAATGAAAGGAAAGAACTCTTGGAATAAGCAGGAAACAGGCCAAAGGAGCTACATATGTTATTCTCCAAGAAAAGAAAAGGACCATTCCTAGAGCAGCTTGGAGATCAGCAGAATTTTTTGAAGGAGCATGGGAAGCAGGGCCTTCTCACTTTCAAAGTGTGGAGGTAGGTCTCTTGGATCTCAAAGTGTGGGGCCACAGCCCCCCTAGTTTCAAAGAGATGGATCTTCACCAATTCGGTTCTGGAGTGTGGAGCTCCCATTATGGTGGGCTAGGCAGTTGTTTGAACAGAACAAGGGGATACTGTGTGGTTTAAAATCAGGAAAGGTGCACGTCAGGGTTGTATCCTTTCATCATACCTATTCAATCTGTATATTGAGCAAATAATCCAAGAAGCTGGACTATATGAAGAAGAATGTGTCATCAGGATAGGAGGAAGACTCATAAACAACCTGTGACATGCAGATGACACAACCTTGCTTGCAGAAAGCAAAGAGGACTTGAAGCATTTACTGATGAAGGTCAAAGACCACAGCTTTCAATATGGATAACATCTCAACATAAAGAAAACAAAAATCCTCACACCTGGACCAATGAACAACATGATAAACGAAGAAAAGATCAAAGTTGTCAAGGACTTCATTTTACTTGAATCCACAATCAACACCCATGGAAACAGCAGTCAAAGAATTAAAGGACGTATTGCATTGGGCAAATCTACTGCAAAAGACCTTTTAAAAGTGTTCGAAAACAAAGATGTCACCTTGAGGACTAAGATGCCCCTGATCCAAGCCATGGTGTTTTCAATCACCTCATATGCATGCGAAAGCTAGACAATGAATAAGGAAGACCAGAGAAGAATTGATGCCTTTGAATTATGGTGTTGGTGAAGAATATTGAATATACCATGGACTGGCAAAAGAATAAACAGATCTGTCTTGGGAGAAGTAGAGTCAGAATGTTCCTTAGAAGCAAGGATGGTGAGACAACATATTACGCACTTTGGAGATGTTATCAGGAGGGATCAGTCCCTAGAGAAAAACCTCATGCTTGGTAAAGTGAGGGTTAGTGAAAAAGAGGAAGACTCTTAACAAGATGGATTGACACAGTGGCTATAGCAATGGGCTCAAACATAACAACAATTGTGAGGATGGAGCAGGACTGTGCAGTGTTTTGTTCTGTTGTACATGGGTAGCTATGATTCAGAACCGACTTGATGGCACCTAACAAAAACAACTATAACAGGGGGATGGGGCTGCTACCCAGCTGAAGGGGCAGGACTGCCATGCCCAAGGGGCGTAATAAAGTGCCTGCTGGGGCCAAGGGTTGGAGTCACCACCAAAATGGACTAGGAAGATGGGGTTGACCAAAACAGAGGGAGCAGAGTTGTTGTCCTAGTGGGGCTGGAAGGTGGAACTGAAGCCTAGGGCCATGAGGCCTCTACATAGAATCCAGATGTCATGGCCAACACCCAGAGTCTGAAGGATAGGGCCATTGCCTAGATGGTCTCAGAGGACAGGATTATTTTCAAGCCTTGAGAGCAAATGTAATTTTTCTTCCAGGATTTTGTACTTGCTTGGTGCTTATTACACCTTCTTTCCCTCCAATGTCTGCCATTTGTAATTGAAATGTCTACCTTGCACCTGTTTCACCACTGTACTTTGGGAACACATAATTTGTAGATTTCATGGGTTAAAGATGAAGAGGAATTTTGCTCCAAAATAGAATATGCCTAAAGTCTTCCATATTTGATTTAGATGATTCAGAAGATGAGATTTTGGGCTTGGAGTTGATTTAAGACTTTCGGGATAATGTGATGGGGTGAATGCGTTTTGTATGTTGCAAGAACATGAATTTTGGGGGGTTAAAGTGTAGGATGCTATGGACTGAATTATGTTTCCACTAAAATATGTGTTATATATCATAACCTCTATGCCTGTGGTTATAATCCCATGAGGAATAAGTTGTCTTTGTATGTTAGTAAGGTAGGATTAGTGTAGCTTGTAGCTTGAGTCAATCTCTTTTGAGATATAAAAGATTAAACAAGCCAGCAGAGGACATCCGAGATAAGACAGATACCAAGACACATGGAGATCTCCAAGAACCAGGAAGCAGAAGCTGAAGAGACAATGCCCTTCCTTCAGACTTGACAGAGAGAAAGACTTCCTCTAGAGCCAGTGCCCTGAATTCTGATTCATAGCATTCTAAAGTGTGAGAAAATAAAATTCTGTTTGTTAAAGCCATCCACTTGTGGTATTTCAGTTATAACATCACTAAATAGCTAAGGCACTACCCAAACTAACACAAAGAAGTTGAATATTTAAACAAACCCATTACAAAAGAAGAGATGAAATGTGTCATCAAAAAACTGCCACAAAAAAAAAAAAAAAAAAAAAAAGAAAGCCCAGAACCAGATAGCTACACTGGAGAATTCTCCCAAACATTCAGAGAAAAGTTGACACCAATCCTGCTCAATCTCCTCAAAAGCTTAGAAGAGGAAGAATCACTACTGAGCTCTTTCTATGAAGTTAGCATAACCCGGATACCTAAACAAGGAAAGATATAACAACAAAAGAAAATTACAGACCAATATCACTTATCAACATACGTGTAAAATTTTTCAGCAAAATTCTAGCCGACACACTTTGGCTATATACCAAAAAAATCATGCACAGTGATCATGGGGTTCATACCTGGATTACAAAGTGGCTTAATGTTAGAAAGCAATCAATGTAATCCACCACTTAAATGAAACAAAAGAAAATTGATCATATCAACTGAAGTAAAGAAGATATTCGATAAAATTCAACACCAATTTCTGATAAAATCTCTAAGCTAAGTAGGAATAGAAGGGAAGTTTCTCAACATAAATAAGGGCATATATGCAAAAGCCAACATTATATTCAACAGAGAAAGGCTCAGAGCCTTTCCTTTGAGAAAAGGAATGAAGCAAAAATGCCCATCATCACCACTCTTATTGAACATTGTACTGGAAATCTTAACCCGAGCAACAAGACAAGAAAGAGAAATAACAGGCATCCAAATTGGAAAAGAAGAAGTAAAATGTCTTTATTTGCAGATGACATGATCCTTTACATAGACTTTAAGATTCCACAAGAAAACTGCTGGAACTAATAGAAGAATTCAGTAATGTTGTAGGGTTCAAGATCAACACACAAAAATCAGCTGGGCTTTTCTACACTTACAAAGACTACACTGAAAAAGAAATCAAGAAAATAATACCCTTTACAATAGCCACTGAACTGATAAAATGCCTAGGAATTAACCTAACAAGGGACATAAGAAACTTATATGATGAAAACTATAAAACACTACTACAAGAGACTAAAAGAGACCTACAATTCTCATGGATTAGAAGAATTAATATAGAGAAAATGTCAATTCTACCTATAGCAATCTACAAATTCAAAGCAATACTGATACAAATTCCAACAATATTCCTTACCGATATAGAAAAACTATTGACCAACCTCATATAGAAAGGAAAGAAACTCCAAATAATTAAAGCAATATTGAAGAAAAAGAACAAAGCAGGAGGTCTCACACTCCCCAATACCAAAGATACTATACTGGTTGCTATTAGTTCAACAACACACATGTAGACCAGTGGAATAGAATTGAGAACACAGAATTAAACCCAGTCATCTGTGGTCAACTGATTTTTAACAAAGGATCAAAGCCCATTAGTGGGGCAAAACAGTCTTTTTAATAAATGGTGCTGGCAAAACTGGATATTCACTTGCAGAAAAATAAAACAGGACCCATATCTCACTCCATACACAAAAACTAACTAAAAATGAATCCAAGAGCTAAATGTTAAACCTAAAAATAACCCTAAAACCTAAAACTAAAATTCCTGAAAGTCAACAAAGGAAGAAAACTATGGGACCTAATCTTTTATAAAAGCAGGATAAAAAACACTACAAAAATTGCACAAACAGAAGTAGACAAAATAGATAAATGAGTCCTCATAAAAATTAAAAACTTATGCTCATCAAAAGACTTTATTAAAACAGTAAATAAACAGCCTACAGACTGGAGAAAAAAAATCTTTGGAAATGATTTATCTGGTAAGAGTCTAATCTCTAAAATACATAGAAAAATGCAACAACTCAACAACAAAAAGACAAACAATCATGAAATGGGCAAAGGACATGAATAGAACCTTCACCAAAGAGGGCATCCAACCAGACAACAAACATACGAAAAGATGTGCACGATCTTTAGCCATTAGAGAGATGCAAACCAAAACGACAATATCATCTTACCCTGGCGAAAATGGCACTGATAAAAACAAACAAACAAAAAACAGATGACAGCAAATGTTGGTGAGGATGTCGGGAGATTGGAAAACTTAACCGTTGCTGGTGGGACTGTAAAATGGTACAACCACTATGGAAAATGGTATGGTGTTTTTCTTGAGAAATGAGAAATAGAACTACCCTGTGATTCTGCAATCCCACTCCTAAGTATATACCATAACCAAAAAAGCCTAACCCGTTGCCGTCAATTCCAACTCACAGCAACCCTGTAGGACAGAGTAGAGATGCCCCACAGAGTTTCCAAGGAGTGCCTGGTGTATTCGAATTGCCGACCTTTTGGTTAGCAGCTGTAGCAGTTAACCACTACGCCACCAGGGTCCTGAAAATAATGACATTAACAGTTATGTGCACACCTGTGTTCATTCCTGCTTTAGTCACAATAGCAAATACATGGAAACTGAAAAAAAAGTGTTCATCAATGGATGAATGGATAAATAAACTCTGCTACATACACGCAATGTAATACTACACAACCATAAAGAACAATCGTGAGTGCACAAAACATACTATAACATGGATGGACCTTGGGGTATAATGCTAAGTGAAATAATCAAGCTTATATGGACAAACATTGTGTGATCCCTCTGTTATAAGAAGACAGGAATAGATAAATATAAAACCTGATAAATATAGAGAGACCAATACTCAATTGTGGTTACCAGGAAGGGGTGGGATGGAGAAAGTATGCTTTACACAGTAGAGACTAGTGGTTTTGGGTGATGGGAAAGTGATACCATTGTGGGTGCACACAACACAGCACAACAAATGTAATAATGAGCGTTTGAGTATAGGCAAATTGGTACATGGAGAGGTAGAGATGAGTAAAAAGGGGCGAGCGTATCTATAGGTAAATTTAAAGACAAATATGTGGGTGCAGGCACATATGTTCATTGAAGTCATAAATATAGATACACCTAGTGAAGTGAGTAGGGTCTGGGATCTTAGAAGCTTGTGAGTGGCCATCTAAAACACTACTAGGGGTCTCGGCTTACCAGGAGTAAAACAGAAAGACGGTAACCAAAAGCCCAGAGAAGAAACAAGCCTACAAGAACCACAACCTTGTCTACCCTGAGACCAGAAGGACTAGATGGTGCCTGGCTACCACTGCTGCCTGTTCTGATCAGGGTCACAATAATTGGTCCTGGATAGAATGGGAGAAAAATATGGAGCAGATCTCAAATTTCTATTAAAAAAAAAAGCTAGACGAACTGGAACAGTAGAGAACAGAGAATCCCCTGAGTCCATAGCCCAGAGACACTCTAAACCGACAATGGAGCCTATCCCCTGAGATTACTTTTTGGTGAAATAGCAGAGTGGCAATCAAAATAAGGGATATCATCTGTAATATTCGTGCCCTACTTAAAGAAACCATCAGTTTGAAACCAAAAGTTCAATAATTTCTCAAAAGCAAAGATGAGAAGATAAAGGGGCAAGGAATCTAGAGTAATAAAAAGGGAACAAACAACACATTCAGAGAATGTTGACACATTGTGATAAATGTAACTAATGTCACTGAACAATTTGTGTGGAAATTATCAAAGGGGAACCTAACTTGCTGTGTAAACTTGTACCAAAAACACAATAAAATATTATTTTAAAAAAATGAGCTGTGCAAAATGAAAACAGAATTTAAAGATTTGGCAAAATCTGTTGTCTTAGTTATCTAGTGCTGCTATAACAGAAATATCATAAGTAGATGGCTTTAACAAACAGAAGTTTATTCTCTCACAATCTAGGAGGCTAAAAGTCCAATTTCAGAGTGCCAGTTCCAAAGGAAGGCTTTCTCTCTCTGTCAGCTCTAGGGGGAGGTCCTTGTCATCAATCTTCCCCTGGTCTAGGAGCTTCTCTGCACAGGGACCTCAAGTCCAAAGAAGCTCTCTACTCCTGGCTCTTCTTGCTTGGTGATAATGCGGTCCTTCTCCTCTCTGCTCGATTCTCTCTTTTATATCTCGAAACAGATTGACTCCAGATACAATCTAATCCTGTAAATTGTGTCCTGCCTCATTAGCATAACTGCCTCTAATTCTGCCTCATTAACATCACAGAGGTTAGGGTTTACAATACATCAGATCACAAAATGGAGGACAACCACACAATACTGGGAATCATGACCTAGTCAAGGTGACACACATTTTGGGGAGACACAGTTCAATCCATAACAGAGATTAAGCTTGTGACCGATGGAGCTAATCAACTACCACAGCAGAAACCCCATCAGATAGACTGAAGGGAACAGAGAAATAGAGAAAGAAAGCTATCTGCCTCTTGGAATTCTACAGGCAGGAAACAGGCCAAAGAAGGTTACATCTGTTCTCCTCCAAGAAAAGAAAAGGACCATCCCTGCAGCAGCTCAGAGATCAGCAGAACTGTTGGAAAGAGCATAGGAAGTAGGGCCTTCTCGGCTTCAAAGGGTGGGGTCACGGTCTCAGGGATCTCAAAGGGTGGGAACACAGCCTCCTAAGCTTCAAAGGGTCAGATCTTCACCAGCTCGGTTCCAGAGTGTGTGCCTGCCATTAAGGTGTGCCAGGGAGACGGGACAACTGCCCAGAGATGAGGGGGAGGGGCTGCCATACCCAAGAGGCATAAGAACATAGTTGCTGGGAATGAGGAGGTGGAATCACCACTCAGATGAACTAGAAGAATGGGGCCACCCAAAGCTGAGGGAGCAGAGTTGCCACCCCAGTGGGCCTGGAAGGCGGAGCTGAAGCCCAGGGCTGAAGGCATGGCCAAAACCCAGAGTCTGGAGGGTAGACCCATTGAGCCGATGGTCTCAGAGAACAGAGGATTGTTTTCAAGCCTTGAGAGCTAATGTAATTTTTTTTTTTTTGCTGGATTTTGGACTTGCTTTGTGCCTGCTATCCCTTCTTTCCATCCAATTTCTCCCATTTGTAATGGAAATGTCTACCTTGTGCCTGTTCCACCATTGCAATTTGGAAACAGATATTCAAGATATCACAGGTTCACAGATGAAGAAGAATTTTGCCTTAAGATGGAATATGCCTAAGGTCTAAACCATATTTTATTTAGATGATTCAGAAGATGAGATTTTGGTCTTGTAGTTAATTTAAGACTTCTGGGAATGATGTGATAGGGTGAATGTATTTTGCATGTGGCAAGGACATTAAGTTTTAGGGCCAAATGGTGTAGTGCTATGGATTGAAATATGTCTCCCCAAAATATGTGTTATAAATCCTAACCTCCATGCCTGTGGTTATAATCCCATTTGAGAATATGTTTTCTTTGTTATGTTAATGAGACAGGATTAGTGTAGGTTGTTTCTTGAGCCAATCTCTCTTTTTTATGTGTCTTTTTTAAAATTATTGTACTTTAGGTGAAGGTTTACAGAACAAAGTAGCTTTTAATTAAACAATTAGTGCACATATTATTTTGTGACATTGGTTACCAACCCCACGACATGTCAACACTCTTGCCTCTCAACCTTGGGTTCCCTATTACCAGTTTTCCTGTCCTCTCCTGCCTTCTAGTCTTGCCCCTGCGCTGGTGTGGCCCTTTAGTCTCACTTTGTTTTATGGGCCTGTCTAATCTTTGGCTGAAGGGTGAACCTCAGGAGTGACTTCATTACTGAGCTAAAAGTGTGTTCAGGGGCCATACTCTTAATGTGTTTCCAGCCTCTGTCAGACCAGTAAGTCTGGTTCTGTGTGTGTGAGTTAAAATTTTGTTCTACATTTTTCTCCAGCTCTGTCCAGGAACCTGTACTGTGATCCCTATCAGAGCAGTAGGTGGTGGTAGCAGGCACCATCTAGTTGTGCTGGACTCAGTCTGCTGGAGGTTGCAGTACTTGTGGCCCATCAGTCATTTGGACTAACCTTACCCTTGTGTCTTTGGTATTCTTCATTCTCCCTTGCTCCAGGTGGGGTGAGACCAGTGGAGTCTCTTAGATGGCTGCTCACAAGCTTTTAAGTCTCCAGACACTGCTCACCAAGTAGAATGTAGAACATTTTCTTTATAAAATGTGTTATGCTGATTGAGCTAGTTGTTTCTGGAGACCATGGTCCCTGCAGTCCCCAGCCCAGTAATTTGGTCTGTCAGAGAGTTTGGATGTGTCTGTGGAGCTTCCTGACCTTGTCTTAGACAAATTTTGCTGGCTTCTGCAGTATTGTGTACTGTCTTACCCTTCACCAAAGTTACTACTTATCTATTGTCTATTTAATGTTCTTCCCTTCCTACCCCATCCTTCTCTAGTAACCATCAAATATTGTTTCTTTCTGTATGTAAACGTTTTCATGAGTTTTTACAGTAGTGGTCTCATACAATATTTGTCCTTTTGTGATTGACTTATTTCACATAGTGTAATGCCCTCCAGATTCATCCATGTTGTGAGATGTTTCCAGATTCATCATTGTTCTTTATAGTTATGTAGTACTCTTTTGTATGTACCATAGTTTGTTTACCCACTCATCTGTTGATGGGCATCTAGGTTGTTTCCATCTTTTTATTATTGTGAACAATGCTGCAATGAACATGAGTGTGCATATGTTTATTCATGTGACTGTTCTTATTTCTTTAGGATATACCCCTAGGAGTGGAATTGGCAGATCATGTGATTTCTATTTCTAAAAAAAAAAAAATTTTTTTTTTTTTAAGGAAGCACATATCATTTTCCAAAACGGTTGTACCATTTTGTATTCCCACCAGCAGTGCATAAGAATTCCAATCTCCCTGCAGCCTTTCCTACATTTGTTATTTTCTGTTTTTTTTATTCATGCCAGTAATGCTGGGGTGAAATGATACCTAATTGTGGTTTTGATTTGCATTTCTCTGATGGCTAGTGATCACAAGCATTTCCTCATGTGTCTGTTAGCTGCTCGAATGTCTTCTTTGGTGAAGTGTCTGTTCATTTCCTTTTCCCATTTTTCAATTGGATTATCTGTCTTTTTGCTGTAGAGGTGTTGGATTTTCTTGTAGATTTTAGAGATTCGACCTTTGTCTGACTTGTAATAGCCAGATTTTTTTCCCCAGTCTCTGGGTTCTCTTTGCACTCTTTTGGTGAAGTCTTTTGATGAGCATAAGTGTTTAATTTTTAGAAGATCCCAGTTATCTAGCTTATCTTCTGGAGTATGTGTGTTGTTAGTTATGGTTTGTATCCTGTTGATGCCATGTATTAGGGCCTCTAGTGTTGATCTTATTTTTCTTCTATAATCTTTATATATTTTATTTGTTTTATATTTAAATCATTGTTCCATTTTTAATTAGTTTTTGTATATGGTGTGAGGTATGGGTCCTGTTTCTTTTTTTTTGCAGATGGACATCCAGTTTTGCCACTCTAGTTGTTAAAAAGACTGCCTTTTCCTCATTTGATGGACTCTGAGCCTTTGTCAAAGATCAGGTGACCATTGATGGATGGCTTTACATCTGGGTTCTCAATTCTGTTCCATTGGTCAATGTATCTGTCGTTCTGCCAGTACCAGGTTGTTTTGACTACCACAGTTACATAGCAGGTTCTGAGGACAGGTAGTGTGAGTCCTCCTGCTTTATTCTTCTTCTACATTGCTTTACTTATCCAGGGCCTCTTCCCTTTGCATATAAAGTTAATGATTAGTTTTTGTATCTTTTTAAACAGTGCTGTTGGTGTTTCGATAAGGATTGCATTGGATTTGTAAGTTGCTTTGGGTAGAATTGTCATTTTCACAATGTTGGGTCTACCTATCCATGAGCATGGTATGTTCTTCCATTTATGTAGATCTCTTTTGGCTTCTTGCAGTAGTGTTTTGTAGTTTGCTTTGTACAGGCCTTTTACATCCTTGGTTAGATTTATTCCTAAGTATTTTATTTTATTTATTTATTTTTGTATTACAAATGGTATTGTTTTCCTGTTCATCATTCTCTTTATTGTTGTATAGGAATCCAACTGATTTTTGTATGTTTATCTTATATCCTGCCATTTCATCTTTCTGTTAGTTCCAGTAATTTACTCATGGAATCTTTGGGTTTTCTATATATAGTATTATATCATCTGCAAACAGGGACAGTTTTATTCTTCATTACCAATTTGGATGCCCTTGATTTCTTTTTCTTACCTCATTCCCCTGGCTAGACTTCCAGCACAATGTTAAATTGGAGTGGTGAGAAATGGCATCCTTGTCTTGTTCCTGCTCTGAAAGGGAATGTTTTCAGCCTTTCTCCATTAAGACTGATGTTATCTGTTCGTCTTGTATAGATACCCTTTATTGGAAGTTGCATGACAGACTAGCGGTAACTCGTAAAAGAAAATAATTCTGAGCCAGTGGTAGGGAAAAAAATTACAAAACGACAGATTTATACTGCAAATTCCACACCAACCTCAGCAACTGGTGGCAGCAGGTACCTCTGGAAGTGAAGGTGAAGCAGAAATATTTAAATAAGAATGATCGATCGACAGCCTTTTTAAAGAGTGCACGGGTCTCCATATCCCCACTCCTACTGTGAATAACTAGGCAGTAAATGCCAAAACAATCAGCTAAGATCTGTGGGGGGGGGGGGATAAAGGAGTGGAGGGATATTATATTTTATAACAAACCTTGCTGAACTTTTTGACTTTTTAAAGAGTACTTATCCAACTTTGCTAAAAACAAAACTAATAAAAAAAATTTCTTTCAAACTCTGGGAAAGTTGTTTAATCTAAGTCTCAATTTTACTTGCATGACTGTGTATGTGTGTATCATGCCTAGTACAGTCCAAGCACAAAGTAAAGGCTAGTATTACCCATATCATCCATTTTAGCATTCTAGACCTTCTCATAGCTGATATTTAGAGCTTACCACACGCAGAGTTAGTGCCTGAATCAGAGTGGCAAAGCTGGATCCCCTTGTGGACGCCACTTAATTCCCTTCACCTAAATGTCTTGTGCATGTTCCCAAGGCTGAAGTTCTAGAATTTGAGGTGCATATGACCCAAGCCATGGTCTTTTCAATAATCTCATATGTATGTGAAAGGTAAATAATGAAAAAGATGATAGACGAAGAATTGATGTTGTTGAACCGTGGTGTTTGGGAAGAATATTGAGTATACCATAAAAAAGACTGCCAAAAAAACAAACAAATCAGTCTTAGAAGAAATACAACCGGAATGATCCTTAGAAGCAAGGATGGCTCACCTACTTTGAACATGTTATCAGGAAAGACCAGTTGCTAGAAAAAAAAATTGAGAAAAACCCTCAGCGATATGGATTGACACAATAGCTGCAACAATGGACTCAAGCATACCAAGGATAAGGAAGCTGGTGCAGGACTGGACAACGTTTGGCTCTGTTATACATCGGGTTACCATGAGTTGGAGCAGACTCAATGGCAACTAATGACAAAAGGTCATACACAAAAGTGTCAGATACCAAAAGTTTGTGTAAAATTCCATCGAAATCATCCCCTCAGCACACACAGTGTTGTCCAAGTAGTGGGCATGGTGCATTCTAGAAAGCATGTGGGATTGAAAATCAGATGCATGCATTTTCAAAACCCTGCTCTGTGAAGTGATCTTGACATATTCCTGGCTTCTCTGGACCTCAAACTTCTTATCTGAACATTAAGTACAATTATGCATGTAAAAATCCTAGATGAGGTCTGGCACATGCAGATACTAGGTTGATATGTGCTTCCCTCTTATTTCTAGGCTTTGTATCACTTTTACTGCTCACATCAGCAGGAGAGATTAGACCTAGACGTGGTTTGGGAGATACTGTCCATTCCCTGCATCTGGGAAAAAAAGAAGGCGTTTTCTGATCTCGATGATAAGGCAAATCCTTGGCTAGTGGAGAAAGAGTAGAGGTAGCCTGTGTGAACACTCGAGGCAAGTTTGCGATACATCTTTGTTCAATGAATAATGGCAAAAGATAAGTCAGTCACTTTTAGTCTGGGCCCAACTGGTCACAGCCAGACCTCCAGGTGGGGAGGGAACCTAGATCTCCCTGAGTTTGTTCTTGGTACTGAGGTCCTGAGGATGCAGATATTGTCCTGGATGATCTTTTGGAAATGTGGGCTCCTGTGGTTGTGTCAAGGGTCACCTACTTAGGTCCTGGACAAAGGCCCTGATCAGTGATGGCTTCAGACCTTTGCCCATTCATCTAATCAGACTCCAGAGGCCACCACAGCTCCAGAGGAAAGCCTGGACTTTAAGTAGAGCCAGTCTCACAGAAATGTGTAAGTAGGAGGGCTGCACGCCGCTACTCCTCCCACCATCTGAGAAACTTGGGAAACATCTACCATCACCATCAGTCATTTGTATCTTGTGTGTCTTTTAAATAACCATATTGCATCTTTAGGGAATATAAGCAGCATGAGCTTAAAAATGTGAAATCAGCAGACTGAATTCAAGAATAACCTGTGTCGCTTCCAGTCCTCATCTGTAGAATGGGGTTATTAGTCACATCTCCAGATACCTCAAAGGGTTTTGATAAGGACAAATGATATAACAAAGGTGAACAATGCTTTGTAAAGAACTAAGGGAAAGGAAGAAAACTAACATTTATAGAGCACCTACTATTACCACCACCACGTCTGTCAGTTTATTGTAGTGTGGTATTTGGGTGTTGCTATGATGCTGTAAGCTGTGCCACTGGTATTATAAATACCTTCAGGTTCACCCATGGTAGACAAGTTTCAGCAGAATTTCTAGCCTAAGACAGACCAGGAAGAAAGGCCTGGCAATCTACTTTTGAAAACCAGCCAGTGAAAGCCTTATGGATCACAACAGAACACTGTACGCCTCCCTTGTTTTGGACACATCATCAGGAAAGATCAATTGCTGGAGGAGGATATCATCTTTGGTGAAACAGAGGGCCTACACTTCATTTTGTTATACATAAGGTCTCCATGAGCTGGAGTCGACTCAATGACAGCTGTCTAAGGATCTATCAAGTATCATGCAGACAGTAGTCAGTGAGAATTACTTTTATTATGTTTTTTTCTCTTCTATCAAAAGTACAGTGATGGAACAAGAATTGAAGGGAGGGAAAATAATTGCCTAAATCACACAAGAGTAGATCTACATGAATGAGCTTTCCATGTGACAGTCTCAGGTTAGGTGCCAGGGATTCAGCAATGAACAAGGGTTACATTTCATTGATGGGAAATGAATAAGAACAATAATAAATAAAGCAGACAATTACAAAAAACACTATGAAGAAAACGGCAGAGGTGATGTGAGAAAGAGTGCCTATAAGACGGGGCTATTTTAAATAGAGGTGTCAGGAAAAGCCTCTTTGAAGAGATGGCCTTTGTTCTGAAACCAGAACAATAAAAAAGAATCAGTCGTGTGAAGATCGAAGGGAGAAGCATCTCAGGACCAGAAAAAGTCCAGTATAAAACCCTCAGTGGGGCAGTGAGGTTCGTGTATGAGACACAGGAATAGCCAGGGCTGTTGCAGTGTTGACAGTAAGTGAGAGCAAGAATGTTGTAGGTGAGGTTAGAGAGCTCTGTTGTTGTCAGCTGCTGTTGAGTTGGCCTGACTCATAGACACCCCATGCACAATGGAACAAAACACTGCCCAGTTCTGCACCATCCCCATGACTGGTTACAGATCGAGCTGTGGTGATACTTAGGGTTTTCAGTGGCTGATTTCCGTAAGTAGATCTCCAGGAGTCTTTTTCGTGTCCATCTTAGTCTGGAAGGTTTGTTGAAACCTGCAGCAATAACAACACACAGATGGTGGCCGTGCATGACGTGCCTCAAAAGGTCATGGAAGTTGGTGCACAGAGAGCCAGGAATCAGCTTCTTGAATTCTAGGAAATGTGCTGGAGACCACACTGAGGCCACTGAGGCCACTTCCTCCTGGATGCCAGCTGCCATCAATAGATGCCGAAGACCAGTCTCTCCTAAGTGCAGAGCCAGCCTTATTGGCCAGCTTGTCATGCCCCAATCCAACAAAATGTAGAGGCAGAAGTTTCAGGAAGAAAAGCAGGTAACTTCTGGTCAGTGGAAGAGAGTTGAAACTCAGGTGGGAAGAACTTCCATGGGGTAGTGTCAACAGTGTGGCCTTTGAAGATTGACACTGGTCCATCAGTTCTAACCGTGTGGCATTAGGCAAGTGCCCTCAACTCTCTGGCTGTGAGTTTTCTCATCTTTAAATGGGGGAAATCTTCTTTCAGAACTTAATGATGGCATATGAATAGAGCTTAACAGATTTCAAAACTGTTATAAAAGTCCAGTGACATTAGTTCTTTAGTTTTTGTCCAATCTACCTGCATTCTTCCCATGTTCTAGTGCCTGGATTTTCCTTTAGGGAATCACTCTCCTCCATATGTTTTGAGTGGGATTAACTTTCCACATAAACCTGCAGGAGATACATTAGCTGGTTTTGGCCAATCACAGTGCAGCGTCCCTGACTGGACCCAAGGTTGGTCCATTACCAGGTCAGGCTAATGAAGGCCTCATTTTGGACTTTTTCTGGACCTATCAAGGAAGGAGAGCTCTCTTTCCACTGAGGTCACCAGCCCTGGATCTGTGCATCCGTCTTGGCTCTTTCCAGGATGTAACCAAGCAACACAAAAGTCACACAGAGAAAGCAGAGCTTATAAATGGGGGTGACATCATTTAAACTCCTGGATTTCTCTGTACCTGAAACTTGTTATTGTTGGAATTCTCAGTTATACGAACCAATAACTCTATTTCTTTGAGCTAATTTGAATTTCATTCTGTACTTTTCATCTACAAGGGTGCTTAGTAATTCAATTTCTTTTCCTTCTCCTTCTCCATGGAGAGAGAGGCCAGCGTGGGTTAAAACTGACAGTGGAAAATCAGTGAAGGAGACGAGGGGAGATAAGCTGGAAAATTCTTCCACCCCTTAGAGATTAGGAGGCATGTTTGCACTGAGCTCTCAGCCCCCTGCTGGGAAAGTAATCTGTGTATTTATCATATGAGCACTCCTGTTTTAGCATCAACATCAGTACAGAAGTCAGAATTCTGTAATGGTGGTACTTTTGGGCAACTATCTTCAACCCATCTGTGATATTTCCTGTATTTCTGTTCTCAACAGAAAGCCAGGACTCTAAGTAACCCTGTGCTTCTAAATTAACAGAATTAGAATTATTCATTCAGAAATGAGTTGTTGCTGTTGCTGTTAGCTGCAGTCAAATCAACTCCAATTCATGATGACCCCATGTGTGCAGGGTACAACTGGTCCATAGGGTTTTCAAGATTGTGAAATTATGAGATTACCAGGTCTGCCTCCCAAGGCACCTCTGAGTGGGTTCAATCTGCCAACTTTTCAACTAGAAGTTAAGTGCATAAGGGGTTAAAAAAAAGTCACACAGAAAAAGTTAAGTGAACCAACCAAACAAACAAACCAAAAACTGAAGCAGACTTGGTAATAGAACCGGAGATAAATCTGGAAGGGAAAGAGGAGAATGCTAGGCCTACCAATTTCAGTAACAAAAATAAGTGAAGCACCTTGTGCAAGTATTCTGTTGTAAAGGTTGAAAAGAAGAATTCAGCAAGATAGGTGGGGTCAATTTGATAGAAAATGGGCAGATTTCAAGAAAAGAAGGAAAGGATTGTGTGTTGTGCAGACACCTTTCACCCTCCCAGCCTAGGATTCTATTCTAAGGGCCAAGCCTGTGTGAGCTGGAGAAATAAGGGAAGGCTATCGTCCAAAAAAAATTTTTTTTTTTTTATTGTCCAAAGATGTTTACCTGTGTTTTATTGACTATGCAAAGTCATTCGACTATGTGGATCATAACAAATTGCGAATAACGTTGCAAAGAATGGGAATTCCAGAACACTTAATTGTGCTCATGCGGAACCTATACATAGGCCAAGAAAGAGTCATTCAAATAGAACAAGGGGATTACTGCATGGTTTAAAGTCAGGAAAGGTGTGTGGCAGGGTTATATCCTTTCACCATACTCACTCAGTCTGTATGTTGAGCAAATAATCCAAGAAGCCAGACCATATACAGAAGAATGCAGCATCAGGATTGGAGAAAGACTTATTAACAACCTGCGATATGCAGATGACACAACCTTGCTTGCTGAAAGTGAAGAGGACTTGAAGAACTTGAAGAACAAAGACGACAGCTTTCAGTATGGGTTATATCTCAACATAAACAAAACAAAAATCCTCACAACTGGACCAAAAAGCAACATCATGATAAATGGAGAAAACATTGAAGTTGTCAAGGATTCCATTTTACTTGGATCCACAATCAACACCCATGGAAGCAGCAGTCAAGAAATCAAGATGCATTGCATTGGTCAAATCTACACAAGACCTCCTTAAGGTGTTAAAAAGCAAAGATTGTCACCTTAAAGACTAAGGCGCTCCTGACCCAAGCCATGGTGTTTTCAATCACCTTGTATGCATGCGGCAACTGGAAAACGAATAAAGAAGACCAGAGAAGAATTGATGGCTTTGAATGAGGGCGTTGTTGAAGAATATTGCATATACCATGGGCTGCCAAAAGAATGAACAAATCTGTCCTGGAAGAAGTATAGCTAGAATGTTCCTTAGAAGCAAAGATGGTGAGACTTTGCCTTATATACTTTGGACATGTTATCAGGATGGATCAGTCCCTGGAGAAGGACATCATGTTTGGTAGAGGATCATTGCGAAAGAGGAAGGCCCTCAATGAGACGGATTGCCACAGTGGCTGCAACAATGGGCTCAAGCATAACAATGATTATGAGAAGGACGCAGGACTGGGCAGTGTTTCGTCCTGTTGTACATAGGGTCACTACAAATTAGAACCGATTCAATGACACCTAACAACAACAGCAACATTGTCCAAAGCAGACCCCGAGAGAAGGCTTTAGGTGCAGGCATTTTTTTGAGAGGCATCCCAGGAAGCAAGGGGAGAGACAGGGGCAGTAAGCAGGGAAGAGAGGAAGCCAAGAAAGAGAGTGTAATGAGTGGGCCATCAATGTGGGCCACCGAGGCTCAACCCGGCTGGAATCATTTGTGTAGATCATGCCTCAGAACTGTCCCACTGAGGAGCAAGGAAGTTGAGGTTATTTCCTGCCACTCTTGTCCCTCGTTGGTTGAGAGTCTCACCGGGGGCATAACCCTTCCAGCCTGCCCTGTAGCTGATGGAAATCTCATGGCCAGAGAATATGTCCTCAGGAGAGAGATACGGAAGCCAGGAATATGTATAGGAACTGCTCAGAGCAGGGAGGTGGGTAAGCACTGGCAGAACTACCTTAGCTGTCAAATTTTTCTAATCTCTTAAGTGTTACCCTCCCCCACATCCCCTCAAGATATCCACTCTCTCCATTTCCTCTTCCCCCAACTGTGTATCTTCTATCAGGTTCTTTTCCTCAAAACTGACCCATCTGGTGTTCCCTGATGGCAAAGTCCTGCTTGCCAGAGGGACATCATGTCATAAACCAGGGGCTCAAACATCACACGAAATCTTGAATAGGATCATTTGGACAAATAAAACGGGTAAGAATGGAGCTGTAAGTGCGGACAGCTGTGGGCTTGGAGCCCCATACCCATGCCTCCCTGGCCCACCTTTGCTAATATCACAGGCGCCCACCTGCATTGCAGCATCCCTACTGTAAACTGGGAAAATAATCTGCACTGAATCTTTGATTTCAAGAAAAAAATTGAGCATGTGTAGCATGTTAGATGGGCCAGAGAAAAAAATACAGTGAGAAAAGGCAACCGAGGCATCTAAGCTCCACAGCAAACCCACAGATGTGTGAGTCTGGAGCCAAGCTTGAACACTGCATGCTTCCAGATGGCACCTCCTCTGCTGATTGGTCCTTGCAGGCTCCTGTGGGGCCCAACATCCCATGGGAACTGGCTGAGCCATAATCATGTAAGTGGCACTAACCATAAGGATCTCACTTAATCCTCAGAACCCTCCAAAAAAGGCCAAACCTGTTGCCATCGAGTTGATTCCAACTCATAGTGACCCTACAGGACAGAGTAGAACTTCCCCATAGGGTTTCCAAGGCTGTGACCTTTCCAGAAGCAGACTGCCACATCTTTCTGCTGCAGAGCGGCTAATGGGTTTGAACCACTGACTTTCAGGTTAGCAACTGAGCACTTAACCATTATCATTGTTCTACAGATAAGGCCATAGGGCTCAGAGAGGTTGCAACATGCTCCAGGTCCTTCACATAGAAGGTGGAGGGACCAGACACATCTTGTTCTCTTTTCTCTTGTGGTCTATGTGGTAAGTTGTCTTTAAAGTTCATTGTCAATAGTGCCCCTCCTCCCTGTATACTCATGTTGCTCCTCCCATCAGTAGGTGGAGTCTATTTCTGCTGCCCCTCCTCCCTGTATACTCATGTTGCTCCTCCCATTAGTAGGTGGAGTCTATTTCTGCTCCCCTTGAATCTGGGCTGGCCTGTGACTTGCTTTGACCAGAGAATGCAAGAAATGTGAGTTCCAGGCCTACCTCTTAAGAGGTCTGGCAGCTTCTGCTTTGGCGCTCTTGGGACTGGTAGAGAGAGAAGCCGCGAAGAGAGGCCCTGGAGGGAGAGGCCACTTGGAAGAGTACCAAGGCTTCAGGCATATGAGAGAGGCTGTCCTGGGCCTTCAAGCCCTGCCCAGCTGAACTCATGAGCTGCCATGGCCTATTTGATATAGAGCAGAATTGTCCACTCAGTCCACAGAATGGTGAGAAATAATAAATCGTTGTTTACATTTAATAATTTATTTTAATTATAAATTACTGTTTTAAGTCACTACATTTTGGGGTGGTTTGTTACACAGCAATAAATAACTGAGAGTTTGCCTGTCTTTTTTCATTGTAAAAGTAACTTATTGTGGCTAATGGGCAACTCTGAAGTTTCTCAAAATTAGGAAAAACTGGGTGATGTTTTTCCTGGAGCAATGACAGACATCAGAATTGGAAACAGGAAAGGCCCAATTTTAGACCCTTGCCTTTTTGTTGCTGAGACAACCGTTGTAAGCTTAACTCTCTGCAACCTCTTCTAGACAGATTTTATTGGGGTTAGTGGTGGTAGCTTGAGCTCCTAGTCAAAGAATTTCAAAGCGAATTCTACTTTTGATGTGTTGGGACATAGCCTACATTCTACTCTGGAGAGCATTTGTGAGTTCATAGGATGACTGAGTTTATCCTGTGAGGTTATGGTTCGGTAGTTGACAGAATGCTGTTAGAACATGAAGAGAAAGGATTGGCTTGAGACAGCACAGAAAGATCTAGGTTTGCCTTCTGTTTTGCTAAAAAGGCTGTCCTTCAGGCCCTGGCACAGGCAAGTAACCTAATAGATGCCTCACGGATGGAATTCTGCTGCAGCAAGGTGCTGGAGAAGGTAGCCTGGAACACTTTTTCTCAGGGTGTGGATAGTTCACCTCACTATATCCATTTCATCTTTTGCGAGGCACGTCTGTCTTTAGCACAAGCGCTGGTGCCATGTTTGAGCCCCTACACTTTGATGAGCGGTGGGAGGGCAGAGTCAGGACGGAGTAGATCAAAGCACTTCTCTCACCCCCAAGAAAGCCATGATAACTTGGAGGGAAGCAGGCGCCCTCAGATCTTGTCTCGATCATCCTCACTTCCTCCTGTGGCCGATAGGTGGTGGTAATGTGCAGGCAAAGAAGCACCTGCTAAGGTTGAGGGCTCAGCCCTGTATCGATCAATAGAAGCGGCGAGCTCTGCGATTCAAGCCAAAAGACATTTGGAGAAACATTTGGTGCAGACACTACCTTATCAAGACATTTCTCAAGGATCTTTCATCTCACTTACCTAGAGTATCTGTCAGGTGGGTCCTCCATTCTGAGTGGTCAGACTACATGTGCATGCCCACTGTGCGGTCTGCAGCCCTCAGGGGTTGCCAAGGACCTGCCAGACACGGCCCTTGCTCTGCCAGGCACTGCCTGTCCCCTGGGCAGATGCCTCCACCCAGAGACAGAGAAAGAAGCGCAAATATGCAAACAGCTAAACGGTGTAGACCCAAGTAATACTGTAAAGAGTGACTGTGAAGAGATTTGAAGGCAGGAAGAAAGGCTGGAAAACTGAATGAGGCACAGATTGGGGTGGGGCTGGGCTTGCTTCTAAGGAGGAAGCTTGGGGTGGGAGGGGTCGTGACAGACTTTGATCACTCTAGCAGAAAATTAGGATTTTCAGGCAAAAGCACACCTTGATGGAGGATGGTGATGGGGCGGTGATGGCAAGAGGCAAAAAAGTCCACTGCGGTGTTTTCTGTGCATTTGGTAATGGCCTGTCAAGAGAAGAAGCATCTCTGGTGCCGGTGATCAGGAAACCAGAGACAGAGGCACTAGCAGGGCTTGACTTGCCCGACATGGTCCATCCCCACATTCCTGTTCCTGAGTAAATACCTCTTGGCCCTCCGGAGCTTTCCAGACTGAAGCCTTTTTTAGTAAAGATGACACCACAAACGCTGTAGCATAAATAGTTTCTAGGGGGGGCCTCCTCCATCCTGCCCCTCCCCCCATTACAGAAGGTGCTTCTTCCAATATTTTATTATTTGAGGTGTTTTACACAGACACTGGCTGTGAAGAAACCCTAGCTGGGCTGGAAGGACCAGAAATGTCCCAAGGTTTGGGGAATTATTTTTACTTTTTGCAATTTATATATTTTTTTTTTCTTCAGGCAAGATGCCTTTGGGTTCCCTTCCAAAAATGGAAGGTCTCACGGCTTTGGATGCCCCCTGTTAATTTGGGGGGGGGTGGTGATTTCACTAGGGGCTGAGCAAAAGTTTATCTTTGCAGTCTTTGTAAGAGGTTGAATTGACACAGTGGCTGCAATCGTGGGCTCAAACATAGCAACGATTATGAGGGTGACACAGGACTGGGCAGCATCTTGGAACTGACTTGATGGCACCTAACAGCAAGAACAATAACATAAGAGAAAGCAGAGCTAAGCAGATTGAGAGACCAAGTCATAGGAGTTAAGGCAAAGCCAGCGACGAAGGTCTTGGAAGCATCGATTCAATTTACTCTTCATAGTGGGTGTGATTACTTGTCTAGCGTTCATTGCTTTGCTTACTTCCTTTGGGTAGGTCTTGCCCTCCCAACTGCATTTTAGAAGCTGTGAGGTCAGGGGCCAGGCCGCACTGCATAAAGCAGGCATGTGGGACAGGTGCCATAGAAGCTCGGCGAGACCCAGGCAGCTCAAATCCTGTTGTCCCCCTGGGGTCGTCCAGAACTCCTGTTTCCCAGCACTGGGCTTGGAATACCAGATCCCCACTTGTCAGCTGCGTGGTTTTGTATAAATTCTCCGTGCCTCAGTTGCCTCATCCGTACATGAGGTAATAACGTTCCTACCCAGCAGGGCTACTGAGAGGATCAGACCGACAGTGTTTGTAACATGTTTAGCACCTGAGGAAGCTCCCTGAGACTTCCTGCTTGACAATACCTTTTTATTAGCAACAGGCTGGAGGTGAAAATAAAAGCAAAGTTCTTTAAAAAAAAAAAACCAAGTCTATAAATGTAAACTTTTTATAAATTCTGACCGGCCTTTTCACCAATAGGCTGGTTTCGGATTTCATAACATAGGCTATTTTTAAAATGTTCTGCTTATTAATAACTCAACTTGTACAAATTCAGCACAGAAATTAGTTAAATGGATATACAAATGTAATAAATAAAAGGAACTCTGGTGGTGCAGTGGTTAAGTGCTTCGCTGCTAACCAAAAAATCAAAGGAGAATGAAGAAAACCAAAGACACAAGAAAAATATTAGCCCAAAGCACTAACAGACCACATGAACCACAGCCTCCATCAGCCTGAGCCCAGAAGAACTAGATGGTGCCCAGCTACCATCACTGACTGCTCTGACAGGGGTCACAATACAGGGTCCTGGACAGCAGGAAAAAAAGGCAAAACAAAGTTCAAATTTACAAAAAAAGACCAGACTTACTGGTCCAACAGAGACTGGAGGAACCCCCGAGACTATGGCCCCCGGACACCCTGCTAACTCAGAACAGAAGCCACCCCGAAGCCCTCTTTTCAGCCAAAGGTAAGACAAGAAACAATAACACACATGAGGAACATGCTTCTTAGTTCAATCAAATATACGAGACAAATGGACAACTCCTGCCCCAAAGCAAGACGAGAAGGCAGGAAGGGACAGGACAACTGGACGAATGGACATGGGAACCTGGGGTGGAAATGGGGAGAGTCCCGTCACATTGCAGGTCTACCAACCAAAGTCATAAAGCAATGTGTAAATTTTTGAACACGAAATTAATTTACACTGTAAATGTCCACCTAAAGTAGAATTAAAAAAAAAATCGGCATGGTTTTTACACAGATGACATCACGTGGAAAAAGTTAGTTTGACATGCTGATGTCAAGAACACAACCAAACATACTGACACATTTTATTTCTCCATATGGTGTTTTCTGTCCTAATAACTGCCCTGTTGTGACCATGAAAGCATCAGACATAAAAATATCCAAATACCACCTCCTCCCCTAAAATTGTAAGAATACTAGTTTTTTTTTTTTTCCTTTTTCCTCTTCTTCTCTAGCCCACCTTTACACTGACCTTAAAACTTCTGCATGAAGCTTTTCACATGGTGTTGTCACGTTCTATTTCACTGGCAATGTGCGTGTGTGCTCGCCAAAACAAACAGTCTCTCGTCTGCTGTGAGCATGCAGGGACAAACCCCTCAGAGGAGCCTGGGCAAGCTTTGTGCAGGAACTTACATTTAGGCTTGTGCACCTGACTGGTCAGATCTCTGTCCATCAGGCTAGGGCAGCCCAAGAACAGGGTGAGGGGAGCAGTTCTTGTTTTCTAGAAAAGTAATGTCCGACCTGGGAGGTTGAGCTGAGATGTGAGAGCGAAAGCCATACATGAAACTTGATTTCCAAGAGCCCTAGGCATTTTTTTTTTCTAGGCATAGAGCGAGCTTATTGCATGCACACCCATGGGTGTCTGGTGGGTGCAGCCTCCATTTGCGTTACCTGAGAACACAGGAAGGACTTGCCTATTACGCACACTTGGATGGCTTTTCGGAAACCCTGGTGGTGTAGTGATTAAGTGCTACAGCTGCTAACCAAAAGGTTGGCAGTTCGAATCCACTTGCTCCTTGGAAACTCTATGCAGCAATTCTACTCTGCCCTATAGGGTCGCTGTGAGTCAGAATCAGATCGACAGCAGTGGGTTTGGTTTTTAGGTTCGGATGGTTTTCTGTGTCACATTTAGATTTCTGGGGTGGTGGAGCGGGGCCAGGGTACTGCGCAACATTGTTGTCTCCTCCCTCTCTCTCACCTACTGACTTTAATCAGCCACTTCTAAATATCTTGCAGACCTGCCCCTCTGCCCCATTCTTGTGCTTGGCGAATATGTTTGCTTCTTGCCTGGATTATTGCAGTGGGCTTGTCTCCAATGCCTCTATTTTCTGCATCCTCTCTCCAGCTAGTTCTACACCAAGGAATTATCATAGTCTTTCTAAATGCAAATCATGTGCCCTATATGCTCACCACCCCTCGCGGGCATTCAGTGCTTTCAGGACAATGTTCTAGCTCCCCAGAAGGGCACATGGGGCCCCTTGCTATCTGATCACCCCTGCTCACTCATTCCAGCTGCACTCCCCTGGCTCCTCCACACACTCCCATTTTCTAGCCCAACTGAGCACACCCAAGAGTCCGTGATCAGCTGTGTCTGCATTACGCCCCTGCCGAGAATGTACCCTGGCTCCCCATCTCACTCCCTGCCCCACATTGTCCTGTGACAAAGTCATGGTTACAAAAACCTAGCACAAACACCACTCATGTTGACCCTTCTCTGGTCCCTGCCCTCCCAGCCCATCACACCAGGCAGAGTTTGGGCTTCTATATCTCTAGCGTAGGCACTTGGGTGCCATGATCCTGCTGTTGCTGGCTGACATGTTTGGGCTCCTCACTGACTGTGAGCTCCTTGAGGGCAGACTCTGATAAGTATCTTTTTGTTTCCCCAGTGCCCAGGACAGGGCCCAGCATATAAGAAGCCTCAGTAAATGTTTTGTTACAAATATCATTGCTTTTGTTCACTAGCATATCCCAGCCATGCCTGGCACAGAGTAGGCACTCTCAAGTATTTACTGAATGCATGAGTGAGTGAGTGAAAGGATGAGTGAACTAGTGCATTACCTTTTTCGCACTCTAGACTTCAGCAAATGAAGCTACAGAGCCTACATGTCCTTGCTCTACCTCCATTCTCTCCCATGTTGTTGTCGTTTTTGTTAGGTGCCATCGAGTCCATTCCAACTCATAAAGACCCTATGTACAACAGAACGAAACGCTGCTTGGTCCTGCACCATCCTCACAATTGTTTTTATACTTGAACCCATTGTTGCGGCCACTGTGGCAATCCATCTTATTGAGGGTCTTCCTCTTTCTCAGTGACCCTCTACTTTACCAAGCATGAGGTCCTTCTCCAGGGACTGATCCCTCCTGATAACATGTCCAAAGTATGTGAGACATAGTCTTGACATCCTTACTTCTAAGACGTATTCTGGCTGTCCTTCTTCTAAGAAAGATTTGTTTGCTCTTTCAGCAGCCCATGGTATATTCAGTATTCCTCACCAAAGCCACAATTCTTTGGTCTTCCTTATTCGTTGTCCAGCTTCCTCATGCATATGAGGCGATTGAAAACACAATATCTTGGGTTAGGTGCACCTTAGTCTTCATCTTTTTTTTTTTTAATAACTTTTATTAAACTTCAAGTGAACGTTTACAAATCCAATCAGTCTGTCACATATAAGTTTACATACATCTCACTCCCTACTCCCACTTACTCTCCCCCTCTTGAGTCAGCCCTTTCTGTCTCTCCTTTCTTGACAATTTTGCCGGCTTCCCTCTCTCTCTATCCTCCCATCCCCCCTCCAGACAAGAGTTGCCAACACAATCTCAAGTGTCCACCTGATATAATTAGCTCACTCTTCATCAGCGTCTCTCTCCCACCCGCTGACCAGTCCCTTTCATGTCTGATGAGTTGTCTTCGGGGATGGTTCCTGTCCTGTGTCAACAGAAGGTCTGGGGAGCATGGCCGCCGGGATTCCTCCAGTCTCAGTCAGACCATTAAGTTTGGTCTTTTTATGAGAATTTGGGGTCTGCATCCCACTGATCTCCTGCTCCCTCAGGGGTCCTCTGCTGTGCTCCCTGTCAGGGCAGTCATCGATTGTGGCCGGGCACCAACTAGTTCTTCTGGTCTCAGGATGATGTAGGTCTCTGGTTCATGTGGCCCTTTCTGTCTCTTGGGCTCTTAGTTGTCGTGTGGCCTTGGTGTTCTTCATTTTCCTTTGCTCCAGGTGGGTTGAGACCAATTGCTGCATCTTAGATGGCCGCTTGTTAGCATTTAAGACCCCAGACGCCACATTTCAAAGTGGGATGCAGAATGATTTCATAATAGAATTATTTTGCCAATTGACTTAGAAGTCCCCGCAAACCATGTTCCCCAGACCCCCGCACTTGCTCCGCTGACCTTTGAAGCATTCATTTTATCCTGGAAACTTCTTTGCTTTTGGTCCAGTCCAATTGAGCTGACCTTCCATGTATTGAGTGTTGTCTTTCCCTTCACCTAAAGCAGTTCTTATCTACTGATTAATCAATAAAAAACCCTCTCCCACCCTCCCTCCCTCCCCCCCTCGTAACCACAAAAATATGTGTTCTTCTCAGGTTTACTATTTCTCAAGATCTTATAATAGTGGTCTTACACAATATTTGTCCTTTTGCCTCTGACTAATTTCCCTCAGCATAATGCCTTCCAGATTCCTCCATGTTATGAAATGTTTCAGAGATTTGTCACTGTTCTTTATCGATGCGTAGTATTCCATTGTGTGAATATACCACAATTTATTTACCCATTCATCCGTTGATGGACACCTTGGTTGCTTCCAACTTTTTGCTATTGTAAACAGAGCTGCAATAAACATGGGTGTGCATATATCTGTTTGTATGAAGGCTCTTGTATCTCTAGGGTATATTCCTAGGAGTGGGATTTCTGGGTTGTATGGTAGTTCTATTTCTAACTGTTTAAGATAACGCCAGATAGATTTCCAAAGTGGTTGTACCATTTTACATTCCCACCAGCAGTGTATAAGAGTTACAATCTCTCCGCAGCCTCTCCAACACTTATTATTTTGTGTTTTTTGGATTAATGCCAGCCTTGCTGGTGTGAGATGGAATCTCATCGTAGTTTTAATTTGCATTTCTCTAATGGCTAATGATCGAGAGCATTTTCTCATGTATCTGTTGGCTGCCTGAATATCTTCTTTAGTGAAATGTGTGTTCATATCCTTTGCCCACTTCTTGATTGGGTTGTTTGTCTTTTTGTGGTTGAGTTTTGACAGAATCATGTAGATTTTAGAGATCAGGCGCTGGTCAGAGATGTCATAGCTGAAAATTCTTTCCCAATCTGTAGGTGGTCTTTTTACTCTTTTGGTGAAGTCTTTAGATGAGCATAGGTGTTTGATTTTTAGGAGCTCCCAGTTATCGGGTTTCTCTTCATCATTTTTGGTAATGTTTTGTATTCTGTTTATACCTTGTATTAGGGCTCCTAGGGTTGTCCCAATTTTTTCTTCCATGATCTTTATCGTTTTAGTCTTTATGTTTAGGTCTTTGATCCACTTGGAGTTAGTTTTTGTGCATGGTGTGAGGTATGGGTCCTGTTTCATTTTTTTGCAAAGGGATATCCAGTTATGCCAGCACCATTTGTTAAAAAGGCTATCTTTTCCCCAGTTAATTGACACTGGTCCTTTGTCAAATATCAGCTGCTCATACGTGGATGGATCTATGTCTGGGTTCTCAATTCTGTTCCATTGGTCTATGTGTCTGTTGTTGTACCAATACCAGGCTGCTTTGACTACTGTGGCTGTGTAATAGGTTCTGAAGTCAGGTAAGGTGAGGCCTCCCACTTTCTTCTTCTTTTTCAGTAGTGCTTTGCTTATCCGGGGCTTCTTTCCCTTCCATATGAAATTGGTGATTTGTTTCTCTATCCCCTTAAAATATGACATTGGAATTTGGATCGGAAGTGCGTTAAATGTATAGATGGCTTTTGGTAGAATAGACATTTTTACTATGTTAAGTCTTCCTATCCATGAGCAGGGTATGTTTTTCCACTTAAGTATGTCCTTTTGAATTTCTTGTAGTAGAGCTTTGTAGTTTTCTTTGTATAGGTCTTTTACATCCTTGGTAAGATATATTCCTAAGTATCTTATCTTCTTGGGGGCTACTGTGAATGGTATTGATTTGGTTATTTCCTCTTCAGTGTTCTTTTTGTTGATGTAGAGGAATCCAAGTGATTTTTGTATGTTTATTTTATAACCTGAGACTCTGCCAAACTCTTCTATTAGTTTCAGTAGTTTTCTGGAGGATTCCTTAGGGTTTTCTGTGTATATAATCATGTCATCTGCAAATAGTGATAACTTTACTTCTTCCTTGCCAATCCGGATACCTTTTATTTCTTTGTCTAGCCTAATTGCCCTGGCTAAGACTTCCAACACGATGTTGAATAAGAGCGGTGATAAAGGGCATCCTTGTCTGGTTCCCGTTCTCAAGGGAAATGCTTTCAGGTTCTCTCCATTTAGAGTGATATTGGCTGTTGGCTTGGCATAGATGCCCTTTATTATGTTGAGGAATTTTCCTTCAATTCCTATTTTGGTAAGAGTTTTCATCATGAATGGGTGTTGGACTTTGTCAAATGGCTTTTCTGCATCAATTGATAAGATCATGTGGTTTTTGTCTTTTGTTTTATTTATGTGATGGATTACATTAATGGTTTTTCTGATATTAAACCAGCCTTGCATACCTGGTATAAATCCCACTTGATCAGGGTGAATTATTTTTTTGATGTGTTGTTGGATTCTATTGGCTAGAATTTTGTTGAGGATTTTTGCATCAATGTTCATGAGGGATATAGGTCTATAATTTTCTTTTTTTGTAATGTCTTTACCTGGTTTTGGTATCAGGGAGATGGTGGCTTCATAGAATGAGTTGGGTAGTATTCCGTCATTTTCTATGCTTTGGAATACCTTTAGTAGTAGTGGTGTTAACTCTTCTCTGAAAGTTTGGTAGAACTCTGCAGTGAAGCCGTCTGGGCCAGGGCTTTTTTTTGTTGGGAGTTTTTTGATTACCGTTTCAATCTCTTTTTTTGTTATGGGTCTATTTAGTTGTTCTACTTCTGAATGTGTTAGTTTAGGTAGGTAGTGTTTTTCCAGGAATTCATCCATTTCTTCTAGGTTTTCAAATTTGTTAGAGTACAATTTTTCATAATAATTTGAAATGATTCTTTTAATTTCATTTGGTTCTGTTGTGATGTGGTCCTTCTCATTTCTTATTTGGGTTATTTGTTTCCTTTCCTGTATTTCTTTAGTCAGTCTAGCCAATGGTTTATCAATTTTGTTAATTTTTTCAAAGAACCAGCTTTTGGCTTTGTTAATTCTTTCAATTGTTTTTCTGTTCTCTAATTCATTTAGTTCAGCTCTAATTTTTATTATTTGTTTTCTTCTGGTGCCTGATGGATTCTTTTGTTGCTCAGTTTCTATTTGTTCAAGTTGTAGGGACAGTTCTCTGATTTTGGCTCTTTCTTCTTTCTGTATGTGTGCATTTATCGATATAAATTGGCCTCTGAGCACTGCTTTTGCTGTGTCCCAGAGGTTTTGATAGGAAGTATTTTCATTCTCGTTGCTTTCTATGAATTTCCTTATTCCCTCCTTGATGTCTTCTATAACCCAGTCTTTTTTCAGGAGGGTATTGTTCATTTTCCAAGTATTTGATTTCTTTTCCCTAGTTTTTCTGTTATTGATCTCTAGTTTTATTGCCTTGTGGTCTGAGAAGATGCTTTGTAATATTTCGATGTTTTGGACTCTGCAAAGGTTTGTTTTATGACCTAATATGTGGTCTATTCTAGAGAATGTTCCATGTGCGCTAGAAAAAAAAGTATACTTTGCAGCAGTTGGGTGGAGAGTTCTGTATAAGTCAATGAGGTCAGGTTGGTTGATTGTTGTAATTAGATCTTCCGTGTCTCTGTTGAGCTTCTTACTGGATGTCCTGTCCTTCTCCGAAAGTGGTGTGTTGAAGTCTCCTACTATAATTGTGGAGGTATCTATCTCGCTTTTCAATTCTGTTAAAATTTGATTTATGTATCTTGCAGCCCTGTCATTGGGTGCGTAAATATTTAATATGGTTATGTCTTCCTGATCAATTGTCCCTTTTATCATTCTATAGTGTCCTTCTTTATCCTTTGTGGTGGATTTAAGTCTAAAGTCTATTTTGTCAGAAATTAATATTGCTACTCCTCTTCTTTTTTGCTTATTGTTTGCTTGATATACTTTTTTCCATCCTTTGAGTTTTAGTTTGTTTGTGTCTCTAAGTCTAAGGTGTGTCTCTTGTAGGCAGCATATAGATGGATCGTGTTTCTTTATCCAGTCTGTGACTCTCTGTCTCTTTCTTGGTGCATTTAGTCCATTTACATTCAGGGTAATTATAGATAAATAAGTTTTTAGTGCTGTCATTTTGATGCCTTTTTATGTGTGTTGTTGACAATTTCATTTTTCCACATACTTTTTTGTGCTGAGGCGTTTTTCTTAGTAAATTGTGAGATCCTCATTTTCATAGTGCTTGACTTTATGTTAGTTGAGTCGTTACGTTTTTCTTGGTTTTTATCTTGGGTTATAGAGTTGTTATACCTTTTTGTGGTTACCTTATTATTTACCCCTATTTTTCTAAGTAAAAACCTAACTTGTATTGTTCTATATCGCCTTGTATCACTCTCCATATGGCAGTTCAATGTCTCCTGTATTTAGTCCCTCTTTTTGATTATTGTGATCTTTTACCTATTGACTTCCATGATTCCCTGTTATGTGTATTTTTATTTATTTTTTTTAGTTAATCTTAATTTGTTTGTTTTTGTGACTTCCCTATTTGAGTTGATATCAGGACGTTCTGTTTTGTGACCTTGTGTTGTGCTGGTATCTGATATTATTGGTTCTCTGACCAAACAATATCCTTTAGTATTTCTTGTAGCTTTGGTTTGGTTTTTGCAAAATCTCTAAACTTGTGTTTGTCTGTAAATATCTTAATTTCGCCTTCATATTTCAGAGAGAGTTTTGCTGGATATATGATCCTTGGCTGGCAGTTTTTCTCCTTCAGTGTTCTGTATATGTCGTCCCATTCCCTTCTTGCCTGCATGGTTTCTGCTGAGTAGTCAGAACATATTCTTATTGATTGTTCCTTGAAGGAAACCTTTCTTTTCTTCCTGGCTGCTTTTAAAATTTTCTGTTTATCTTTGGTTCTGGTGAGTTTGATGATAATATGTCTTGGTATTTTTCTTTTTGGATCAATCTTAAATGGGGTTCGATGAGCATCTTGGATAGCTATCCTTTCGTCTTTCATGATGTCAGGGAAGTTTTCTGTCAGGAGTTCTTCAACTATTTTCTCTATGTTTTCTGTCCCCCCTCCCTGTTCTGGGACTCCAATCACCCGCAGGTTATCCTTCTTGATAGAGTCCCACATAATTCTTAGGGTTTCTTCATGTTTTTAAATTCTTTTATCCGATTTTTTTTTCAGCTATGTTGGTGTTGATTCCCTGGTCCTCCAGATGTCCCAGTCTGCATTCTAATTGCTCGAGTCTGCTCCTCTGACTTCCTAGTGCGTTGTCTAATTCTGTAATTTTATTGTTAATCTTTTGGATTTCTACATGTTGTCTCTCTATGGATTCTTGCAACTTATTAATTTTTCCAGTATGTTCTTGAATAATCTTTTTGAGTTCTTCAACAGTTTTATCAGGGTGTTCCTTGGCTTTTTCTGCAGTTATCCTAATTTCAGTTGTGATATCATTAAGCATTCTGTAAATTAGTTTTTTATATTCTGTACCTGATAATTCCAAGATTGTATCTTCATTTGGGAAAGGTTTTGATTCTTTTGTTTGGGGGGTTGGAGAAGCTGTCATGGTCCGCTTCTTTAAGTGGTTTGATATGGATTGTTGTCTCCGAGCCATCACTGGGAAACTAGTTTTTCCAGAAAATCCGCTAAAAAAAAATGCAGTCAGATCCCTATCAGAGTTCTCCCTCTGGCTCAGGCTATTCAGATGTTAATGAAGCTGCCTGGGGAGGGTGGGGGAGGGAACAGAGAGATAGGAGAGTAGCACCTCAGAATATAGCCAGAGTTGCTTGTCTTGCTTGGAATGACTATTATATCTGAGATTCCCGCGGGCGCGTCGCCTATGTGTGCTGGCTGTGTGGAGATTGCCCCCGGGGGGTCTGGCCCACTGGAGTCACGGTCAGATCCTCCGCTTCCAGCCACACGCCCAGCGTCAAGGCTCCCCTACTGGGACAGTGCACTCTTGACTCCAAAATCAGTCGCTGCCTCCCGGGGACCTCCCCTCCAGCCGCGTGGCCGTGCCGCTCCCGAGAACCAGTTGGGCCTCCTCCCGGGGTTAGTTCAGAGGGGTGGAGCAGGTCCCCGTGCTTGTGCCGTGACCGAGTGTCCCGGCTGGGATGCTGTTCTCCCCGCTCCAATACCAGTCGCTGCCTCCCGGGGACTTCTTGTACCGGCTGCGTCCCATTCCGCCCGCGCGACCCGGCTGGTCCCCTTCCCAGGGTTAGTTCAGGGGGGTGGAGCAACTCTCCGTGTTTATGGCGTACCTGCGTCCAGTCCAAATCCCTGCGGGACGGTTCCCCGGCTCGGATGCTGCTCTTTCTGCTCCAAGACCAGTCACTGCCTCCCGGGGACTTCTCCTACCGGCTGCGTCCCACGCCGCCCGTGGAACCGGCTGGTCCCCCTCCCGGGGTTAGTTCAGGAGGGTGGAGCAGGTCTCTGTGCTTGTGCCGTACCTGACTGGTACGCTGGCTCCAGGCTCTGGAAACAATCGCTGCTTCCCCGTATTAGTTCGTTCTCTGTCTCTAAATCTGTGTTTGTTGTTCAGGGTTCGTAGATTGTTATGTATGTGATCGATTCACTTGTTTTTCCGTGTCTTTGTTGTAAGAGGGATCCGAGGTAGCATCTGCCTAGTCCACCATCTTGGCTCCGCCCTTAGTCTTCATCTTTGATGAAGTGACATCTTTGCTTTTTAACCCTTTAAAGAGGCCTTTTGCAGCAGATTGGCCCAATGCGATGCGACATTTGATTTCTTGACTGCTGCTTCCATGGGGGTTGATTGTGGATCCAAGTAAAATGAAATCCTTGACAACTTCAGTCTTTTCTCCATTTATCATGATGTGGCTTATTGGTCCAGCTGTGAGGATTTTTGTTTTCTTTGTGTTGAGATGTAATCCATACTGAAGGCTCTGGTCTTTGATCTTCATTAGTAAGTGCTTCAACTCCTCCTCACTTTCAGCAAGCAAGGTTGTATCATCTGTATAACACAGGTTGTTAATGAGTCTTCCTCCAGTCCTAATGTCCCATTCTTCTTCATATAGTCCAGCTTTTTGGATTATTTGCTCATCATACAGATTGAATAAGTATGGTGAAAGATACAACCCTGACGCACACCTATCCTATAACTTTAAACCATGCAGTGTCCCTTGTTCCGTTTGAATAACTGCCTCTTGGTCTGTGCACAGGTTCCTCATAAGCACAATTAAGTGTTCTGGAATTCTCATTCTTTACAACGTTTCTATAATTTCTTATGATCCACACAATCGAATGCTTTTGCATAGTCAATAAAACACAGGTATTCCCTGCTTTCAGCTAGGATTCATTTGACATCATCAATGACATCCCTGGTTCCAAGTCCTCTTCTGAATCTGGCTAGAATTTGTGGCAGTTCCCCGTGGATGTAATACTGCTGCAACCACTTTTGAATGATCCTCAGCAAAACTTTACTTGCATGTGATATTGAGAATATTGTTCGATAATTTCCACATTTGGGTGGGTCACCTTTCTATAGAATAGGCATAAATATACATCTCTTTTAGCAAGCAAGATTACTTGCTGAATATCACATGTAGCTGTCTTCCAAATTTCTTGGCATAGATGAATGAGCACTTCCAGCCCTGCATCTGTTTGTTGAAACATCTCAGTTGGTATTCTGTCCATTCCTGGAGTCTTGTTTTTTGCCAATGCTTTCAGTGCCGCTTGGATTTCATCCTTCAGTACCATTGGTTCCTGATCATATTTTACCTCCTGAAATGGTTGAACGTTGAAGAACTCTTTTTGGTGAAGTGACAATGTGTATTTGTTCCATCTGTTTTTGATGTTTCTTGCCTCGTTTAATAGTTTCCCTGTAGAAACCTTCACTATTGCAACTGGAGGCTTAAATTTTTTCCTCAGTTCTTTCAGCTTGAGAAGTGCTAAGCATGTTCTTCCCTTTTGGTTTTCTAACTCTAGGTTTTTGCACATGTCATTATTATACTTTACTTTGTCTTCACAAGCGCCCTTTGAAATCTGTTCAGCACTTTTACTTCATCATTTCTTCCATTTGCTTTAGCTACTCAATGTTCAAGAACAAGTTTTGGAGTCTCTCCTGACATTCATTTTGGTCTTTTCTTTCTTTCCTGTCTTTTTAATGACCTCTTCCTTTCTTCAGTATGATGTCCTTGATGTCATTCCACAATTCATCTGGTCTTTGGTCATTAGCGTTCAACACGTCAAATTTATTCTTGAGATGGTCTCTAAATTCAGGTGGGATATATTCAAGATCATACTCTGGCTCTCGTGGACTTTAGTTTTCTTCAGCTTCAACTTGAAAGTGCATATGAGCAATTAATGGTCTCTTCTAAAGTTGGCCCCGGCCTTGTTCTGACTGATAATATTGAGCTTTTCCCTTGTCTCTTTCCATAGATGCAGTTGATTTGATTCCTCTGTGTTCCATCTGGCAAGGTCCATGTGTATAATTGCTGTTTATGTTGTTAAAAAAAAGGTATTTGCAATGAAGAAGTTGTTGGTCTTGCAAAATTAAATCATGTGATCTCTGCCTCGTTTCTATCACAAAGACCATATTTTCTAACTAACTGATCCTTCTTTGTTTCCAAATTTTGCATTCTCATCACTAGTAATATCAATGTATTCTGATTGCATGTTCAATCAATTTCACACTGCAGAAGTTGGTAAAAATCTTCAATCTCTTCATATTTGGCCTCAGTGATAGGTACATAAATTTGAATAATAGTTGTAGTAACCGATCTTCCTTACAGGCATATGGATTTATCCATCAGTGACAGTGTAGTACTTCAGGGTAGATCTTGAAAAGTTCTTTTTGATGATGGATGCAATGTCATTCTTCTTCACGTTGTCATTTCAGGCATAGTAGACCATATGATTGTCCAATTCAAAATGGCCAATACCAGTCCATTTCAGCTCACTAATGCCTAGGATATTGATGTTTATGCATTCCATTTCATTTTTGATGGTTTCCAATCTTCCTAGATTCATACTTCATACATCCCAGTTTCTGATTATTAATGGATGTTTGCAGCTGTTTCTTCTCATTTTGAGTTATGCTGCATCAGCAAACGAAGGTCCTGAAAGCTTTGCTCCATCCACATCATTAATGTCGACTCTACTTTGAGGAGGCGGCTCTTCCCCAGTCATATTTTGAGTGCCTTCCAACCTGAGGGGCTCATCTTCCAGCACTATATCAGACAATGTCCTGCTGCTATTCATAAGGTTTTCACTGGCTAATACTTTTCAGAAGTAGATGGCCGGGTCCTTCTCCCTCGTCTGCCTTAGTCTGGAAGCTCAGCTGAAACCTGTCTACCATGGGTGACTCTGCTGGGATTTGAATACTGGTGACATAGCTTCCAGCATCACAGCAACAAGCAAGCCCCCACAGTACAACAAACTGACAGACAAGTGGGGGTTCTCTCCCATGGTGATGAGCTTTTTGAACCCTCTCTTCTCAGCATGCATTCATGGTATACCCTGAGGCTCTGTGCTAAGTGCTAGGTGACATTCCTGTGTCTGGTGGTCTAACTTTCTCCTTTTTCTCTTTTTAAATCATATTTTATTGTGTTTTTGGTGAAAGTTTACACAGCAAGTTAGGTTCCCATTTGACAATTTCCACATAACTTGTGTGGATAATTTCCACACAGTAACAGTTACATTTTTTACAACGTGTCAACATTCTCTTTAGTTGTGTTCTGGTTGTTCCATTTTCAGTGCTCTGGTTTTTCTGCCCCCTTGTCTTCTCATCTTTGCTTTAGAGTAAATGTTGATCTTTTGGTCTCAGACAGATGACTTTTTAGTAGAGTACCATTCTTACAGGTAATATCCTTTATTTTGTGCGGCACTCTGCTATTTCACTAAAAGGTGATTTCAGAGGATACTTTCAGTTCAAGATATGTCGCTATGAGTCAGAATCAACTCAGTGGCAGTGGTTTTGTTTGTTTGGCTAATAACTAATGTTTGTGTGTATCTTTTTGTGTGATGGTTGGCTGCTTGGATGTCCTCTTTGGTGAAGATTCTGTTCATATCATTTGCTCATTTTATAATTCAGTTGTTTGTCTTTTTGTTGTTGTGTTGTTGAAGTTTTCCATATATTTTAGAGATTAGACCCTTATCTGGTATGTTGTTTCCGAATATTTTTTTCCCTAGTTATTTGTTGTCTTTTTACTCTTTTGATAAAGTCTTTTGATGAGCATAAGTTTTTAATTTTATGAGATCATATTTACCTATTTAGTCTTCTTGTATTTCTGCATTTGTTATAGTGTTTGTTATCCTTTTTTTTTTTTTTTTCAGAAGATTAGATTTCATAGTTTTCTTCCAGAAATTTTATAGATTTAGGTTTTACATTTAGGTCTTTGATATATTTTGTGTTAGTTTTTGTGTATGATGTGAGGTATGGGTCTTGCTTCATTTTTCTGCAAGTGGATAGTCAGTTTTTCTAGCACCATTTATTTAAAAGATTGTCTCTCTCCCCATTGATTAGACAGAGAACCAGTTGCCCATAGATGGCTGGATTTATTTCTGAGTTCTCAATTCTATTCCACTGGTCTATATGTATATCATTGAACCAATGCCAGGCTGTTTTGGTTACAGTGGCTGTATAGTATATTTTGATATTGGGGGCTATGAGGCCTCCTGGTTTGTTCTTCTTTTTCAATATTACTTTGACTATTCAGGGTTTCTTTCCTTTCCGTGTGAGATTGGTGTGATGTTTAAGGCTGTGTGTCAACTTGGCTGGGCCATAATTCTCAGTGATTTGGTGGTTATGATGTAGTTTGGCAGTCCTGTAATGTTGTGATCTCTTCCATGATGAGATTTGATATAATGTGATCACCTCCATGATGGGATCTGCTGTGAGTAGCCAATCAGCTGAAAGGGAGTTTCCTTAGGCTTGTGGCCTGCATAAAATATAAATGGACATTCTGGCAAGGCTTGTAGGCTTTTTGCTCACTCTGGATCTTGTAGCTGGCTCCTGTCCATCTGATCTCTGGTTCTCGGGACTTGAGCTAGCAGCTTACTTGCGGTCTTGTCTGCTGATCTTGGAACCCGTCGATCTTTACAGCCTTTGAGCAACAGCCCTGCTCTCTGACCTGCTGCTCTTGGGTTAGCCAGCCCCTATGGTTACGTGAATCAGAAGAAGCCTCTATCCTGACCTATAGACTTGGGGGATTCCAGCCTCTACAACCCTGTGAGCCATTTCCTTGATGTAAATATCTTTCTGTATATATTTATATGCTTTACTGGTTTTGCTTCTCTAGAGAACCCAGCCTAAGACAGTTAATCACTAGCTTTTCCATGTCAGTAAAGAATGTTGTTGGGATTTGTATCAGGATTACATCGTGTCTGTAGACCCTTTTAGGTAGTATTGACATTTTCCCTAAGTTAAATCTTCCAATCCATGAACACTCAATGCACTTCCAGCAGTGTAGCTCTCTTTTGGTCTCCTTTAGTAGTGTTTCATAATTTTCATTGTATAAGTCTTTTATGAAAACTCTGGTGGCGTAGTGGTTAAGTGCTTCAGCTGTTAACCAAAAGGGCTGCAGTTCGAACCCACCAGGTGCTCCTCAGAAACTCTCCAGGGTTTGGTTTTGGTCTTTTATGTTTCTGGTTAGGTAAACTCCTAGGTATTTTATCATTTTGGGGACTATGCTAAATGGTGTTGTTTTCTTGATTTCTTTTTTGGAATACTCCTTGTTAGTGTAAAGGAACCTAACTGCTTTTTATGTGTTGATCTTTTATCCTGCAGTGTTGCTAAATTCTTCTATTAGTTGCAGCAGTTTTTTTTTTGTGTGTGTGTGGAATTTTGGGGGCATTCTATGCATAGAATCATGTCATCTGCAAATAGAAGTAGTTTTACTTCTCCCTTTCCTATTTGGATAACATTTATTTCTCTTTCTTGTCTTATTGCTTGGGCTCGGACTTCCAGTCCAGTGTTGGATAAGAGAGATGATAATGGGCATCCTTCTCTTGTTCTCATTCTCAAGGGGAAGGCTGTCAGTTCTTTGAGCATAATGTTGGCTGTAGGTTTTGCATGTATGCCTTAATTATGTTGAGAAATTTCCCTTCTATTCCTACTTTGCTGAGAGTTTTTTGAAGGGTGTTGAACTTTATTGAATGTCTTTTCTGCATCAATTGATATGGCCATATGGCTCTTTTCCTTTGTTTTATTTATGTGGTGAATTACATTGATTGGTTTTCTAATGTTGAACCACTCTTGCAGTCCTGATATGAATCTCACATAATCGTGGTGTATGATTTTTTTTTTAATATGTTGCTGAATTCTGTTGGCTAGAATTTTGTGAAACTTTTACATCTACATTCATGAGGGATATTGGTCTGTAATTTTCTTTTTGTGTGATGTTTTTGCCTGGTTTAGGTATCAGAGTCAATGCTGGCTTCATAGAAAGAGTTAGGGACTATTTTTCTTCTATGCTTTTGAAGAGTTTGAGTAGAATTGGTGTCAACTTCTCTCTGAATGTTTGGTAGAATTCCCCAGTGAAACCATCTGGTCCCAGGCTTTTTTGTTGTTGTCGCTGGCAGTTTTTTGAGAAAACATCTTCAATCTTTTCTTTTGTAATGGATCTGTTTGGATTTTCTATCCCTGTGTTAGTTTAGGCAGACAGTGTGTTTCTAGGAATTTGTCCATTTCATCTAGGTTTTCAAATTTCTTGGAGTACAATTTTTCAAAACGATCTCTTGTGATCCTCTTTATCTCATTTGAATCTGTGTAATGTGTCCAGTTTCATTTCTTAATTTGGTTATTTGCTTCTTGTTTTTTTTCTTTTGTAGGTCTAGCCAGTGGTTTATCTAGTTCATTGATCAGCTCAGAGAACTAACTTCCAGTTTTGTTGATTCTTTCTATTGTTTCTCTATTTTCTATTTCATTTATTTCTGATCTGATCTTCATTGTTTCCTTTTTTTCTGGTAGCTTTAGGCTTCTTTTGCTCTTTGTTCAAGTTGTCAGTTTAAGTTATTGATTTGGGATCTTTTCTCTTTTTTAATGTAGCTAATGAATTTCCCTCTGAGTACTGCTTTTGCTGTGTCCCAAAAGTTTTGATAATGTGTTTTCATTTTATTCTAAAAATTTTTTAAATTTCACTTTTGATTTATTCTATGACCAAATAGTTTTTTTAGTAGTGTATTTTTTTAGCTTCTATGTATTTATTTATTTTTTCATATTCTTCCTCTTGTTGATTTCTAGCTTCATACCGTTATGGTCTGAGAAGATGCTTTGTATGATTTCAATCTTTTTAAATTTGTTGAGACTTGTTTTGTGCCCTAGCAAATGGCCTATTCTGGAAAATTATCCATGTATACTGGAAAAAAACATGTATTATTCTGATGATGGATGGAGTGTTCTACTGGTCAAATGGGTTTATGGTTTTATTTAAGATCTCAGTGTCCTTAGTGATCTTCTTTTTAGTTGTTCTGTCTAGAATTGAAAGTGGTATATTGAAGTCCTCAACTATTATTGTGGAGTTGTCTATTTCTCCTTTCCTATTAATCAGTATTTGTTTCATGTATTTTGGGCCACTGCTGTTAGGAGCATGTATATTTATAATTGTTAAGTCTTCTTGCTGGATTGACTCTTTTATTATTATGTAATGACCTTTTTATCTCTTGTAATAGATTTTGATTTAAAGTCTATTTAATCTGATATTGGTATGGCCACCCGTGGTCTTTTTTGTTTACTGATTGCATGGAATTTTTTTCGCCCTTTTATTTTCACTCTGTTTGTGTCCTTATGTTTGAGGTGTGTTTCTTGTAGACAGAAAAGGATGAATAACTTTTTTTTTTAAATCCATTCTGCTGTTCTCTGCCTTTTGCACCTGCAGTTTAGACCATTTACATTTAAAATTATTACTGAAAATGAAGGTCTATCTCATTCATTTTGCTATTTGTTTTTTGGATGTTTTGTATTTTCTGTCTTTTTTATTCTCATTCTTCTGTTATTATTTGTATTCAGCTACCTTTTTGTGATGAGCCCTTTTGATTTTTTCCTTCTTTTCTTCTGTGTATTTTTTCTAGGTGATTTCTTAGTGGTTACCACACACATTACATTACACCACTTGCAATCACAATATTTAACATGTGAACAACAGGTGACATACAACATTAATATATAAAATCTATGCCTGATTTCCTTCTCCCTCCTCCATTTCTGTTGGAGTCTCCATTAACTTCATTGTATATCTTATATCCAGTAGTTTTATTTTGTATCTATTTCTTGCTAACTTGATGTTGTGTTGCTTGCGGAATAAAATTATTGCATTTATTCTCTGAAAATACTGTATATTTGTTGTTGTTGTTCGGTGTTGTTGAGTCTGTTCTGACTCATAGCAACCCAGTGTACAACAGAACAAAACACTGCCTGGTCTTGCATCATCCTCACAATCATTATGCTTGAGCCCAATGTTGCAGCCACTGTGTCAATCCATCTCATTGAGGGCCTTCCTCTTTTTTGCTGACCCTCACTTTACCCAGCATGATGTCCTTCTCCAAGGACTGATCCCTCCTGATAACATGTCCAAAGTATATGAGATGTAGCCTTGCCATCCTTGCTTCTTTTGAGCATTCCAGTTGTACTTCTTCCAAGACAGATTTGTTCATTCTTTTGGCAGTCCATGGTGTGTTCAATATTCTTTGCCAACATCACAATTCAAAGGCATCAACTTTTCTTCAGTCTTACTTGTTCATTGTCCATCCTGTATTTCATTCTTATGATTGCTCATGTTACGTTTTTTTTTTTCTTTTTAAGATCTCTCTTACGTAATTATTTTTTCCCTGTATACCAAATCAAAAACCAAACCCAGTGCTGTTGAGTCAATTCCATTGAGTCAGCAATGGTTATTTCCCTGTATAGATTCAAGTATTTTTTTAATGTTCTTGCCTGTCCATCTGGACAACTTCCTTGAGTAATACTTACTGAGCTGGTCTGGTAGTGGCAAATTCACAGAGCTTCTGTTTGTTTGGGAGTGTTGTGATTTCCCCCTTGTTTTTGAATGACAACTTTGCTGGGTAAAGAATTCTTGGTTGGCAATTGCTTTTGTTCAGTATTTTACATATGCCACTCAATTGTCTTCTGGTCTCTAGAGTTTTTTGGGAGAAATGCACACTGATTTTTATGAAGTTCCCTGGGGTTTTCTCTTGCTCACTTAAAAACTCTCTCCTTTTGAGGAATTTTACTAGAATTTGACATGGGGTTGATCTTTGTGTTTCTTCTACTTGGAATGTTTGTAACTTCCTGTATTTGCTGCTTGGTTCCCTCTGCAGGTCTGGGAAATCCTCTATGATTATCTCTTTGAGAATTCTTTCTATGCCTATATTATTGTCATGGTGCTCCAGAATTACAATAATTCTAGTGTTAGATTTCTTAATTGAATTCTATATTTCCATTTGGCTTTGTTCACTTTTCTGTGCTCTTTTCTCTTGTTTCTTTTGAGACTTGATAAGTTCAGTTACTCTGTCTTCTAGTTTACTTATTCTGTCTTCTTTTTGTTTGAATCTACTGTTGAGTGTTTCTGTTGCATTTTCTAATTCAGTTGCTTTATTTTTCATTTTCACTAATTCTTTTTGCTTTTTTTATGTTTTCAATTTGCTTATTGAGTTCCTCATTTTGTTCCTGGGATAGAGCTAAACGAGTGAATGATTATATTACTGTGGCAGAAACAAGAGGCTGTTTTTTTGGTGATGTAAGCACTTACCATCCCAGAATTCATGCCAATTGGGAGCACTTTCTGTTGTTTTTATAGGTCCAGGCATCCTGAGTGGACAGAATTTTAATAAAAGCAGGTTTGGGGACCTCAAGGTAATACTCTCTGTAAACTTTCTCTGTTTTAATGAGATATAACATACATCAGAGCCCTGGTGGTACAGTTCTACTCTATCCTATAGGGCCACTATGAGTCAGAATTGACTCAACAGCAATGGGTTTGTTATGAGATTTTAGAACATACACCATTTTTGTCAGAAATTCTCAACTGGGTGAGATTTTGTCCTCCAGGGGACATTTGATAATGTCTAGAGACATTTTTGGTTGTGATGAATGGGGGTGACATTGGCATCTAGTGAGTAGAGGCCAGGGATGTGTCTAAACATCTTACTATGCATAGGACAGCTCCCCCAAACAAAGAATTATCAGCCTATAGTGTCCAGGATGAGAAGGCCTGGTCTATATGTACATATAGCCCAACTTGGGTCAGGTGTACACAATTCAAATTTCTTGATTATTCAAGAACAAATTATCCAGTTTGGGAATTATCTAGTTTTTTTTTTTTAATTTCTTAATTTTCTTTCTGTTTACCTGACTTTATATTATTGAAAGACCAGGCTCATTTTTCATCAGGAAAAGTTTGACTTCATTTCTAGGTTCAAATAAATGTGTTATGTTCACATCCCCATGACAATATCTCACTTCTAACATAAGGATAAACTATCAAATGAATCAAATAGAATGGACAGCTAGAAATAGACCCTGTTGTATTTAAGAATTTAACATAGTGCATAGGGTAAGGGGTACAAATGCATAGGATGAGTGGAGGAAGTTGTTTCATTTTGGTACAGAGTTAGCTGCTGTCAACAGGACCCAAAGTATTAAAACTTTAGATAAGGCAGAAGTTTATTTATCTCTTATGCAACAGTCCAGAGATGAATAGGCAATTCCATGGTATCACAACCCAGGCATCTCCTGTCTTATTGTTTGCCATGCCCTGGGAGCTGCCCTTGTCTGCATAGATGAAGATGGCCCACATCATGTCCACAACTTAACCCAGAAGAAAAGAGGAAGAGGGGATGGGAGCAGTGTGTCCCATCCTTCTAAGGCACAGCTCCTTACATCCTATTGGGCAGAATTTGGTTACATGGTCATATGTAATCATATGTAACTGCAAGGGAGTTGGGGATAGTCTTTAGTTATGTGGCCATACACAACTAAAGAGTCTATCACCATTGGAGAGGGAAGAATGAATCTTGGAAAACAGCTAGCACTGTTTGCCACAGTCCACCCATTTAGTCACCCAAATATCCATGTACACTTTTACCCCCCAAATAGAACAAGCTCAGCCCCTCCTCAAGAAAGAAAACCCCAAAGTCCCATCTAGCTCATGCATCCTGTGCAAAGTTCAGGATCTCTAGGTTACATTCAGTCCTATCCATCCATTTTCCAGTGTTAGAATGGAAACAGAAAAATGGAGATAAAAACTCCCATTCAGAAAATTGAAAGCGTATCAGTCATTAGGTCCATGGCTATTATCAAATCCTGCAAACACTCCTTGTGCTGGCATTGCAGTATGTTCTTTGCTTTGTCATCTGATACTTCCTAATTTTTTGCTCTTGGGTGAAATTTTTTGTCCATGGTCTTCCAATACCTCTGGCTTTGCCGTCTTGGATGGTCTTCTCTGTCCATTATCCAACGTGGTCACTTATGACGTGGGCATTAGAGAGTATGTTCTTCTGGGAATGCGTGACTTTCATTGCCCACTTTCTGCTGGTGCAGGCACCAGGGCTTGTTTTAGAGGTCAGTCACAGGCTTTTGTAGATCAGGTACGTAGTACTTTTATTTTTTTTTTAAAACATTATTTCTCAAAAGTGTAGAATCTTCTGGTTTGCCCAAGGGTCCATTCTCTCAGGTAACTTGTAGCAATTTTGGGGCTTGGGTGGGAAGCCAATGCACTTAATCTCATTTTTTTTGTCAAGACTGGCTTCCAATGAATTCTGCATGGGAGGCATTTGGAGAAGGGCGAAAAAAACACTTGGAGTCACATTTTTTTTTTTTCCCTAAGTCTGCCTCTTCAGGGGCATTTCTTTGCAATGCTTAAGTGTAGGCTACAGAAGCAGTTGAAATGTGTGTGTGTGTGTGTGTGTGTGTGTGTTAGAGAGAGAGTATGCAGCTCTGGTGCCACAGTAGTTAAGAGATTGGCTGCTAACCAAAATGTTGGCAGATCGAATCCACCAGCAGCTCCTTGGAATCCCTATGGGACAGTTCTACTCTCTCCTATAGGGTTGCTGTGAATCAGAATCAACTCAACATCAACAGGTTTATATATATATGTGTGTGTGTGTGTGTGTGGAGAGAGAGAGAGAGAGAGAGCCCTAGTGACTCAGTAGTTTATCAGTCACCTGCTAACCAAAAAGTTGACAGTTCAAACCCACCAGCTGTCCCATGAGAGAAAGACGAGTCAATCCACTTCCATAAAGATTTACAGCCTTGGAAACGCTATGGGGCAGTTCTACTCTGTCCTGTGGGGTCACTATGAGTCGGAATTTGACTCAAAGGCAATGAGTTTATATACATATGTATACATACACACACACACACACACACATATTTAAACCCCATGAAGTTCTTCATTACCAAAACCTCAATCAACTCATATTGCCAACCCCAAGTACAGATAGCCCCTTTGCAAGACTGTTTCCTTCTAACTCTGCGTGTAAGCTGACTAGATCTGTTTTAAATTTACCTCTTGCTTGCAGGACTTTGCTGAAAGTGGCAATAAGTAAAAAATACACACTGACACTCTGATTTTTTGTTTTCAAGTTTTTATTCTAGATTTGCAGAGGAGCCTTGCGACGATTTCAGATGACAGTTACCTGAGTGTCTTGTCACATCATAACTAAGTCCACCAGCTTTATGACTGTCCGTATTTATGTCCTTGCCGGGCTGCTAACCTCACACCTGCAGGCACAAAACAGTTTCAGGTAGAGTTTGCAGAAAACAGACCTCTCTAGCTCTTTTTAAGAACAAAGAGCTTTTTACACAGGGAATGCACTGGTTACAAAAACGTTGGTAGGGCTGCAGGGTAGACTCTAGGCCGAGTCTCTAGGAGTGACTTCCAGGCCAGTGTCACAGAGCTGGCCCACTAGGGGTGCAGATCCCTTGACTACTGTCAGGAAGTGGGAGCCAGGAGGCTTCCACTGGAGTGTTGATGTCAAGAACATACTTCGTTGGCTATGGTCCAGAGGGTGGGAAGCTTTGTTGCCACTGCTACAATTGCCTATTGACATTCATGATGCTAATAACTGGATACTGGAATTCTGCTACATAAAACTCAATGTCTCCCCAGCCTTGCTTACCAGTGGCATTGCCAAGAAGCAGAAAAATGGTCTCCACCTCACTTCTGCTTTCCAAATGCCACTTGAGTACATCCAATTAGTGAAAGCCATTTTATATCCAGGACCTAGCTGTAAGAGGGGCTGGAAAATGCAGTCTTTAGCTAAGTATCTGTATACTCAGCTAAAAAAATTTACCACCATGGAGAAAAAGAGAGCAATTATTAGGAAAAACTCTAACACAGAGGAAATATTTAATAAATAGTCTTGGGCAACTGTTTAACTCCTAGGACAGAAAATTTATACCGTCACCTCACATCTGACTTGAGATGAACTTGAGATGAACTTAAAAGTTGAAAGTAAATATGAAATGATTTTAAAAAACTAGAAAAAAATGGAAGTGAATATTTGTCTGATCTTTGAATGGGAAAGATTATTGAAAGGATAAAGCCAATAAGATACTCATGAAGAGAAAGTAAATTAGACCACTTAAGTGTAATTGGAAGAACCTCTTTAATTCCAAAAAGGAAATACAAGCAAAATGGAAGGGCTGATATTAAGATTGAGAATTCTATAGCATATTTGACAGAAGGTTAAAATATAGTCTCATATAATTTAATAGAAATCATGGCACACCTCCTAAAGAACAAAATATATTAATTTACTAAGAAGAAACCACAAGTATATATTTTAAGCCATTGAGCCTCATTGGTAAATAAAATAAAACAAATAAAAATTAAAAAATTAAATAACATTTTTGCCCACCAATTATCACGAGAGAATGCAAATTTATCCAATAATTTTTTATTGGTTCATACTAAAGAATGTTCATACTCTTCAAAAGAGTAATTTTATTTCTAGGAACACAGCCTAAGAAATGTTTTCTTAACTGCAGAAAATGTTTTATGAACAATTATTTTCATTTCAGCACTATTTGGAATTCTGAATATTGGCAACAACCTAATGTTCAATGCAACAGAGGAATAGTTTGGAAGACAACATTTCATTACGTTAAAGGAAAAACCTGGAAATAAAATTAGATACAGTGTAGGATCACAGTGGAGTACAAAGTATGCATAGAAATATACCCACATGTTTATAGTTGTCATCTCTTGGTGGTGACATTTTGGTTATTTTTTTCTCTTTTATACTTTCCTTCCCAGATTCTCTATAATGAACTAAGCTACTTTTGTAACGAAGAACTTAAACTAATAGTTTGTATAATAAGAAAAAGATTTAGGATAGTAGCTGCCTGTATCTGAATAAGTTGAAAGCAATCTTCTTCCTAATTAAACTGAGAAGATTAGGGAAAAAAGGAGACTCTGATAGAATGAGAGAATATGAAATTTTCTATTTCAAGAGACCTGGAATCTTGCTTTTCTAGAACCATGTGGCGGCAACAATCATTACTGCTATAGCTGTAGACTTGGTTGTTTAGTCTCAAGATGTGCGACCTTATTTGTTTGGGGTTCTCACTCATGCAGCAAATATTTATCAAACTCCTACTATGTGTCTGTCCATGGAAACAGCAGTCAAGAAATCAAATGACAAATTGCATTGCACAAAAAGTGCTGCAAAAGACCTCTTTGAAGTTCTAAAAAGCAAAGATGTCACTTTGATGACTAAAGTGAGCCTGACCCAAGCCATGGTCTTTTCAATTGCCTCATATGCATGCAAAAGGTGGACAATGAAAAATGAAAGACAGTAGAAAAGTTGATGTTTTCAAATTCTGACATTGGTGAAAAAAATTGAATATAAATGGACTATCAAAAGAATGAACAAATTAGTCTTAGAAGAATTTGGCTTTCTTACTTTGGACCGTGATCAGAAAAGACCAATCGCTGGAAAAGGACATAACGTTTGGTAAAAAGAGTGTCAGTGAAAAATGAGGGAAACGCTCAAAGAGATGCATTGGTACAATAACCTCAGCAATAGACTTAAACATGCCAATGGCCATGAAAATGGCCCAGGACCAGGCAATGTTTCCTTCTTGTTATACATAAGATCATCATGAGTTGGAGCCAACTCCATAGCAACTATCAATGACTAACACTATGTACCTAGAACTATTCACAGAGGAAAAAACCCAAAGATTATTGAAATGATGCTAGGTAAAGTGGAAGGTCCACGAAAAAGAGGAAGGCCCTCAATGAGATGGATTGACACAGTGGCTGCAACAATGGACTCAAGCATAACAACAATTGTGAAGATGGCGCAGGGCCCAGCAATGTTTCTTTCTGTTGTACAGAGTCAGAAGCGACTCGATGGCACCTAACAACAACTGTTTTTTGCGTACGTACAGGTATGCCAGGGGTACTAAACTCCACAAGGTGGGCACCATGATCCTTTCTTTACAAAGGCAGTAAATAAGGGCCTAAGAGTAACATGATCAAGGTCTCAGAACTAATGTTGGGCGTGGTTTCCAAGACTATCCCCAGTCTTTCGATCTCCATGCTGTGCTGTTTCCAGGGTAGTAAAGCGACTACATTCCATTTGGGTAAACACGCACATCACACCATGATTGATTTGCCTGTGGGCTATGTCCCAGACTTGGTGTGTTGTCTGTACTATGACCCCTCCTGCCTCTGCAGGGCAAGTATGCCAGCTCATCGAAACACCTAGATCCCCAAGAGGGGCACAGAGTGGGCAGCTTTTCTTGAAATGCTCACTGGTCTGACAGGTTTGGTGCCCAGATCCTGTCTAGGTCTTGAACTTCTCCTGAGGCAGGGCTGTTGACAGAAAGGTGTGGAGAGATAGCGTACTTGTCAACGAAGTCACCTAGGGTGAGGAGAGCTCCCTCAAGAGCCCGGTGTCTGTGGGATTGAGAGACATACCTTGAGCTGATCTCTCCACAAAGCAAGCCCAGGGTCCGCCTTTCTGGCTCTGCACTGGCTGACTCAGACTGAAAATCACAAAGGTAGTAGAACATTTGGAGAGACTCAAACAGCTTAGCCCTAGGGTGCCTCATCTGCAAAATTTGCACGCTGGGCTAAAGTGAGATAATTTCTAAGATTTCTTACAGTTCAGAAAGCTCATGATCTTGTTTACATACGACTTGTAAAAGTATTCCTAATTTAATGTAAATGAAAACCTAGGATATAAAACTGCGTTTCAAGGATGATTTCAAATATATTTAAAATAAATTTTATTTGCATAAGAAATAGACTGAAGAGAATTCTTAAAACTATTTACAGTGTGTGATTAAAGGTGATTTGAATTTTCTTTCTTATTTCTCCCATGCGTCTGTGTGAAGGAAATATTATGTAGTAACGAACAACATTTTCAGCAGCATTTTAAAGCAAAAAATGCTGATGCAACATCGAAAGATGGTTTCTGGTCCAGTTTACCAGGGAAGGCCATAGCACTGCCCAGTGTGGACACTGACAATTTTTAAGATGTCTTTGACTTAAGAGAATGTGAACTTTAACTCCAGCTATGTCAAATACAATTAAATAAGAAAGTGATATCTTTCTATGAGAAGCTTTGGGAAAATGTCCAAGAGATATTGAATGAAAATGCTGAGTTGCAAAGCTTCATACATAGTATTATCTCATTTATATAAAAATTACGCTAGTACAGCCTTGGAAGAAATATCTAGAAAAAATATTTACCCAAGAGTGGTTACCTTTCGCTTCCTAAGTCATGTATTTTTTTTTTGATTCCTTAATGCATTATCTTTTAATCAGAAAAAGTATAAAATTAATATTTATAGTCCTTGTTTTTCTTATCCTTTCCTGATGTTTCTGCTACACAATAACACTAAAAACTAAAATTTACTGAGCATTTTCTATGTGCAAACACCATGTTAAGAGTTTTAGATGCATTATCTTCTTTTGTTCTCACAGGAGATATAGGTAATTTGTTTCCATTTTTAAAAAGGGAAAAATGAGGCTTAGGTTAGATAACAACCCTAACTTTTACCCACTCATTTGTTCAACACTTATTCTGTCATTCAGTGAATGTTTATGATTTCCAGGTACTATTTGGGGTTCTGCTGATATAGCAGCGAACAAGTCAAAGCATCATTTTGGTGTGGGAGAAACACATCAGCCAGTGAATCAGTACATAATATACTTCAGCTAGGGTCACTACGAGTCTGAATCGACTCGACGGCAGTGAGTTTAGTTTTTTGGAGTGATAAGTTGGAACCGGCTCAACAGCAACAGGTTTGGTTAGTGATGAGTGCCACAAAGAAAAACAAAGCTAAAGAAGGGGGTGGAGAATAATGGGGTCCTGGGAGTGGGTCGCTATGAGTTGGAATCAACTTGATGGCAAAAGGGTCGGTTTTCTCATTTTTGGGAGTGGGTTTAGAGACTAATGACTGCCAAAACAACATCCAGTTCCCTGCCTCTTTCTAAGTTTATAAAACCTGATTTTGTTAAGATGGCAAATTGCTCAGTGGAGGTGGGGCCCCGTATTCCCAGAGGGAAGAAGTGTGATTTATTTAAGACAAGGAAGAGAATTCCATTCTCCTTAGGGTTTGTTGAGGGGTGGCCATGTGACAGATCAAGTCAATGAGGTGTAACAGGAAAGCCTGCTATGTTGGCTTCTATCAAAGTTTTTTTTTCCTTCCCTGATCAAAGAAATGGGTCTGAGGAGGAGTCCCTGCCCTGAGTCACTCCTGCTTCCTTCTTCGAAAGTGGTTGTGAGAAGGTATGAAGCCTAGGGCTATGGCGGCCATCTTGTTATAATATAGCAACATTTACAAGGATAAAAATTAACCTGCTGGGATGGCAGAGAAGCGAGTTGGAAATAGTCTGGCTCTAGAGGGCATTGCTGAGCTACTAAATCAGGCTTTGAACTGTTCACCTCTGGTCTTGTTAACTGAGTTTTTAAATTTCTATATTGTTAAAGCTGTCACTTGCAACTGAGTATAGCCTAACTAATGTTGTTGTTGTTAGTTGCCGTTGATTCCAACTCATGGAGACTTCGTGTATGCAGGGTAGAACTTCTCCATAGGGTTTTCAAGGCATGACCTTTCAGAAACTGATTGCCAGGCCTGTCTTTTGAGGACTAGTAGTTGAATACTTAACTGTTTGCGCCCCCAGGGACTTCCAGCCTAACTGATACAAGAGGTTATTTTAGACAGAGTGCTCAGGGAAGGCTTTCAAAGCAGGTAACATCTGAATGATGTGAAGAAGTGAGCCCTGTGAAAATACGGAGGAAGAACCTTCTAGGCAGATGGAACAACAAGAACAAGCTTGGTTTATTCCAGGACAGTAAGAAAGAAGGCCGACATGGCTGGGATGGTGTGAGGCAAGGTTGGCAAGTTGGGCGAGGTAGACAGAGAGAATGAATGTGGTGAAATACAAGGTTGGCATGGTGGGCATGGTCTAGATCACTAAGGTCTTGAGGGCCATAGTACTGAGTGTGACTGCGATTCCAAGTGCACTGGGAAGCCACTGTTTCTTTTAGTAGAATGATCTGATTTACGCTTTAAAAAAATTAACTCTAGATTCTGTGTGGAGAAGGACCAGCTAGGAGGCTATTGCTGTAGTCTGTGTGTGAGATTATGGTGACTTGGATCAGAATGGCAGAAGTGGAGGTGATTCTGGACATGTTTTGATGGTAGAATCACCTGGATTTTTTGGTAGATTGAATGTGACATGTGAGGAGAAGAGAGGACTCAAGGATGATTCTTGGGTTTTTTGCTTGAGTGACTGGGCTAATGATGGTGCCACACTGTGAAAGGGAAAGACTTCAGGAGTGGCAGGTTTTGGGGTGGGGCAAACAGAGAATTCTAGCTGAACATGTTAAGTCTGAAATGCCTTTTATACAACTATATTGGAACTTCAAGGAGATAATTGGCCATTGGGAAACCCTGGTGGCATAGTGGTTAAGTGCTATGGCTGCTAACCAAAGGGTCGGCAGTTCAAATCCGCCAGGCTCTCCTTGGAAACTCTATGGGGCAGTTCTACTCTGTCCTATAGGGTCGCTATGAGTCGGAATCGACTCAATGGCACTGGGTTTGGTCTGGTTTTAATTGGCCATTGAACCTAGATGGAAGACATAAGAACGAGAGATACGCATATGGGAGCCATTCCCATGGGAGCCATTAGCCTAGAGAAATGTTTAGCACTAAATGACTGTGATCACCAAGAGATGGAGTATAGAGAGGAGAGGGGAATCTGAGGACAGAGGCTCAGTCACGCTAGTGCTTAGAAGCAGAGAAGAAGGAGTTTGCAAAGGAGCCTGAGAAGAAGTGGTCAGTATGGTAGAAGTGAAACCAAGGAGAGGTCTTAGAAACATGTGAATAAAATGTTTTAAGAGTGTATGAGTGACCAGCTATGCCAAATGCTACTCAAAGTTTGAGTAAGATGAGGCAATGGAGTTGGCCATTGGAATTGGCAAATGGTGACCTTTGTGGTCTGTGTTCAGTGACCTGAAAAACAGAAGTCAGATTGGAGTGCACTGAAGAGTGAAAAAGAGGTGAAAAATGAAGATATTAGATATAAGCTATTTCTAAGAGCTTTGGTATGAAGGTGAACAGAGCAATGGGAATGAGACAGTAGCTAACTAAGATGGAGTCATGGGAGGAAGTTTTGAAGATGAGAGAGGTTGGAACACATTTGTACTGCTGAGAATAGTCCAAGGAGAATTCATGAGAGAGAGAATATATATTTCAGGAGTGAAGTGTTTGGGAAGGGAAGAGGAGATAAGGTATGGACAAGAGTGGAAGGACTAATTCTGGATAGGAGATAGGTCAATCTACGCATGGCAGCAGGCAGAAAGGGAGAGGAAGTGGGGACAGATGCAGTGGGGTTGGATATTTTGGGGATGGGAATAGGAGGTTTCTTTTAATTGATTCTGTTTTCTCAGTGAAATATGAAACAGACATCAGCTGAGAGTGAATGGAATAGACTGGCGGTTTTCAAACCTTCTCCTCTGAAGATCCCCTTACATCTTTAAGAATCGAAGAACTCACAGAAGTTTTGTTTATGTGTGTTATATTTATCCAAACGTACTAATTTAGAAATTAGAGCTGAAAGTTTTTAACATGTATTTATTCATTTAAAAACAAGAATAAACCTATTATGCTTTAATATAAATAATTCATTTTTATAAAAATAGCTATTTTCTGAAGCAAAAATTACGGGAGAAGACTGGCATTGCTTTAAATTTTTGCAGATTTCTTTAATGTCTGGCTTAATAGAAGATAGTTGGATTCTCCTAAGTGCTTCTGCATTCAATCTGTTGCAATATCACATATCCTGTAGCCTCTGGGAAACCCCACTGTACACTTATGGAGAGAATGAGAACGGAAAAAGCAAATAATGTCTTCTTAGTATTACTGTGAAAATTGTTTTGATCATATGGACCTCCTGAAAGGATCTCAGGGACCCCTAAGAGCCCCATACCACGCCCTGGGAGACACTGGACAAGGGAAAGGTGGTGTCATTACCAGGCAGAACCTGAACTCAAATTCAAGTTTGTCTGACTCCAAGGTCCATGGCAGAGAATAAGAGCAATGGTCATGGGTTGACTCACAATAGCTCTAAATACAGAGACATGGTCCTTAGTGTAGGTTGCAAGTTAATGCTGAAATGCTGCAGTTCAAAAGTCTCTTCTCGTGCAAGGACCCAAGATGGGACCCATTTAACCAAAAAAGTTTCAAGGTTAAATTTGATCTGAAGTTTCTATCATCTCAGCTAAGGAAGAACTCTGAAGGCTGGGCACAGGACTCAGTCATATGGCACTGTTTGGGGCTTAGGGCCGAACTTTGTGTTTCCAAGTGCCACTTTTGATTTCTTTTGGCTTCATTCCATGTAACCCTTCTTGGAAGTTTCCCTCGATGGTGAGTCCCATGGGAGAGGCTTATCTGTGGCTGGTCACTCTTCGCACATTCTAGGCAAAGGATAAATGCTTCCTGAATGAGTTGATCCTAAGGGAATGAGTTGATCCCAAGGAGGCAAATGCTTGGGGGAATGTTCCATTCTTCAAAGGGCCCCTTTGCATTCATCGGAACCTGCTGCAAAGCGAGGTGCATGGAGGCGACTGAAGGACACAGATAGGAATGCCCTTGTTGATCCAGCCTCTGAAGCTGTGTGCACCCAACATGGTGCCCCAGGGGTATCTGATCCAGCCTCGAATTCTCTTTAAACATATAGATAATCTCCTTAATGTTTAGATCTGAGACGTAGCTTCAGATGACCTTAAATGCTCTCCCTGAATTATAACAGGAACTATAACAGGAATTGTGTTGTATTCTGTTGCACATGATGCCGCACACTTCAGTTGGTTTCACTTTTCACTACTACAAAGACTGTTGCGATGAACATTCTTGTAGTCTGTACTTGCCATCTATGATCATTTACTTAGGGTAGATTCATAAGCGTGGCTTTCTTGAGTCAACGTGTACATATGGTTTCTATGGCTTTGACTCACGTTACCAAACTGTTCTCAGAAAGGCAGTACACATCCATCTGCATTATACAAAAGAGTCTTTTGCTTATATAAAGATGTTGACAAACTCAGTCTTAGTTTCCCAAGATCAACTGATTCTACCCACTCCATCCACAGATCCCACTTTTATTGGTGCATAATTTCTATCAATTCTGTGGGAAGGCAGTTACCATATAGTGTCCACCCTAAAGAGGGCCAAACTGTTAAGAATGTAAATTTGGGGTGATGAAACAAAGCTCCAGCGAGAGTTGAGTTAGAGTCTAATGCTACCCTTTATACAACAAAATGTCCTGTGCCCTGCACAAACAGTAAGAACTAATTTTAAAATGGTGTGTTCATTTCTGACTGTCCCTCCCATTTGCTTATCTATCCTGTTTATCAGCATTCATTAAGAACAGTGTTTACTCCATGAGAGGCAAGTAACTTCAAAGAACTTAAGTTATCTCTGTTAGTCTTCTGATTGTAGCTCATTTTTTCCTTCTCCAGGCTGTCTCGTGTATGTGTCTGGTGACACTCGCAGAGGACAAAACTGCTTGCTTGGCCCATATTCTAACCACTTCACATCAATCAGCCAGTAAGTTATGACTTCTCAAGGATGTTTGTTTATCAAGAACTTTCTTAAGATACCGCTCTTGCAGAAAATCTCACCTGAGCCACCATTAGCTCCCTGTAGGAATCTGTAAATGACTCCTGGCCACTTTCTATCCTTAGCCAAGGAAGCCTTGAAGTAGGCAAAGAATAGGAAAGTGAATATTTTTCTCAGAAAAACTGAGAATAGCCCCAATTTAGATCATACAGGAAAAAGAGGATTTTATTTGTGCCAGAATATTCCACATGGTCTCCAGTATTCTCCATTTTATTTGATAACTACAAGGCCCAAGGGTATTTTCATCTCTCTTTAAAAATCTCTAAGTCTGTTCAATCTAGTCAGCAAATTATGTATCTTTTTAATCACTAAAAGATAAAATAGAGAGCACCTTTGCACCTTAATAAATACCAGTGCTACTCTTATTGTCGTTGTTAGCTACCATTGAATCGACTCTGACTCATGGCAACTTTATGTACAACAGAACAAAACGTTGCCTGGTCCTTCATCATCCTCACAGTAGCCAGCATGTTTGAATACATCGATACAGCTATTTTGCCAGTCTATCTCACCAAGGGTCTCCCTCACCCTCATTGGTCCTCTACTTCCCCAAACACGATGTTCTCCTTAGCTATCTTCCCTCCTGATGATGTGACTGTATGCCAATTTTTTTGCAAGCATTTTCTAGCATTGTCTCATCATCTCCTTGCCAAAACCCTATGAAGAAGTCATAATTAGCTTCATCTTATGGATGAGGAAATTGTGGTAGAGAGAAATTAACCAATTCTCCAAGGTCACACAGCTTTTGAGGGGAAGAAGCAGAATATGAATCCATGCACCACGTTTCTGGAGCTTACTGTTTTAATCACTTTCGTGTTGACTCCTCCAAAAATATATATATATATTGCATCTTTTTGTGTGTGTGTGATTGTGTTGTATTCTGTTGTAGATGTACCATAATTTAACTAATACCATAATGTTGCACACTTCAGCTGGTTTCAGTTTTCACTACTACAAAGAATGTTGGAGTGAACGTCCTTATAGTCAAATCTTTACACACCATCTCTGATCATTTCTTTAGGACATACTCATAAACATAGCTTTCTTGAGTTCATGCGTATATACATTTCTGTGGCTTTGAAATGTTACCAAACTGTTCCCAGAAAGGTAGTACACACCCATCTGCATTACACAAAAGTGCACTCTGGCTCCCACCCTCAAAACTGGGCCTCATTCAGGTTTTTTTTTAATTTTTATTGTGCTTTAAGTGAAAGTTAACAAATCAAGTCAGCCTCTCGTACAAAAATTTATAAATACTTTGCTATATAATCCTAATTGCTCTCCCCCTGAGACAGCACACTCCTTCCCTCTATTTCTTTTCATGTCCATTCGGCCAACTTCTGACCCACTCTACCCTCTCATCTCCCCTTCAGACAGGAGATGCCAGCATAGTCTTATGTGTCTACTTGATCCATGAAGCTCTTTCTTCACCAGTATGATTGTCTATCCCATAGCCTAGGCCAATCTCTGTCTGAAGAGTTAGCTTTAGGAATGGTTTCTGTATTGGGCTAGTAGAAGGTCTGGGGACCATGACCTCCAGGGTCATTCTAGTCTCAGTCAGACCATTAAGTCTGGTCTTTTTATGAGAATTGGGGGTCTGCATCCCACTGCTCTCTTGCTCCTTTAGGAGTTCCTTGTTGTGTTCCTTGTCGGGGCACTCATTAGTTGTAGCCAGGCACCATCTAGTGCTTCTGGTCTCAGGCTGATGTAGTCTCTGGTTCATGTGGCCCTTTCTGTCCCTCGGGCTCCTAATTACCCTGTGTCTTTGGTGTTCTTCACCAAAAGATGGTTTGAGACCAATCGATGCATCTCAGATGGCAAGTGGGTGGCATTTAAGACCCCAGAAGCCACTCTCCAAAGTGGGATGCAGAATGTTTTCTTGATATATTTCATTACGCCAATTGACTTAGATGTCCCATGAAACCATGGTCTCCAAACCCCCACCCCTGCTACGCTGACCTTCAATGCGTTCAGTTTATTCAGGAAACTTCTTTGGTTTTGATTTAGTCCAGTTGTGCTGAACTCTCCTGTATTGTGTGTTGTCTTTCCCTTCACCTAAAATGGTTCTTATCTATTGTCTACTTAGTGAAAAACCTTCTCCTTCCCTCGCTCCCTCCCCCCTCTCGTAACCATCAAAGAATATACCTTTCTCTGTTTAAACTGTTTCTCAAGTTCTTATAACAGTAGTCTTATACAATATTTGTCCTTTTGCAACTGACGAACTTCACTTAGCATAATGCCTTCCAGATTCCTCCATGTTATGAAATGTTTCACAGATTCATGATTGTTCTTTATTGATGTGTAATATTCCATTGTGTTAATATACCGTAATTTATTTATCCATTCATCCACTGATGGGCACCTTGGTTGCTTCCAACTTTTTGCTATTGCAAACAGTGCTGCAATGAACATGGATGTGTATATATCTGTTCACGTAAAGGCTCTTATTTCTCTAGGATATATTCCAAGGGGTGGGATTGCTGGATCTTATGGTAGTTCAATTTCTAGTTTTTTAAGCAAGTGCCAAATCGATTTCCAAAGTGGTTGTACCATTTTACATTCCCACCAGCAGTGTATAAGTGTTCCAGTCTCTCTACAACCTCTCCAACATTTATTATTTTGTGTTTTTTGGATTAATGCCAGCCTCGTTGGAGTGCGATGGAATCTCACTGTAGTTTCGATTTGCATTTCTCTAATGGCTAATGATCGAGAGCATTTCCTCATGCATCTGTTAGCCACCTGAATGTCTTCTTTAGTGAAGTGTCTGTTCATTTCCTTTGCCCATTTTCTAATTGGGCTATTTGTCCTTTGGTTGTTGAGTTTTTGCAATATCATGTAGATTTTAGAGATCAGACGATGATTGGAAACGTCATAGCTAAAAACTTTTTCCCAGTCTGTAGGTAATCTGTTCACTCTTTTGGTGAAGCCTTTGGATGAGCATAGGTGTTTGATTTTTAGGAGCTCCCAGTTATCTAGTTTCTCTTTTGCATTGTTAGTAATGTTTTGTATACTGTTTATGCTATGTACTAGGGCTCCTAGCATTGTCCTTTTTTTTTCTTCCATGATATTTACCGTTTTAGATTTTATATTTAGGTCTTTGGTCCATTTTGAGTTAGTTTTTGTGCATGGAGTGAGGTATGGGTCTTGTTTCATTGTTTTGCAGATGGATATCCAGTTTTGCCAGCACCATTTGTTAAAAAGACTGTCTTTTCCCCATTTAACTGACTTTGGCCCTTTGTCAAATATCAGCTGCTCCTATGTGGATGGATTTAAGTCTGGGTTCTCAATTCTGTTCCGTTGGTCTAAGTATCTGTTGCTATACCAGTACCAGGCTGTTTTGACTACTGTGGCAGTACAATAGGTTCTAAAATCAGGTAGAGTAAGGCCTCCCACTTTGTTCTTCTTTTTCAGTAATGCTTTACTTATCCGAGGCCTCTTTCCCTTCCATATGAAGTTGGTGATTTGTTTCTCCATCTCATCAAAAAATGTGGTTGGAATTTGGATGGGAATTGCATTGTATCTATAGATGGCTTTTGGTAGAATAGACATTTTTACAATGTTAAGCCTTCCTATCCTGCCTCTTTCGTTTTTAATTGTTGCCAATATGATAAAAAAAAAAATGCTGTCTCATTGTTGTTGTAATTTGTGAGTTAGAATATTTTCATAGCATATTTGCTCTATTCCTCAGGTGTATTTCCTGCTAATGTCTTTTGCCCACCAAAAAGCTTGCCTTTTTCACATAAATTTTAGAGCTCTTTACGCAGCGAAACCCGTGATAGCCAGAACTCAGTGGGACTGCCTTGTTTTTCCAGGTCTCACAAGTTTTTCGCCTTTGACAGGGTGCAGTCTTACCACTTTCCTGTCACTTTCTATTAGTGGAAAATATTTGAGTTTTCCTTCTGTGACAAGTTTTGCCTTACACAGGCTCTGGTTTTCACAGGTTTTACTGTATATGTCTTAAATCATGGGGCCTGGGTAGCTCAGTGGTTAAGAGCTCTGCTCCTAACCAAAAGGCCAGCAGTTCAAATCCACCAGCCACTCTTTGGAAACCCTGTGGAACAGTTCTACTCTGTTCTGTAGGGTTGCTGTGAGTTGGAATTGGCTGGACTGCAACAGGTTTGGGTTTTTATTTTGGTCTTATATTAAGGAAATTAATTTACATCCCGATCTTTCTAATATTGATAATAAAGCATAATAGATGGTTCTTGTGTCTGCAGGACGAAGGCATGCCCGAGTAAACAAAAGGTCACTTAGAAGTAGCCCTCTTCTCCAAAAAGAAGCTCCCACCTTTTCTTCCTGCTCTTCAGTCTCCAGGAAAAGAGTGATGTCAGTGAGGAGCAGTGAAGCTTACTCAGAAGTGGGCCACAGGACCAGAACCCCAGGGTAAACATGCACAATCTCTTCCTGACCATGACAGTGGGTCAAGGGGGCCAGGCCTGGAGTGTAGGTTTTGGTGTAACTCAAATGGGGAGAATTCTTGCATTCACGTATACTTATTTTCCTTTTGTTATGGATCCATAATGCCACAGTTCCAAGATGAATTTCTGTTAAATTAGATTTGCACAGTTCAAAATTACACAGTTGATTACACACCTTTCATTTCCATGTGGCTTAGGTCTACTAGTGTGACAGCTCCTGGGGGGTCATGCACTGAGATAGCAAGCGAGGGTCAGCTCTGCTGGCCAGTCCCACTGGTCCAGCACTGCATGAGGGCTGGTCACACTGGGAATGAGGTTTTGGGAACACAGGTCTTAGGGGGGCTGTTGTTGCGAGTCAGTGGGCTGAGTGTGACCAAAGGACCAAAGTCTCCATGCTTAAGCCTTAGGCCCTTCTTGGGAAGCCGGCCCCGCCAATCATTCCCTAGAAACCCCGTACTGGTAACCAGCTGCTGTTCAGTCGGTTCAAACTCATGGCGACACCACGCGTGCTAGGGTAGAACTATGTTACCTTGAATTTTCAATGACTGTGATCGTTTGGAAGTAGATTTGCTGGGCTTTCTCCTGAGGCTTCTAGGGGTGGACTTGAACCTCCAACCTTTCAGTCAGAGGATGTCAACCATTTTATGACCCAGGGACTCCTAGAAATTCTATAGCCCCCTATTATTCTTTTCATCCTCTTGAGGGTCCTTTACCCCACCTGTCACTGGAGTGTTCCTCAGGAAGCAGGCTCTGAGGTGGAGTTTAGAATGCAGGATGTTTATTAAGGAGCACCCTTAGAATCGACACCTGTGGAATGGTGGGGAAAGAAGCAGGAGAAGGCAGAGGGAGTAGTGGAGCTGCAATTCAGAGCCAACAGAAGCCTCAGCCACCCCACGGGGAGCTCTGGAGCAGGAATGGCCCTTGTGAGATGTCCAGAGTTGGTCAAAACAGCCAGGCTTCATACTTCCTCAGCTACCAGTCACTGGGTCTGGGACAACCTGGGAGAGAGTGGCTTGGGCAGGTGGCTCTCAGCTGAGTTTGTCCCAGGGGTCTGACAGCTGGAGGCTCTTTGCTGACAGAACTCCCAGCCGCAAGTTGGAGGTTGGCTGGGTGGCATGTCACAGTGTCCTCCACACCTCCACTGTTTTCTTCCTTCTCTTCTCCTCAAGGTCTTGCTCCCCGAGGCCTTCTCCATCTCAAAGACATCTTTGCTTGAAGCCTTGCCTTCTTTTCTTCCTTCAGCTTGTAAGTATGCCTTCACTTTTACTTCCTCTCAATTCCTTTCTATCTGGCCTTGCCTTTTGTTCTACTGAAAATACTTCCCCAGAGTCACCAAAATATCAGTTCCCAGTGCCACATTGCCTCTAGACCCACGTCTCACCTCAGCTGCAGCTAGAGGAGACTGTTCCCTTGCACCTGCAGCTCCCCAGCTTCAGCACCTGCTGTGTCCCCCAGCTTTTCTGCCTTAAGATTTTCTCCAAAGCCAAAAAGCAGGCTGTAACTCCACACCTTTCTCTCTTCCTCAAGGAGAGCAAGCAAGTAAATTTAACAATGTCAAGTCTTCTCTAGTTTATGAAATGAAATATTAGAACCTTCTCCATACTTTAACAATTACTAGTTACATATTATTTGTGGTAAACCTCCAACCTGATGTAGACCCCATAGCATGTGCAGGGTGGCTCTGGAATTTGTAGGGCTCAATGCACGATGCCCATCTGCCAACTTGCAGTACTTTGGTGGCTTGTGGATTGCTACAGTGCTGAAAGCTATGTCAACAGTATTTCCAATACAATCAGGGTCACTCACAGTGGACGGGTTTCAGCAGAGTTCCGGACTAAGACATACTAGAAAGAAAGGCTTGGTGATCTACTTCCAAAAATTAGTCAAAGAAAACCCTATGGATCACACAGAATATTGCCCAATATAGTGATGGAAGATGATCCTCCTAGGTTGGAAGGCGCTCAAAATACACAGTAGCTGCAACAATGGACTTGAGCATACTAACCCTCATGAAGATGGTGCAGGACTAGGCAACGTTTCATTCTCTTGTACATAGGACCACCATCCATTGTAGCCAACTCAACGGCAACTAACCACAGTGCAAGATAAAAATGTGGAGCCCAAAGTGGGTGAGGGAAGTTAATCTCCCCTTCTTATAGGCCCACTGCCCTAACCCCCAGCTGTCGTGTGCAACCCTCAAGGGATTATACCTTCATGCTTACTCCATACCTGGATCAGCGATGGGCAAGAGGCCCTGTGCTTGGTGATGCTGGCCTGGAGTGGGAATCTTGTCGTGTTGACCTGCCCTGAGATGCCGTGGGGTATGCACCTAACTCTGAGCCTCTTGTTTTCTGGGTTCAAGACTGGGGACACAGGGCAATGGCAGAACACCTGTCCACTCTTCTGATGTTACTCCTACTGTCAAACTACCACTGTTAACCACCAGGCCAGGTTTTAAACTGGAGGATCATCTTGCTTTCTTCCTTAGAGGAATGTTATTGGTAAGTCTAACCAGAAGTATGCCAATTGTTCCAGTCATCTGTTTTGCCTTACAAACCACCCCAAAACTTGTTAGGTGCCTTTGAATCAGTTCCAACTCATAGTGATCCCATGTACAACAGAATGAAATGCTGCCTGGTCCTGCACCATACTGACAATTGTTGCTATGTTGAAGCCCATCGTTGCAGCCACTGTGTCGATTCATCTCTTTGAAGTTTTTCCTCTTTTTTGCTGACCCTCCACTTTTCCAGGGATGATGTCACTCTCCAGGGACAGATCCCTCCTGATGCCATGTCCGAAGTAGGTGAGACAAAGTCTCACCATCCTTATTTCTAGGGAGCATTCTGGCTATACTTCTTCCAAGACAGATTTGTTCATTCTTCTGGAAGTTCATGGTATAATCAATATCTTTTGTTAACACTATAATTCAAATGCATCAATTCTTCTGTTGTCTTATTTATTGTCCAGGTTTTGCATGCATATGAGGCAATTGGAAATACCATGGCTTGGTCAGGCACATCTTAGTTCTCAAGTCAGAAGGGACTTGACGGCACACCAAAACATAGCGGTAATAAAATCATTATTTTATTATGCTCAAGGATTCTGTGGGTCAGGAATTCAGAAGGGGCACAGCGGGGATGACTTATTTCTGCTGCATAATGTCTGGGCCCTCAGCTGGGAAGATTCAAATTGCTGGGGGCTAGAATCATCTAGAGACAGCCTGGGGTGCAATTTCTTAAGGATGGGTCATCTGGGCCTGTCAACCGGAGCACCTGCATGTGGCCTTTCCTTGTGGCTTGGGCTTCCTCACAACTTGGTTGTCTTAGGGCAGCTGACTTCTCACATGGAAGTTCAGCGTTTCCAGTGAAACAGGGCAGGAACTTTCATGGTCTTTTATAACCTAGGCTACCCATTGCCGTTGAGTTGGTTCTGACTCATAGTAACCTCGTTAGGCAGAGTAGAACTGTCCCATAGGGTTTCCAAGGAGCAGCTGGTGGATTTGAACTGCCAACCTTTTTGGTTAGGAGCCATAGCTTTTATTCACAGCCACCAGGGCTCTAACATAGGCTAAGAAGCCACATAACCTAGTGTAGCCATAATCTATCATTCAAAGCAACCACAAATCTGCTCGGATTCAAGGGAAAAGGACAGAGACACCACCTCTCAATGAAAAAAGGATGTCAAAGAATTTGCAGCTATATGCAAACTGCTGTCACAATAATGTAGCCAAGAGTGTGGCTGGAAAAATTAAACCAAGGACAAAATGGCCAATACCTGGTAGCTGCACAGCAGGTAACCCAGGCTCAGGACCAACCAGGAGCCAGGAGGGCTCTTCAGTTCTGGTAAGAGTTAAGAGTGAACCATAAAAGACCATTTGACCTTTAGAGAGTCAAGAGAACAGAATCTGAGTTCTCCATAGGCAGATGGCAGCAGAGGACACATACGAGGCTCCCAAGGATGGGGTCCCACCAACCACATCTTAGCTAGACCAGCCATATCATACCTGAGGAACAGACCAACTGCTTCTCAGCCAGACCCATATAAGGATCCACAGGAGTTGAGGGAGACCTGCCTGTCAAAGCCAGGAGGACACCACTGGGATCTTAGAAAGGAGGCAGGGAAGACAGACAGGCAAATGAAGCTTGAATGCTACTGACTATTTAACTGATACTCTTTTAAGTAGAAGGTGGTTAACTAAACTAAAAGAGGCTGAAATACTATAAATTAGCAAACTTACACCTCCCCACTGTAGAGAAAGATGAGATCTAAGCAGGTATACTAAAGAGATATTAGGAAATTATCTTAAAATATTTTTTTTCTGCATATCTGAGCAGAGTGGCTGTGAAATCCTCACACAACAAAGGAGACTCCAAAATATGTTCTTTATTCACATTACCCGTTGCTGTCAAATCGATTCACATAGCACTTTTAAAATAATTTTTATTCATATTCATGTTTAAAATAATTTACTTAATGTCTCTTT